>NC_136268.1:166029512-166397012 GCF_964187855.1 Myxine glutinosa | reverse complement strand
TCTTTATCTCTTTATCTCTCTCTTTATCTCTTTATCTCTTTATCTCTTTATCTCTTTCTCTTTATCTCTTTATCTCTTTATCTTTTTTTATCTCTTTATCTCTTTATCTCATTATCTCTTTATCTCTTTATCTCTTTCTCTTTATCTCTTTATCTTTTTATCTCTCTCTTTATCTCTTTCTCTTTATCTCTTTATCTCATTATCTCTTTATCTCTTTATCTCTTTATCTCTCTCTTTATCTCTTTCTCTTTCTCTTTATCTCTTTATCTCTTTATCTCTTTTTCTTTATCTATTTATCTTTTTATCTCTTTCTCTTTATCTCTTTCTCTTTATCTCTTTATCTTTATCTCTTTATCTTTTTATCTCTTTATCTCTTTATCTCTTTCTCTTTATCTCTTTATCTTTTTATCTTTTTATCTCTTTATCTCTTTCTCTTTATCTCTTTATCTTTTTATCTCTTTATCTCTTTATCTCTTTCTCTTTATCTCTTTATCTCTTTATCTCTTTATCTCTTTATCTTTATCTCTTTATCTTTTTATCTCTTTATCTCTTTATCTCTTTCTCTTTATCTCTTTATCTTTTTATCTTTTTATCTCTTTATCTCTTTCTCTTTATCTCTTTATCTTTTTATCTCTTTATCTCTTTATCTCTCTCTCTTTATCTCTTTATCTTTTTATCTCTTTATCTCTTTATCTCTTTCTCTTTATCTCTTTATCTTTTTATCTCTTTATCTCTTTATCTCTTTCTCTTTATCTCTTTATCTCTTTATCTCTTTATCTCTTTATCTCTTTATCTCTCTCTCTTTATCTCTTTATCTCTTTATCTCTTTATCTCTTTCTCTTTCTCTCTTTATCTCTTTATCTCTTTATCTCTTTCTCTTTATCTCTTTATCTCTTTATCTCTTTCTCTTTATCTCTTTATCTCTTTATCTCTCTCTTTATCTCTTTATCTTTTTATCTCTTTATCTCTTTATCTCTTTCTCTTTATCTCTTTCTCTTTATCTCTTTATCTCTTTATCTCTTTCTCTTTATCTCTTTATCTCTTTCTCTTTATCTCTTTATCTCTTTATCTCTTTCTCTTTATCTCTTTATCTCTTTCTCTTTATCTCTTTATCTCTTTATCTCTTTATCTCTTTCTCTTTATCTCTTTATCTCTTTATCTCTTTATCTCTTTATCTCTTTATCTCTTTATCTTTATCTCTTTATCTCTTTATCTCTTTATCTCTTTCTCTTTATCTCTTTATCTCTTTATCTCTCTCTTTATCTCTTTATCTTTTTATCTCTTTATCTCTTTATCTCTTTCTCTTTATCTCTTTATCTCTCTCTTTATCTCTTTATCTCTTTATCTCTTTCTCTTTATCTCTTTATCTCTTTATCTCTTTATCTCTTTATCTCTTTATCTCTTTATCTTTATCTCTTTATCTCTTTATCTCTTTATCTCTTTATCTCTTTATCTCTTTATCTCTTTCTCTTTATCTCTTTATCTCTCTCTTTATCTCTTTATCTTTTTATCTCTTTATCTCTTTATCTCTTTCTCTTTATCTCTTTATCTCTCTCTTTATCTCTTTATCTTTTTATCTCTTTATCTCTTTATCTCTTTCTCTTTATCTGCAACCACAAGAAGTGGTCAGTTCATAACACTATGTATGACCTATGGATACAGCAATGGTAAAAACAATAATTTCAAATGTGCCACAATTTATCAGAAATAATAAAATTATGCCTGTATTGTCTCGCTATCGAACAATTGTTTCTCAAATCTCTGTGATTCCCCATCGGGAATGAGTGTCAGGAGAAGTTATATATGACCTTTTAAAGGAGATTTTAAACGAGGCAGAACTTATATGTTTCCCTCCCAGATCGTGGAGATGATCCGAGCTTGAATATCTCCTTAAAAGTATCGCTAACCGATAATGAGTATCATAGGTAAGCGTCATCATCGACTCCAAAATGCTTTCCTTGTTTGGCATTTGGACATGTTAAAAGGTTCTGTCCCAAAACCTCTTTTTGTGACGTGTGGTGAATCAGGCCACAAATATCGAATTGTAAAAAGGGAACACCTTGACCATGCCTTGAAAACAGTGAGGTGGAAAACCAACGCTCGACTGGTACTATATCAGTTCCCTCTCATGGTGAAGCAATAAGTCTGTAGCGGTAACGAAAACCGAATTGAGAGCACCTATGACTAATAAGCCAGATAGCCTGGTAAAGAAGGTTGTTTGGACAGAGATACTGTGGCTGAGAAGTGTCCGAGTGTCTGTCTGACGGTTCCTCACATAATGAAGGGAATAAAACTGATGTAGTGGAGAAAGTTAATGAGCCCAAAATTGTGCAGCAAGGCACTTTCGATCTCAAAGGTCATCGAGATGAAATCAGCGGTGAGGATAAGACTGTTACGAAGTCTGGGAGCGAAGTACGACTACTTCTTGCTTCTGGTTTCCAAGCAGACTGGAAGCCCAATTTGTGGTCCTGATCCACAAATCAAAGCGCTAAATGCAGTTTTACAGGAGTGCGGAATGGGAGTTGCAACACTGGGTGCAGAAATTGAACGCCAGTGTGCTGGCGACAGTGGATCAGGGTCCTGGAAAATCTCTGGAGGTGCCTTGATAAGGTAGTGATGGCTGAGGGTAATGTCCTGAGTGGGACATTATCTGACCTGCCAGAATCCGGTGACAATGTGGAGGTAACTGAGCTGTCGCAATCACACCCCCGACCCCCTCGACCCTCGCCATCCCCACACAATATAGACACCCTAACATAGTTATTAAATAGTACTTTCCTCGTTTGCTTTTGTTTATCCACACAGCAAACTTTATAATTAAAAAGCCTGATTATTTCGACCTGACAACATCACAGTCCCACAGGCCCAGGAAATTTGTTATGCAAGTCGGTTTTGAGTGTTCTCGGCTCCAAGCTGAATTCATCGACAAAGAATGAAAACGATCACTCTCACAACTTTAAATTCAATGGTGCAGCCGCTCGCCACATCCACCAGGTTCAAGTGAAAAGGTAGACGTGATTTTGGTGCAAGAAAGGCATATTACACCCAATGTAGAACACGACGTGTCTCTTCTTTTTAAAAGGCACCTCTTTTTCAGTCGTTTGTGTTCTTCGTCTGCTGGGGTTATTTGTCTGTTAAAGGTCAGTTTAGCTCTCTTCAACTCGTACATAAAAACTTTCATTGCACCATATTCAGTGTGTATTTACTTAGTGGGAGTTTAGAGGGAAAGTCTTTTTCCTCTTCTATGATTCATCTTTTTGAGTCAGTTGATTTTGATCATTGTGTGTGTGTTGGTGGCCATTTTAACTTTAATTGCGAGCCATCAATAAACAGGAATAAAGCGGAACCTTATCCCACATCCCATGTACACCTATCCCACTTGTTTTGAGTTGCAGGTTTACTTGATGTTTGGTAATTATGCCACCCCAATGTAGCCCAATACATGTGGTGGCGGTGCAGGTATTCTCAGCAAGACTTGGTCGCTGCTTCGTTAACTTACCTTTTACCGCTGTGGTTTCTTTGAGCCTTTTCCCTTCCTTCTTCTCAGACCTCTGGACATATCCTTCCCTCAATGTGCAGGCAGGAGTGCGTATTGGAAGTTGAATGTTACACTTCTTGAAGATAGCGTATTTCAGGAAGTCTTTCATGTTTTCTGGACAGTCCTAAAAACAAATCTTCTTCTTCTTCAATTTACTAATGGTGGGATGCCTGAAAACCCAGAATCAGGTATTTTGTCAGCAATGAAAGTCCTAAAGTTACAGTCGATAAACATATTACAATGGCTCGGTTGGAATGAAACATTTTGCAATTAGAGAGTAAACTGGTTAATGAGAGTCGAGAGAGAGAAACTGCCGATTCCTACTCGGAAGGAAGTCCTCGTTAAAAGGTTCCAATTCATGAGAAAGTTATGCAACTTAGACTTAGGATACAGAAGATAAAAGTTTCAGACACCCCAAACAAGTCTTTCTTTCATTTATAATTTCTAAATAAGCCATCATTATCATCCATTGTGGCTTATTTTCTGTTTTGGTCCCGAGAAGAAACGTTGCTTATCTGGGTGATGTTACATTAATTATAATAGAGTTTTACTCTGAACTTAAAAAAACATCAAACTGTTTGTGATGAAATGATGCAGCACTTAATCTCACTTCCCCTCACAAACTGAGGGCCAACATTTGGAGCTGGATGTACCAATCACCCTTCCCATGCCAGCCTGCCGTGAGTCGGTGCTCCTGTTGAGATGGATTCTGGGAGACTCCTGGCATTGATGGCTTATCTGCTAAAAAAAAAATGGACATTTTGGGCCCTTAGTTGTTCAGTGTTCTGGGCCTATCGTTACTGTCTGGAGAAATGCTGTGTAGCTTTGACCCAAAGACCGGAGGTCTCGGATATTTGACAAATTGGTGACCAATCTCCTTTTACTTTGCACAGACTACAAACTGCTTTTTCCAAAGTACTTGCAAACAGGTTGAAAAGGTTATCATTGATCTGGTCTTACCTGATCAAAGTTGTTGTGTTCTGGGTAGATCTATCTGTGATCACGTATTTTTAATCGGAGACCTCATTGGTGGTAAATGTGTTAAACATGTGTTTAGAATGTTTTTCCTTGATCTGGAAAAAGCTTTTGATAGCATTGATCACAAGTTATTGTGTCATGTGTTGAAAACATCAAAATTAATAATGAGGTTTGTTTCCCCATCAGGGTTTCAGGGAGGGCTAAGGTGCGGTTGTCCTCTCTTTGCGTTATTTGCTCTTCCTATATGTACTTAGAAAAAGGTAATTCTGGAATTGTTTTTTTCTCCCAGGAGTCGTCACTTGATCGTATCCGCCTCTGCACATGATGTCTGCGTTTGCATCAAAGATAAGCTTGATATGGATGCGCTCATGGCTTCTTCTTTGGGATGTAATTGGAGGAAGAGTAAGACGTTATGGGTGCCAGTTCTCACCTGATTCATTGCCATTGCCACCAATGTTCCTTCCTGCAGAAATGGAGTGGGAAATAAGGGAAGTAAATATCTGGGAGTATTTTTAGGATCTCTACAGTATGTCCAAAAGAATTTGGAGTGGACAGTTGAACAGGTAGAAATAATATTAAATCATTGGAAAACGGCTTTACCTCACCTCTCCTATAAAGGTCATTTGATAGTTGTTAATAATTTGGTACCACCCGTTTGTGGCATCGATTAATCTGCCTGCAGCCACTGGAGGTGTTACTTAGGGAGAATCAGGGTAGACTGGTTTTTAAAAAAAAAAAATGGGGAGGGGTGGGGGGAGGGATAGGACGTCACTGGCTATGACCCAATGACATGTGTCGCCCATTGGCTGAAAGTGGCCAGAGCCATCATTGGCTATGACCCAATGTCATGTGTTGCCCATTGGCTGAAGGTGGCCAGAGACATCACTGGCTATGACCCAATGTCGTGTGTTGCCCATTGGCTGAAGGTGGCCAGAGCCATCACTGGCTATGACCCAATGTCATGTGTTGCCCATTGGCTGAAGGTGGCCAAAGCCATCACTGGCTATGACCCAATGTCATGTGTCGCCCATTGGCTGAAGGTGGCAGGGCCGTCACTGGCTATGACCCAATGACATGTGTCGCCCATTGGCTGAAGGTGGCCAGAGTCATCACTGGCGATAACCCAATGTCGTGTGTCACCCATTGGATGAAGGTGGCCAGAGCCATCACTGGCTATGACCCAATGTCGTGTGTCACCCATTGGCTGAAGGTGGCCAGAGCCATTACTGGCTATGACCCAATGTCGTGTGTCACCCATTGGCTGAAGGTGGCCAGAGCCATCACTGGCTATGACCCAATGTCGTGTGTCGCCCATTGGCTGAAGGTGGCCAGAGCCATCACTGGCTATGACCAAATGTCGTGTGTCGCCCATTGGCTGAAAGTGGCCAGGGCCGTCACTGGCTATGACCCAATGTAATTTGTCGCCCATTGGCTGACGGTGGCCAGGGCAGTCACTGGCTATGACCCAATGTAATGTGTCGCCCATTGGCTGACGGTGGCCAGGGCCGTCACTGGCTATGCCCCAATGACATGTGTCGCCCATTTGCTGAAGGTGGCCAGAGCCATCACTGGCTATGACCCAATGTCATGTGTCGCCCATTGGCTGGAGGTGGCCGGGGCCATCACTGGCTATGACCCAATGACATGTGTCGCCCATTGGCTGAAGGTGGCCAGAGCCATGTTGATGTGATATCTCTGTTCCACCTAATGCCTTGTTATATGCAGAGCTCCTGCCGGGCTGGCTTTTGGCCTGCCTCATCTTGCGGTGAGCGGGTTGGCTCGGATATGGTCTTCAACTGCTTATGATTCATCTTCAACATGTGGATATATCACCTGTCCCTGTCTTTTACAAGAGCCTTTCCAATGTATGGGAGAGTCTCTTGGTGCGCTGCCAAGCAGATTCCTCCTTTTTATATACATTCACGTGAAAAAGTAAGTACACCCCATGTAAAGTTTTGACTTTTTCAACATATTTCAACATACAGCTATTTGATCTTCATTTCAACAATATTGATAGAGAAAGGTGATATAATATAACAAATATCATGAAACATTTACATTTTGTAGTCCATTGTATAATTTAAATAAACATAAATGCAAATTTCGCATGTGGAAAAAGTAAGTACACCACTACATTTATCACTACTTCAAATACCTAAAATTAGAATCAGGTGCACCAGCTCAGGTGCAAATGATTAGAACATCGTTTGAGAGGATCTTGGAGGAACCTGTCTTATTTAAACCTCAGACATTTCGTTTGGTTTGTTCTTTGTTGTTGAAGTGTGCGGCGTCACCTTGCCGAGATCAAAAGAGCTCTCTGAGGCCTTCAGAAAGAAGGTTATAGATGCCTACGAGTCTGGAAATGGATTTAAAAAGATCTCCAAACAATTTGAAATCAATCATGCGACTGTCCAGAAGATCATCTACAAGTGGAGAAGATTCCAAACAACTGCCAACTTGTTCAGGGCAGGCCGCCCCAGCAAGTTCAGCCCGAGAGCAGACCGCAAGATGAAAGAAGTCTCTAAGAACCCCAGATTGTCATCACAGGACCTACAGGTAGCTCTTGCCACTGTTGATGTCAAAGTGCACGAGTCTACCATTAGAAAGAGGTTGCACAAATTTGATCTACATGGGAGGTGTGCCAGGAGGAAACCTTTGCTGTCCAGAAAGAACATCAGGGCAAGACTCAAGTTTGCCAATGAACAACCAGGCAAAGACAGCACTTCTGGAACAATGTGCTCTGGACAGATGAGTCAAAGGTAGAGCTATTTGGCCACAGTACCAGAAGACATGTTTGGCGAAAACCAAAGACAGCATTTGACCACAAGAACCTGATACCAACTGTAAAGCATGGTGGTGGAAATATTATGGTTTCGGGCAGCTTTGCTGCATCAGGGCCTGGCCAGCTCACCATCATGGAATCCACTATGAATTCTTCATTGTACCAGAGGGTGCTTGAGGATTATGTGAGGCCATCTTTCGGAAAGTTGAAGCTCAACCGAAGGTGGACCTTGCAACATGACAATGACCCTAAACATACCAGTAAATCCACCAAGGAATGTCTGAAAAGAAAGAAATGGAGGATTCTGGAATGGCCAAGTCAAAGCCCGGATCTAAACCCCATTGAGATGTTGTGGGGGATTTGAAACGAGCTGTGCATGCAAGAAACCCCTCAAACATTGCACAGCTGAAAGAATTCTGCATGGAGGAGTGGGCAAAAATTTCTCCCAGTCGATGTCAGAGACTGGTAGACAGTTATAAGAAACGCCTACTTGAGGTTGTTTCTGCCAAAGGGGGCAATACCACCTATTAGAGCCAAGGGTGTACTTACTTTTTCCACACGCGAAATTTGCATTTATGTTTATTTAAATTATACAATGGACTACAAAATGTAAATGTTTCATGATATTTGTTATATTATATCACCTTTCTCTATCAATATTGTTGAAATGAAGATCAAATAGCTGTATGTTGAAATATGTTGAAAAAGTCAAAACTTTATATGTGGTGTACTTACTTTTTCACGTGACTGTATGTGGATAGCTAAAGATTTTTTAATTTCAACAATTTTCTGGAAGAAATGGTGCATTATTTGAAAAAAGTGCAAAGGTGCCAATATTTTTGGCCACGACTGTATATTGTACACACCTGCTTAATTAATTAAATTGTTGCATAACTTGTTGAGGAAATTTTCCATTGGTTTACTTTTTGATTTTTCTGAAAAAAGGTTTTTCAATCATACTTTTTGTGTTTGGTGCTAAAAATTGAAATAATGTGCGAGGGAAAGTGCTTTTGCTATATTTTTAATTACACAAGCAAACATAGCCATTTATAAAATGGGGAAATCAAAAATACAGAATGTACTGTATCTGCAAATGATAGGAACTTTTGCTTAAAGCATTTGTGTTTGCAAAAATTACAGTGGAATTTTATTTTTATCATCACTCATGTAAATTATCTGAATTTCACCAAATATGGCAGTTGGTAAGATGGTTGTGTTGGATGGCATGTTCAACCTTTCATACCCATGATGATGATGGGGGTTGACTCAGCCTGTCATCTTTCCGAGGTCGGCAAATTGAGTACCAGTTCACTGGTAATTCCTTGGGTGTCGCAAGAGGTGACTAACAGGGTTGGCGGCAGGAAGGGCATCTGACCATAAAACATTGCTTCAAAAAGGGGACCAGGGTACCCGAAAAAGGCCAACCCCTGCTCTGCGGGGAAAAATGACCTCTAAAGGTGGTTCTTTTTCTTTCTATTTACATTTTGCAGTCCATTGTATAATTAAAATAAACATAAATGCAAATTTCGCATGTGGAAAAAGTAAGTACACCCCTACATTTATCACTGCTTCAAATACCTAAAATTAGAATCAGGTGCACCAGCTCAGGTGCAAATGATTAGAACATCGTTAGAGAGGATCTTGGAGGAACCTGTCTTATTTAAACCTCAGACATTTAGTTTGGTTTGCTCTTTGTTGTTGAAGTGGGCGGCTTCACCATGCCTATATCAAAAGACCTCTCTGAGGCCTTCAGAAAGAAGGTTATAGATGCCTACGAGTCTGGGGAGGGATTTAAAAAGATCTCCAAACAATTTGAAATCAATCATTCGACTGTCTGGAAGATCATCTACAAGTGGAGAAGATTCCAATCAACTGCCAACTTGTTAAGGCCAGGCCGCCCCAGCAAGTTCAGCCCGAGAGCAGACCGCAAGATGCTGAAAGAAGTCTCGAAGAACCCCAGAATGTCATCACGGGACCTACAGGTAGCTCTTGCCACTGTTGATGTCCAAGTGCATGAGTCTACCATTAGAAAGAGGCTGCACAAATTTGATCTTCATGGGAGGTGTGCCAGGAGGAAACCTTTGCTGTCCATAAAGAACATCAGGGCAAGACTAAAGTTTGCCAATGAACACCTAGGGCTTAGGCAAAAACCAGCACTTCTGGAACAATGTGCTCTGGACAGATGAGTCAAAGGTAGAGCTATTTGGCCACAGTACCAGAAGACATGTTTGGTGAAAACCAAAGACAGCATTTGACCACAAGAACCTGATACCAGCTGTAAAGCATGGTGGTGGAAATATTATGGTTTGGGGCAGCTTTGCTGCATCAGGGCCTGGCCAGCTCACCATCATAGAATCCACTATGAATTCTTCATTGTACCAGAGGGTGCTTGAGGATAATGTGAGGCCATCTGTCGGAAAGTTGAAGCTCAACCGAAGGTGGACCTTGCAACATGACAATGACCCTAAACATACCAGTAAATCCACCAAGGAATGTCTGAAAAGAAAGAAATGGAGGGTTCTGGAATGGCCAAGTCAAAGCCCGGATCTAAACCCCATCGAGATGTTGTGGGGGGATTTGAAACGAGCTGTGCATGCAAGAAACCCCTCAAACATCGCACAGCTGAAAGAATTCTGCATGGAGGAGTGGGCAAAAATTTCTCCCAGTCGATGTCAGAGACTTTTAGACAGTTATAAGAAACGCCTACTTGAGGTTGTTTCTGCCAAAGGGGGCAATACCACCTATTAGAGCCAAGGGTGTACTTACTTTTTCCACATGCGAAATTTGCATTTATGTTTATTTAAATTATACAATGGACTACAAAATGTAAATGTTTCATGATATTTGTTATATTTTGTCACCTTTATCTATCAATATTGTTGAAATGAAGATCAAATAGCTGTATGTTGAAATATGTTGAAAAAGTCAAAACTTTACATGTTTACTTACAAAACTTTACTTACTTTTTCACGTGACTGTAATCATAAATGTAATCTTGATTTTAGTGGTTTAAAAACAATTGAGCGTAAACAATTTCATGATAAGATTTGTCCTAACTTATTTAACATATTGGGGTGGACATTTACACCAACATTTTAATTTTATTCATTTTATGTTGTGAAAAAAATTGATTTCATGTTTAAAGAATTGTCTCATATAAAATGAACAATATGAGGACATATAAAAAGCGGGTTACAACATATTGTAATGTTTGTGATCGCGATTATAAAAACAATTATAAACAACACCTTCAATCCAACAAACACAAAGCCAAACTTTCACAGATGATGGCTCCACTTGAACAAGAAAAACCAAAAACATGGTATTGTGATGTTTGTAAACGTGATTATAAAAGTCAACGTAAAAGACATCTTAAATCCCAAAAACACACTCAAGCTTTTACATATGGTAGCTCCACCAGAATCAGAAACAAAATATTGCCGCGTTTGTGGCGAGTCAGTCTTGAAGAGGAGTTTTCCTACTCATCTTAAATCGCAAAAAACACATAAAGTTGAGGGGATACACATTCAAGGACACCGATGGGGCATTTAGGGGACATATTAAAATAAGGATTTTTAATTTACCATCCCCAGAACCAAAATCAATAGCTGAGTTGATTGAAACAATCAAACCCGCCGTTAAAAGCTATGTAAATAATGTTTTGGATGAGATTAAACCCCTTAAATTTTATATGGGAGTAAGAATGGAATTGAAAAAACCAAATACTGAAATAGGGGATCTTATTATAAAACGTTATATGAGAACAAAACCTTACTTTATCGCATCACTCAAGGGGTTCTTATTAACGGACGTTTATGATAAACTTATAGAACAAGAAGAACAGGTGGATCATTCGCTTGTGGGTAGTGGATTTACTATTACTAGAATACTTTTCATCAATATACATGTTCTAAAATCAAACCCCCTAAAAGCCTCTTCTTACATTGAATTGCCGACGGTTATAAAAAATAAAACGGCAATTATTAATATTCAAAACAAAGATCATAAATGTTTTCTATGGTCTGTTCTTGCACACCTACATCCCGCTGAACATCATGTTCAAAGGGTATCACATTATGAGAAATATGAAAATGAGTTCAATGTTACTGGTTTACCATTTCCAATGTCCATGAAAAAAATTCCTAAATTTGAGAAAATGAATAATCTATGTATTAATGTTTATCGACTAACGGATAAAAATAACGTTCAGAATTTGTATATTTCTGATAACTATAAAAATGATGAAACTCATATTAACCTTTTATATTATAATTCAAGAGAAAATTCACATTATGCTTACATCAAAAAAATTCAAGATTAATTTCTTCACAAGCAAGTAAACATCATGGTAAAATGTACCCCTGTTTGCGATGTCACTCCCTCACCCACAGGAGCCAAGAAGCGTTAAACAAACACTTACAATTCTGTGGTAAACATAAAGCCGTCAGAATTACTACACCTGAAGAAGGTTCAAACATAACATTCAAAGATTTTAATAAAACTATAAAAATACCATTTATAATTGGTGTGTGGCGGCCAAAACTATTTTTCAAAACAAAATTTATTCTTCATTGAAAATTTTGACGGAATTAAAAATTCTCCGCTCGACGTTAACATAATCTCTCCTCTTTCCCGAGTAAATACAAGACCTATTTTTCCAAACGCTAACTCTTGATAAGTTTTCTTTTTATCTTGATCACTCGTGTTAAAACTACATTCTAGAAAAAACAGTCGGATGTTCATTTATTAATTCATTTATAGTTATATAATTTTTCCAATTATTTGTTGAAGAACTTCACGTAGGTGAATTCTGAGGGATATAATTTCGCCATTGAAAGAAACCATACGGTGATCCTAATCAGTTATCTTAAAATTTACTTTAGAAATGTTTTTTCCTGACACGGGCAAATAGGTGAGATTCTTTGGCTCCATATTGAATTTATAACCTATTGGAATTGAATAAGCGCTGAATGAAAATATTGTATTTGTTTTTACTCCATCGTCATAAGCACCATCAACCAAATCACGGTGAATTAATATTGAATTTATACCTGAGGATATGTTAACGATGTTATCACTGACAAACGAATTATTATCCTCAAGCTTTTTTGGGGAGAAACCTAACATCTCGCGGAATGAATTATATCAATCGTGAAATCTATTTTATAATTATTTTCAAGTCTAATAGTTGATTTTGATGTGTTTTTGAGTATCTATTTCGATATTTTTTGGTTCATCATCTTGTTCGTTCATAACACGTGAAATTTCTGAACAAAGTACCGGTATCTCGTAAGCTCCGGGGTGTACTTCTATAGTTTTATATCCAGCTCCCGGATCATAACTAAACTTGTTATTCTTTTCTGTGATATTAATCAAGGTATTATAGGCTTCAATAGACAATAACGCCGCTTCATATTATTCTGTGGGATCAAGTTGTACCGGGTATTGGAATGGAGTCGTGTGATCACTCGTTGTAAAATAAAATCTAAGAGTTGTGTTTCTCATTTTATTGTATGTGAGATAAAAGATCTTTGTATTGACATTTATTAATTATTTTCATATTCATCAACTGATCGAAAATGGCTGATATTTCATTAAAACAATTGTTATTTCCCACCTCCTTACTACCTAACAGCAGTAATAGTCTATTAACTAATTGTGATGAGCCACTCGGAAGAAAACTAACGCCAGAGCCTGAATAGTAGGGTCAATATACGAAAAAAAACTCACCTAACCCCAAAGAAATTGATACAAAAGGTTTTTCAATGGATTCTGGTACCATTCATTGGGCATGCTAAATAACATACTAAAAATCTAGTAACATCTGACGTCCGGAAAGGGGTCATTTTCAAGATGGCGTCCAAGACACGACTTCTCGGATTTTTGGTGTTGGCAAAAAGACTGCTTTCCAGAAGCTCGTAAAAGGAGATCCTGTCCTTCGGTCTGGTGCCAACACATTCGCCATCCCAAACCAGACCACAGAGGTGATCGATAATCTTGGATGCCGAGTAATGGCTATCCTCTTTTGTAGCAAGTGCAAAGATTCCCTTGCAACAATGCGATATAACACCTTCAGCAAGAAGGTTGTCTCTGCTTCGTCTTTTGTAACACCCGAACGTCTGCCCCAAACTGAATCTGCTACCAAACTTCACTGTCGTAGAGGGTACTACAAGATCATGGTGTGGATGGGAAAAGAAGAGGGTATGGATGCCATGAAATGGGGGTGGAGCCTGCAGGATAATCAGTTTGTCCCACTTATGTCAAGAATGAACGCTGCTCCAGACAGTCTCTTGAAGGTCATTCATTGTAACTGCTCCACTGCCTGCAAGACACTCCGCTGCTCTGTAGACGATATGGACTACCATGTACTACTGCCTGTGGACCGTGCCAACTTGAGGAATGTGACAATCCACATAACAAGTTTCTTCCAGAGGAGTCGGAGTATGACGATGAATCGCGACTAACTGTATAAGACAACAAATGCCTAATGGGCTGGTAAACCTGGCTTACTGGATTACCTGATTACTTTGTGCTTATTTAAGTAATTTGGATGATTTCCTGGGTGCCTTAAACCTAGGTATACACACTGAAAATATCTCTCTAGGTTGACTACTATTCGACAGAGCCATTTTAGTGGATCAGGATGTCACCTTGGGATGCCATCTTGGACTTGTCAATAAATAATTAACTGATGGTAATTTTATTGATTCAATTGGATTTCTTGGGCCCTAAAACCTAGGGTTAGACACCAAAACCACCTTTCTAGGTTGAATAATAATTGAGATATGGCCATTTTAAGCTCCCGGCGGCCATCTTGGACGCCATCTTGAAAATGACCCCTTTCCAGAAGTCAGATGTTGCTAGATTTTTAGTATGTTATTTAGCATGCCCAATGGTACCAGAATCCATTGAAAACCTTTTGTATCAATTTTTTGGGGGTTCAACTATATATTGACCCCTCTAGAACTCTATCCAAGTTTATCTACAGCATTAAGAATATCTTTTTCCTTCTCATTTTTCTTACCTCTACCCCTAATATACCCCTCGTAATCAAGCACGTTTAGCAACTCAATATATACCCCATCTCCCTCTCTTTCCATATCAAGTGGCGCATCAAAATATTTTGAATCACCGAGTCTGGTGTTTCTATGTCCGGTGTGTGTGAGAAAAAAACATTAATCTGGGGGTTAATTTAGCATTTGGGTGAGTATCACTGAAAAACATTAACTCATCAATAAATACCAATACCGCCTCGTTAACAAGATGAAACGCTGCTAATTCTTCTTCTTCTTCTGATGGAATGAGTCCCGTTTTCGTTAATGTACCCCTTTTATATTCATTGTTTTTAATAGCTTTCGCAACATAATTGGAACGTTTATTTGTTTTCTCAAGGCCTCGGGATGATTGTGTTGTTTCTATGTTTGTAAGTTCTTGATTCGCTCGTTCCTCCAACTCTCGCGACTCCTGTTGTTGTTTGGAAGTATACGTTATCGCGGGAACTTGACCTGATAGGTCAATCAAATCAGGCACTTCCTATTTTTGGGTTGGGGTATATTCCATCGCAGGAAGTTGAATCGAAACCCCCTTTTGTTCGGAAGATTTTAAAAGAGGTTTAAAAAACTCCTCTTGTTTTCTTTCAAATACGTCTTCACCTAATAGCTTTTGTCTCCGTTTCTTCCTTATTCCCTGCTGTTGTTTCACAACTTTGAAAGTAATTGTTGATGTTCCTTAAATTTTCTTGCTCGTTCTTCAGCATTCATTTTATTTATGTAAAGAAATTATTAGTTATTATATCATCTTCTTTAAGATTAATTATATCATCATTGAGTACCAGTTCACTGGTAATTCCCTGTTTGGCGTTAAAGGCGGCAAAAAGGGTTGGCGTCAGGAAGGGCATCCGGCCGTAAAACATTGCTTCAAATAGGGGACCGAAAAACAACAACAACCACGGTTCCCGAAAAAGGCCAACCCCTGCTTTGCGGGGAAAAATGGCCTCTAAAGGTGTTTTTTTATTTATTTTTATATCATCTTCTTTAACAACGATATATTTATATTTTTCAGTCGTATGTTTCATATGGCCCTCAAATTCCTTTTTACTCCATAATGTAGAACAATTATCCCTCCAAAAATTAGTTATATCCAATGCATTTAGTTTGAATAAAATAAAAGTATTAGCATTGTTTCTTATTGAGCGACGAGGGAGTTGAAAGTATGATTGACGAAGATAAATACAATTACAAGAAGAATGTCTCCCCCTTGTATAGTAGCTGTCCATAACCGTTTGATTTTACTCATTAACACAATCGTCAAAGATGACGAGGTTCTTTTTTGTTTCATCTAAATCTTGGGGTGAAAGTAAATCATCCGTATTATCAGTGAGAGTACAAGTTGTGGTTGTCGGTGATGTTGGTTTTGATTTCTTTTCCATTTTTGTGGAGTATCACACAATAGTTGTATTACATCTTCGATGTTGTGCTCATTTAGTTCGTGTTGGAGCTTAAATAGCCCGATTATATATCTTCTTTTTGAAGCGCCGCATTAAAACCTTGTGATAGTCGTTGGTACTCTGGTTGAAAACTTGACTTTGTGAAAATTATAAAATTTTCATAATCTAAACATTTTGGAGTAAGGAGCATCTTTAAAAGCAAACAGGTTTTCCCACATCCACTTGAACCAACTATTAGGCATCTTGACGAATTTGGGAGGTTTTTTTGATCATTAAATTTTATCTTACTTTCCCACACGGGTAAAAAATCATCCATTTTATATATGTTTGAAAAGATATCGTGGTTAATCATTCATCCTGTGTGTTGTTATCTCTATTTGTATTATAATTGTGTATACATATTAGAAGCGACTCAACCAACCGTCTAATTGTGTTGAATATATCTTGAAATATTTTGAAAATGGGTTCGGCCATTTTATATACCCTGACAAAAAAATTTGGGAAAATCGTGAAATCTGACAAATCAGAAATTTTGAAAATCAATTATTTTATTTTTTGAAAATTGTGAAATCTGAAAATTTGGAAAATCGAGAAATGTGAAAATTGGAATATAAATAATTAATTGGTCACTTCCGGTTTGTGGTGAGTCACTTCCTGTTTTTGAGTTGAGTCAGTTTTGGTTTGGAGTCAAGGGGGGAAGGGTGGGGAATGTGGTCTGGGGTGGAGGAATGTTGTCTGGGATGGAGCTTCCCTGGCTGTCCCCTTTTCTCATCTATTCATATTGTTTTGAGTGAAAGGCCTGAAAAACCACTAAAATCCAATTTTCTCCAAAACGACTGGACAGATCGAGGCCAAACTTTGCAGGCAGAATCGCATACCCATGAGGAACAAAAAAGTCAGGGAGCATGACGTCGTGCGTCACATGGTTTCAGAATTATGACGTTTTTAAGCATAAGCTTTTAAAACCTAGCTCCTCCCTCATTTTTGATCCTGTCGAGGGGAAACTTCACAGATGTGTCACCATGTCGGTCTATTAAAATGACCTTTTGTAATTTGCGATTGGTGACGTGGTTTGGCAGATATAGATAATTAAACGAAAATATTTTAAAATTTCTAACTCTTGAACTGCTTCATTGATCGACGTGAAACTTTTATTATAGTAGAGGTAATGAAGTGTAACAAGTTTGCAAAATCTCAAGATGATTGCATGTACGGTCTGGAAGCTAGAAGTTGTTATTGCGTGAAGAAGAAGAGTTCTCTAGAGTGGGTATGGAATTAATTATCACACTGCAAATGACGAGCAGGCAAAGTACGGAGCGACCTCACGGGGTCATTTTGACCTCAAATAAAATTATGATTTCAGATTTGTCAATCGCTGAGGTATATTAACACACGCCCAAAACAGATTTGGCGAAATTCCGACGATTTTTGACGAAAATATAACATTTGTGTCTGCATTTCAATAAAGTAAAGTGTGTGCCGTGTCAGCATTTTAAAAATTGAAACGTGGCTCATTGTAAATAACTTCATATGGGGAATAGGTGTTGTTAACGATGATGTCATTGGTGCCATAATTATGATGTCATAATTCGACAGGAACAACGCTTGGTCTGATCAGTTTGAAATTTATTGAGCATGATCTATGCAACAATTATTTAGAGAATATACATTTATGATGTCATCGCTCACGTGGTCTGGCAGCCATATCTGTGTGTCTATGCTCAATGCTGCTATATATACACCTTAACATTGCATTTTTCCAAGTGAAAGAAGGCAGTAATACATTGGAATTCCTCCAGATGTTTTGCAGTCAAGTCTAAAGCAACATGGGCTAAGCAAGTGTGAAAATTAAAGCAGACTCCTCTTATGCATGATACAATTAAGGCCTCCGAAGCGTCACTCTTAATACCTTCTCTCACGAGCACCTGGAGCAGCGCTACACGATACACATTAACATAAAGAACGTTTTGTCCTTCGCAGGTGGTGCAAGTGTCTGAGAATATATATAACTAGCCGAAACCCGTGGAACATCCACGGAAGGGAGGATGTGGTCTATGGATAGAGTGTACCATTATGGATGGCATAGGGGATTTGCTTGTCCGAGTAAGAGTTAGGAAGAAAGATGAGAATGAAGAGTGCGTATATGAACAACGATCGCCGGCACCAGCACAAATGCATGCTCTGGATTGTCCACTCAGTGGACGGCTTGCTTTCGCCTTCGCCCAGCAGACGCCAATACGATGGCGTCGTATCGGCAGTTAATCGGATGCTTTTGGGCCCCAACGTCGGCTAATTCAGATTTTTCGAGTATGGCTGTACGTGATAAACAAAGAGCGTGGTTCGTAGATCGTAAATCCATTAGTGCCGTGGGCATCGGGTCACTGGGTGCGGCGTAAAAGGGATAACAAAGTCGAGTCCTTACGCTATTATTATATAGATTAGAGAAGACCTGTTGAGATCTCTGAAGGGCGGAGGGGGGGGGGGGTAGGGGTGGACAAGCATAGTAACTCCAACTCTTGTCTTATGGGCCCTTAGTTCCCCTGGCAAGTTTGGTTGAGATTAAATAAGTAATGACCGATGCATTGTCCACAGACACACAGACAGACAGACAGACACACAGACACCACCAAGCACAGACAGACAAATCAACCAAAACCATCACAGAAAACCAGAGAGACAGACACCGAATTGCATATTTTAGTATGATTGTTTCTTGTTTTGTTTAATTGTTTTTAAATGAGAGATGAAACAATCAGTTTCTCTCCTTTCTTTGTTTTTTTGTACACCGCTCCTTTCCTATGCCATCTCCAGGCGCTGCATATCGTCATTGCCGGGCACATAAGGGGGCTCGGCAATGACGCACGCTGAAAGGGAGTACTCAGTTTTCACTCTGGTTGTTTGTTTGTTTGATTGTTTGTTTGTTTTCTTGTTTGTTTGTTTTCTTGTTTGTTTGTTTTCTTGTTTGTTTGTTTTCTTGTTTGTTTGTCCGGGCGATATCTCAGCCATCCTTTGAGCGAAGAAGCTGAAATTTCGGCACAATAGTGAGCAAGTACTTTGTCAAAAACTGTATTTTGTTTTTTCATTAATCAATTAATTGATGAGTTATTTAATTATTAGCGATTAATTAAGTTCTTATCCATCCTTTCTCTTCTGGGCATTATCTCAGGTACCTTTTGAGTTAGGAAGCTGATATTTGGACTTGCCAATTGTTACATATTTATGTGAATGAATGTGAATTACCATGCAGGTCTTTGCTTCCGGGTGTAGTATATTAAGTTGTTGGGTAGTTGTTGTGGTTGGAGGGTCAGGAGCCCTTCTGAAAGAGTGGCAGGAAACGGAAGTGGCCGGAAACGGAAGTGACCGGAAACGGAGGAGGAAAAAACACGAGGGAAAGAAGGAGGTTTCTTCTTCCTCGCCCCGCTCCGACAAAAGGTGAAAGCGACCTTGCGCTGCGTGGAAAACGCGCCGTTTCGAAACGTCTGGCGAGAGGAGTTACCTGGGCGGTAAATACCTTTTGACACGTCCAGTCACCGTGAGTTCGTGCACGAAACCCAGCGTCCGGGACAGTTTGCCCCGTCTACAAAGACGCGTACGGGTCCGCACGTTGGGCCTCACTCGCGTCGGAAGCCGCGCTGGGTTTTGCCCGTCTACAAGGACGCGTAAGGGTCGCACTTGGGGCCTCGCGCACGTTGGACGCCGCGCTGGGTTTGCCCCGGGGCTTGGCAAGGAGGTGCGCTGCAGCCGCGGCCCCAGTACGAGACTGCACGTTGGGAGCACGTCCGCCCGGGGTTCGTCCAACCGCCCGTGTGCGGAGAGGAGAGACATTGACCACGGAGGGAGTCAGGAGTGAGGCTCACGTGAGGAATGTATAAGATTAAGATGGCCATCTTAGAGTTTGTGTAGATGAGTTCACATGGTTGTAATATTGATTGTGCCTGGTTGTGTATTGTTGATTGCTCGGGGAAAATCTCCGTGGTTGTGTCTTTGAAAGTGTTTGGTATCATTACCATTGGAAATATATACTTGCACATCAGTTGTCTCCTGGGTGAAATTCCTATGGATTGCGTGGCGAATGCGCCTATATAATACTATTTGCTGGCGAAGGTCCTCTCACGGTCCGGGGGTCACCGAGACCTGGTATGCACTGAGGGGACCACGTAACACAATGACCAAGTGATTTGGCTGCAAAGGCTATTTTTCATTTATTGATTAATCAATAATAATCGCTTAATTATTTAATTGTTCGATTAATGGCTAAAAAATTTTTTTTTTTGTTACAGATTCTGATGAAATGGTGGTGGTTTATGTGTTATATTAGTGAATTGATTAATTATTTCCTTTTTTTAATGATTATTATTTATTTATTTTCATTATTAATTATTTATTTATTTTATTTCTCATCGGGGCAATATCTCAGGCACCTTTTGAGTTAGGAAGCTGATATTTGTACATGACCATGACCAAGTGATTTGGCTGCAAGGGCTATTTTTGATTTATTGATTAATCAATTCATTGATTAGTTATTTAATTATTAGCGATGAAGTACTTATATATTTCCTTTCTCTTCTGGGCATTATCTCAGGCACCTTTTGAGCTAGGAAGCTGATATTTGGACATGACAATGACCAAGTGATTTGGCTGTCAAGGCTATTTTTGATTTATTGATTAATCAATTAATCGATTAATTATCGAATTCTTTGATTAATGACTAAAAAAAATTTTTTTTTGTAACTTACAGATTCGGATGAAATGGTGGTGGTTTATGTGTTCTATTGGGCAATTGATTATTTTTTTATTTTTTTTATGATTATTATTATTATTTTGTCATTAATCATTTATTTATTTTCTTTCTCATCTGGCCAATATCCCAGGCATCTTTTGAGCTAGGGATCTGATATTTGGACATGACAGTGACCAAGTAATTTGTCTGTAGAGGGTATTTTTGATTTATTGATTAATCAATTAATCGATTAATTATATTTATTGAATTAATAAATTAATTTTTTTATTAATGACTTATTTAATTAAATTACTAAAAGTTACATCTTCGGGTGAAGCATGATTGGTTTAGTTATGCCATTAGCCAATTGATTAAGAAAATATTTTATGACAATCTTTTATTGATTTTAATTATGCAATTAATCAATCAAATATTGTGCACCTCTCCCTCCCAAATACAGTCTCTATGAGCTACCGGCAATGAGGCGCCCCGGCAATGCCGCGCTGGACTATATTTAATTATTTGGCATGGGGCGGTGTACTTTGAATGTATCTGTACTTGTTTTATATTTTTTTGTTTGTTTGTTTGTTTCTCTTAATCTCTCTCTCTCTCTCTCTCTCTCTCTCTCTCTCTCTCTCTCTCTCTCTCTGTCCCTCTCTTGATCCCCTACCCTCTTCTCTTCTCTTCTGCCTGTTCCATAGGGTGATGGTCTCCATCCAATTCCCCGGGAAGCCGTCTCAGAGGAGCAGTATACAGATGATGAGGGAAACATCGTCACACGCAAAGTACCACCCACACTCTTTTAAAACTTGCTCTCTCCAATTCCCTTTACACTCCTAAGTGCTCTGCAGCCTCTTATCTTCTTCCTTCAATTTGCACTACCTAGTGTAGAATTATTGTGTTGACTTATTCCTCAATGATCTTTCCTTCCATCACTACGTCCATCTTTATGATTTATAGCGTATTTCCTGCCACTCCAAATACCAAATTCCTCACAAATTGTCTCCACCATTTCATTGATTTCTGATTCTCCAAGTGCCTCACTTTTTATTGTAACATTTTGTTCACCATTTAGTATTATTCCGCAATGATCTTGCAAATAGCTGCATGCAAGAATGTCTCGCACCACAAACATGCACTGCGGTGAATAATTTGCGATGACTCATTGGAACGAATGGTGGAAGCAGAAAAGCAGACATTCCGTACATTGTGCCAAGGCAGCACGTGTAAAGTTAGGTCTTTTCTTCCAATGCATCACGACACTCATTTTCACCTGTGTGTACTCAAGGCATACAAATTGGTCGTCAGTCTAATGAAATTTCAAAACACTTTTCGAAATCCCTCTCTCATGCATGGTAATGCTGGAAATTTTAAATCGCAAAGGTCGTTCGATTTGCCATTGCTTACCATTTAGTGTTGATTCGATGCGATTATCATCATTGTTGAAATCACAATCGCTCTATTGCCAATGCCACAAATCAGCATTTTCCATCCCTTTTCCGCCATTATTGTCATTATTATTTTCTAGCAGAAAAATAAGTAACATTTACATAAAAGGCCAAGGTTATTTAAACTGCTTCAGTATTAAATTATAGGTTGAAGAACGTGAAAAAAAAATGTAATTGCAGTCGATAACAAAGAAACCCACAAGAGTCACAATTTGCAATTATTCATGTTGGTAATTATTATTGGTTGCATATTTTAAAAGAACCTACATTTGAGAGCGCTGCAATTTTAGTGATGTACATTTAGCAAGGTACAAAAAACCTTTGTATGCAATGTTGTTGTTGTTTTTTATTCTCAAGGTCTTCTCTAATTCCAATGCCAATTACTCCTAGTTATTGAAAATCGCATTTCTAGTGTATGACACTGAATGCTACCTCGAAACCAAATGATCAAGAGACGTCTGAAGGCATTTACACAATCTTATGGTACCTGCTATCTTTGCATTGTCAAAATGTTTGCTGAAGCCAAAAAGCTTGAACACTAGTCTATGCTGTTTCGACCGGGCAGTGGTATAAGGGTCTGGAGTAAGACCTCAGGGTTGTGTACCCGGGGAGTGGTGTAAGGGTCTGGAGTAAGACCTCGGGGTTGTGTACCGGGGAGTGGTGTAAGGGTCTGGAGTAAGACCTCGGGGTTGTGTACCGGGGAGTGGTGTAAGGGTCTGGAGTAAGACCTCGGGTTTGTGTACCGGGGAGTGGAGTAAGGGTCTGGAGTAAGGCCTCGGGTTTGTGTGTTGGGGAGTGGTGTAAGGGTCTGGAGTAAGACCTCGGGGTTGTGTGCCGGGGAGTGGTGTAAGGGTCTGGAGTAAGGCCCCAGGGTTGTGTGCCGGGGAGTGGTGTAAGGATCTGGAGTAAGGCCCCAGGGTTGTGTTCATGGGAGTGGTGTAATGGTCTGGAGTAAGACTTCGGGGTTGTGTGCCGGGGAGTGGTGTAAGGCTCTGGAGTAAGACCTCAGGGTTGTTTACCGGGGAGTGGTGTAAGGGTCTGGAGTAAGACCTCGGGGTAGTGTATGACAAGCACATGTCACTGCAACTGTGAAAGTTCAACGGTTGAGAATGATGAGGCACCCCACAATGCTTTATGGAGAAGAAGCATGGGTGCTAAAGAGACAGTGGATTTTGTAGCCTATAGCTGCTTGAGATGAGATGCTTTTACAGAATTCCAAAAAAAGCATTGCAACAAAATTCAGAGTGCAAAAAAAATAGAAACCATGTCGTGATGAAAAAAACCAGGAAGTACAACTTCACTGCTTTGGAAGCATATGGAGGATGCTTCCAAAGATGACCTGATGAAGACACCATGGCAAGAGTTGTTGGTAGGGCAGAGACCCCCATGGAAAACCGAGGAAGCTTGGATTGCCGGAAATAAGGTGGTAAATAAAGCAGGTGTACATTAGTGTTTTTTTCTGATGAAGATGTCAGATGCCTGCATGGTGGTCTGGTCTCAGATAATGCAACATTGGGACAAAAAAGAGAATTATAACAACTAGTGAGATACCCGTGCGTAGCACGGGTGGGAGGCCACAAGCAAACAGGCAATGCAGATACGGCGAATGCTAAAGCATGAAACCAATAAATTCCACATTTCTGTAGTACCCTCAGTCGCATGTCAGACATAGACAGAAAGTTTGTGAAGGACTTCCATGAAAAACGTACCCGTTCGCAAACAAACGGGTACGTTCACGTATAGAAACATCAATCGTGGGTCCGTGGCGAATCTGCATATGGCGATCCGCGAAGTTCACATTCAGAAAGTAGAAACCATCACGGCATGTCGTCATTTACTTGAACTCAATATCTCTTTTTTCATTCCAAACAGCATAACTCCAATCACAAATTAATCACAACACAAAATAAACTTTTAACAACATTGTTAATGTTTCCTTCATTGTAAAAACTACCAAGTCAGCAGTTAAAAGGATTTTGAGCCGATAGGTGTTACGGCCTTGGCAAGATCGATGGAGACAGCGATCTGTTAGCTTATGCACCGCCCAAATAGCTATGTGGAATTCTCTCATGTAGAGATTAAACTCACATCATTTGAACTTTGGCCGAGGTCATTATTTACTTTTAATGATGCTTATATACGAATCAAAAAGAAGACAATTGCTTTTGGGTCGTCTTTTCCGCATATCTCGTGGGATTCTGAGTTGGAGAGATGACCGTGATGGTGGGGAGGGGGTTGGGATTCTCTTAAGCAGGGATTCAACCCATGTCCTTATAAAAGGTCTTTGTCCGAGGTCACCGAGTCCGATCGGTGCAGCCTTGCAGCGATCGGTGTAGCCGGTTGTGTGGCACCCAGGAAAATAACGTTATGTGGGAGTCCAAACCTGAAAATGCTGGAGGCCAAAGCTGAAATTGGAAAAACAATATAGCCTATTTTACTCCAGGAGATCCCACGATTACAGCCCAAAATATCGTTGCCATCGGTTCAGCCGTTTTTGCGGTACCTTCGAACGAACAGACAGACAGACGGACAGACATTTGTTGAATTATAGTAAGATAAGTTGTATCGTCATTATTATGCAGTACCGTTGGGAAAAGGCAAGAATGTGTCTAATTCTCGGCGTTCGTGCCATCTTGGTTTTCCATTATGAACCAAAGAAAGCAGAAATTAAAGGAAGAAGCTAACCAGTCATTTGTTATAATTACATTGTTGGTTGTTATTATGAAATACTTTAAATGAAAAATGAACATGAATGGTAATAAAGGTATTTCTCCAACAATTCCATCCATGTTGAGGTCGTTCATAAAAGCTTCTGATTAGGAATTGTTTTGTTATGGCGAAATACTTTCATTCTTGATTGGCTCTCAGTGTTCCAGCAACAGTACAATTACAGGAACAGGCCTGGGATTACATTTATGGGAATATGCTGTGTGGGTGCATATCTCAGTAATGTGTTGTAATTGTGGTCCACGAGAATGAATCATTTGCACCTGAATAGGTACCATTAAAAAAAATTAATTTAGCGAATTTATTTGCCACAATTGTCAACCCAGAACCTCATTACATTACTTATTGGCCATTGGCACATACACGTTGCCATCTTGTGACCAAATGTAACCATCGTTGGCATGCATCCTTATGCTTGTCGAGCCAGGTGACCCGCAAACTGGTGAGAACCGTGAACCGAGCGGATGGAGTGGAGGGAGAGGAGGTGGTTGCACAGGCCCTGAGGATGGATTCACATACTGAGCATCTCTGGGAAGGGAATACCAGGATGGGAAACGACGAGAAAAATACGAACGATTGGATTCCGGTATCCGAAGGCATTGAGTGTTGTGAAAACATAACACAAGCAACGCATTTGCAGTGTCCCCCGCGAGCCTCATTTGCAGGGTGTTGTGCACCTGCAGCACTGATACTAACCAGGAAGCTTAAGGCTATGGGATTGCTCCATTCTCATCTTGTTATTAAGGTGTGGTAGGAGTTCAAAAAGATCAATTATCCTCAGCATAAAAGGAAGTGACGAGATGAAGCTGGTTTTCTGGGCCTGGTTAATTTGGACTAGCGATTCTGCGGATTCCTTTCCAGCCCCTCAGCTTTGTACGTTTACGATGATTTGTAAAAGTTTGCACATCTAAATGAGTTCCAAACATACGCACACAATCTCGTCATGTTAATCATTCTTATTGGAAAAGAAAATCCCTCCCAAATTGTGGAGAGCTGTTTTGTGATAAGTGGAGCAGGTGGAACCAACACATTTTATATTTGAATAGAACGAGCTTCATATGACACAGCTTGCTCTCTGTGCTTCAATTTCCCATAATCCTATAGCTGAAACTGCTTTTCCTGGAGATTGTGCCTAACAGGAAGCATGCTCATTGTCAATGTTTTGCTGAAATTGTTCTCTGCATGCTTTGATGATTGTGTTGCTGTGGTCACGATCGGCAGTGCTTTTTATCCGGAATTATGCCTTTTACCTTTTTCCTTTGTTTTTTGGTTGTGCCACTCTTGCCAAGAATCATCCTTTTTAGAATGCGTACTTGACGACCATATACCACTCAGATACGTCAATGCTTTTTTAATAACTCGTGTTTTGAAAGATTTTGCAAGTTTACCAGACGATCCACGATGTCATGGTTTCGATGCAGAATTTTACTTTTTCCACATTTCAACTTCAGGCCGACTTGATCGATGGTTTTCACATAAAATATGTGGTTTCCTTGGTACAAACCTATTATGACTGGAGTTTTTCTTAAAACAAAAGTCTCAGCTTGATATATGCAAGATAATGCTTTGCATAACTATTCATTTATTCTTGTTTTGTTCGTATTTTGTATTCAAGGTTCTGACAGAAAAGCCAATTAAACAGAAGCAGGAGAACCAAGTGAAAAAACCAGAAATCCATTATGGGGACCACAAAGCAATTGACAATGAAGATAGGACAAAGAAAGGCATCTCCAGGGTATTGTTTGCATTACATACACCAACAACCATTGTCATATGTTCCTAAAAGGAGAGTGTGTGTGTGTGTGTGTGTGTGTGTGTGTGTGTGTGTGTGTGTGTGTGTGTGTGTGTGTGTGTGTGTCTGTGTCTCTAAATATGCCTGTTTTAAAGAAGAATCGGGACTTCAATCTTTAATGTAGCGGTTCCTGTTGTCATATAGTAATAATAATGGTACTGTTGGAAAGCTAATAATCTATAAACTCAGACCAAATCTGTTTCATGTCTGTTTAATCATAAGGATGTCTGTTTAAAAAGCTGGGATGGAGGAAGAAGACACGGGAATGGGAGCTTAATCGAGCAGTTGCAACGTAACATTTGTTATTCTGTGACAGCAGGAACCCTTCAGAAGGACACGGGAGGAACAAACAAAATGAGATATAGTAATATTTCTCAAAGCAATAAAATATATATAAAGGTACATGGAAGGGGAACACAAACACCAACCACAGTCATGACAACAACGTGTTTTACTCCATTTTACATCCTCATCGCGTTTTATTCCATTTTAAATCCTCATCGCGTTTTATGCCATTTTAAATCCTCATCGCGTTTTACTACATTTTACATTCTCATCGCGTGTTTTACTCCATTTTACATCCTCATCACGTTTTATTCCATTTTAAATCCTCATCGCGTTATACTACATTTTAAATCCTCATCGCGTTTTACTACATTTTATATTCTCATTGCTCGTTTTACTACATTTTACATCCTCATCGCGTTTTATTCCATTTTAAATCCTCATCACGTTTTACTACATTTTACATTCTCATTGTTCGTTTTATTCCATTTTACATCCTCATCGCGTTTTACTACATTTTAAATCCTCATCGCGTTTTACTACATTTTAAATCCTCATCGCGTTTTACTACATTTTAAATCCTCATCGCGTTTTACTACATTTTAAATCCTCATCGCGTTTTACTACATTTTAAATCCTCATCGCGTTTTACTACATATTAAATCCTCATCGTGTTTTACTACATTTTACATTCTCATTACGCGTTTTACTACATTTTACATCCTCATCGCGTTTTACTACATTTTAAATCCTCATCGGTTTTACTACATTTTACATTCTCATTGCTCGTTTTACTACATTTTACATCCTCATCGCGTTTTATTCCATTTTTTATCCTCATCGCGTTTTACTACATTTTACATTCTCATTGTTCGTTTTATTTCATTTTACATCCTCATCGCGTTTTATTCCATTTTAAATCCTCATCGCGTTTTACTACATTTTAAATCCTCATCGCGTTTTACTACATTTTACATTCTCATTGCGCGTTTTACTACATTTTACATTCTCATTGCTCGTTTTACTACATTTTACATTCTCATCGTGTGTTTTACTCCATTTTACATCCTCATCACGTTTTATTCCATTTTAAATCCTCATCGCGTTTTACTACATTTTAAATCCTCATCGCGTTTTACTACATTTTACATCCTCATCGCGTTTTATTCCATTTTAAATCCTCATCGCGTTTTACTACATTTTACATTCTCATTGCTCGTTTTATTCCATTTTACATCCTCATCGCGTTTTATTCCATTTTAAATCCTCATCGCGTTTTACTACATTTTACATTCTCATTGCGCGTTTTACTACATTTTACATCCTCTTCGCGTTTTACTACATTTTAAATCCTCATCGCGTTTTACTACATTTTACATTCTCATTGCTCGTTTTATTCCATTTTACATCCTCATCGCGTTTTATTCCATTTTAAATCCTCATCGCGTTTTACTACATTTTACATTCTCATTGCGCGTTTTACTACATTTTACATCCTCATCGCGTTTTACTACATTTTAAATCCTCATCGCGTTTTACTACATTTTACATTCTCATTGCTCGTTTTATTCCATTTTACATCCTCATCGCGTTTTATTCCATTTTAAATCCTCATCGCGTTTTACTACATTTTACATTCTCATTGCGCGTTTTACTACATTTTACATCCTCTTCGCGTTTTACTACATTTTAAATCCTCATCGCGTTTTACTACATTTTACATCCTCATCGCGTTTTATTCCATTTTAAATCCTCATCGCGTTTTACTACATTTTACATTCTCATTGCTCGTTTTATTCCATTTTACATCCTCATCGCGTTTTATTCCATTTTAAATCCTCATCGCGTTTTACTACATTTTACATTCTCATTGCGCGTTTTACTACATTTTACATTCTGATTGCTCGTTTTACTCCATTTTACATTCTCATCGCGTGTTTTACGCCATTTTACATCCTCATCACGTTTTATTCCATTTTAAATCCTCATCGCGTTTTACTACATTTTACATTCTCATTGCTCGTTTTACTACATTTTACATTCTCATCGCGTGTTTTACTCCATTTTACATCCTCATCACGTTCTATTCCATTTTAAATCCTCATCGCGTTTTACTCCATTTTACATTCTCATCCCGTGTTTTACTCCATTTTAAATCCTCATCGCGTTTTACTCCATTTTACATTCTCATCCCGTGTTTTACTCCATTTTACATCCTCATCATGTGTTTTACTCCATTTTACATCCTCATCCCGTGTTTTACTACATTTTCATTGCTCGTTTTACTCCATTTTACATCCTCATCGCGTTTTACTCCATTTTACATTCTCATCCCGTGTTTTACTCCATTTTACATCCTCATCATGTGTTTTACTCCATTTTACATCCTCATCGCATGTTTTACTCCATTTTACATCCTCATCGCATGTTTTACTCCATTTTACATCCTCATCCCGTTTTACTCCATTTTACATCCTCATTGACACTCACAGATAGTCATGCAATACGTTTTTGGAGTACAACTTGCCATCTATCGATTTATAAACCCGTCAGGTTTTTTTTTAAACCATTTTGAGCGATTTAATCAAGAGCTACTACTCTTTAGAGGTACTATCAAGAGGTACTATCAAGAGGTACTATCAAGAGGTATTACTAATTTGTAGACACAATACTATCTTTATGGTTAATACACAACTGATTCGCCGTTCAACTGCTGAATAATTGATGTTTCCTTTTACCCGTTCGCTCTTGTTAGTTTGCTGTTTTATTTAAGGAGTAGTTTGTGTTGGTTGGAGTTTTAAACAATTTGACAATGTCGATCCAGCTTTGCACAGGGAGGATTTTAAACATTAAGTGCAATGCTGCCTGCAGGGGACTGGGGTGTTTGATATTGTAGAAAAGGTGTCACGTTTCCGGAAACAGCATATTTTCTTATCTTCTCTTCTCCGAGTACTCTGTTGGTTCATATGCAGCCTGTGTTTGATTGGCTGCATCATTTCCTGGAGGTTGAGAAGAGTGATGGAAATGAATGTAGAAGGAAGTAGAGGACGGGGAAGACCGAGAAAGACTTGGCTAAAGATGGTCGAAGAAGAAATGCGGGCAAGGGGGTTAACAAGGGGAGATGCAGAAAATAGGGCAAAATGGAGAGGATTGTCATGGGGCCCTCAAGGCTAACCCCCGCTCTTGCAGGGAAAATGGCCTTAAAATGCCTGTTGTGTTGTTGTATTTCCTGGAGGTGCGGCTGTGTCGCTGATGCAATTCCCCGATTACCAGTCAGCTGTTACTCATTTTGCCGACCTCGGAAGGACGACAGGCTGAGACAACCCACTGGTGTTAATTCAACGAATAGCAGGGCCTCAACCTCAGGACCCTAAGATCTCAAGCCAGCCACTTAAACGGTTAAGCCAACAGCAGGCTTTCCGAGTGCCCTGCTCCTAAAGATGAGTAATCCGTTCTGGATTTGTCTCTATTTCCGTTGATAGTTGTGTACTTTTGTTTGTATCGATAGTTGTTCATAGTTCATATTGTGTGCTGAAATATGACTGAAGGGAACCTCAGATAATTCCACAAAGGCCACAGCAAGTGTGTTTCCATTCCCAGTAGAGACAGAAAACAACATCTAGCGAGGCCGAACATTTAACCTTGTCTCCTTCGTCAAGGTCCTGGTGGCACTTTGTCAATTCTGTCTCTGGTGTGTGTATGCTCACCCTCCATCCGTTCCCTCAGTTAGTTTTGCTTCCAAATCTCACGTATGAAACCCCTCACTCCCTACACCTACCCTGCCCTATTTTTCCCAACTGCTCCTGGACACTGTGTCACCTGAGAAGGTGATGTTTCTAGCAACACTTGACTCAGATGCTGTAACATACAAAATCTTTCCTTGGAAAATCTGCATTTGAGATTTGTCAGGATTGAATGACATATTCCAAGTATTGGATCAGCTTGTCATTATTTAAAGGTCTCATGAGAGGGAAGAGGCAGCAGCCTGTGTGTCTGAAGGATGAGGGATGTCACAGCAGAGGGTGGAGTCATCAGCAAATAGATAAAGGGGATTTTCCAGAGAGTCAGAGAGATGATTGATGAAGATCAGGAATATGACTGGGCCCAAAAACACTGGGTTGGGATACTCCATCCTTGACAGGGAGAGGAGATGAAAGGATTCCGTTGAGTTGAGAACCACACGTTGGATACGAGACTGGAGGACGTCAGTAAGCTACATGTGGAGTTGAACTTGGATGCCATCGACTGTATCAAAAGCACGACATCTCATGTCTGACATTGAGGGCCTCCATCAATTGTTGGGTGAGGAGAAGCACCATGTCCAAGGTGGAGTGACCTGGTCTAAAACCAAATTGGTGATTTGATATGAGGTTGTTGGAGAAAAGGAAGAATTTCATATCAACTGTGATGATGGATTCCATGATCTTGCTGATGATTGGAAGTAATCTGATAGGTCTGTAGTTGAGGGGATCCGTTTTTGCACCTTTTTATGGAGTGCAGTGATGCTGGAGGATTTTCAAGCAGTTGGAAGATGACCTCACGCAAATGACAGGGTGAAAAGGGCAGAGAGAGGATGTGAAAGATCAGCAGAGCAGGTTTTAGGACACGTGAGCTGTTGTTGTCCGACCCATTAGCAGAGTCAGAGTCGAGGGTTGAAGGAACCTTCTCCACCTTCTCAGGTGCAAAATACACAGAGTCCAGCAATAGTTGGGTACGACAGGGAAGGATGGGTACCGAGAGTGAGGGGTTGGGGACACAAGATTTGGAAGCAGGCACAAAATTGAGGCATTTGGCCTTCTCACGAGTGGAGTCGGCTGTGGTGCCATTTGAAGAGAGTGGAGGGATGGAAGGGGAGCACACACCAGAGAAAAACTTAACAAGCCACCACCAGGTTTTGGAGGAGAGAGACTAGTTTGAAAGTTCATTCTTCAGGTTGGACAAATGGTTTCTGGCTCTCTTGAGAGTTAGTACACACTTGTTGTGGACTTTTTTGGAATGTACTGCGATTGCCTTTGGTTGGATTAGCCTTCCAGGAAGAGAAGGCAAGTTGTTTCAGAGCCACTGCCTCTTTCTGCTTATGGCAACACATTCACATTACAGACAGGTAGGTTGCCTCTGTCTTCCACCACATCCTTTCCAGACTTTTAGCTTCTGCCTTTTCCTTGCTGTCTCCCACTTCTCACCCCTTTCTCCAAGTTTCCACAGGGTCTGCATTTTCTGTCAGTAAACCACTTCTGGTGAAACTCCAAAAAAATCAGGCTCAAGGCTCACCTCCAGTCATTTTTCTTCGTTTCTCTCACCTGTGGAACAAACCTGCTCAGACTGTTAATGTCCATTCTTCCCTTCAAGGCTTCAAAACAGCCATTCCCCACCACCTCAGGTCATGCCACATCCTTATTTTGAGTCCTCCTCTTCCCCTTGATCTCATTCTCTGTCATGCCCATTCTTCCTCCATGTGTCCTGTTGTGTCCTTAGTCATTGTGGTTTGTGCGTTTCACTCGTTTCCACTATGTTTTTATAGATCCCTGTTGCTCTGGTATGTTATTAGTCCCCTACCGGTGTACACCGGAGGGGACTATAGGTTTGCACGCCGTCCCTCCGTCTGTCAGTCCGTCAGTCTGTCAGTCCGTCACGCAAAGAACAGTTTTCCGGACTTTTTTTTCTAAACTCTTAATGCTAACGATTTCAACTTGGCACATGGTTTCCTCATGATAAGTTACAGATCGAGTTCGAACTTCACGACGTTTCGATCATTTTTGACAAAGTTATGGCACTTTGAACTTTGGTAATTCTGATAATTCTGATGATCCTTAACTCAGTGCCATTTTAAGTTTTAATTTCCTTTAAAAAAGATTTTCTCTGCAATAATAGGACCGATTGAGATCAAATTTTCACCCTAGGAGGGACTCGGTCTGTAGAATATTATAATGGTAATTATGACGTCACAGGTCACGTGGTTCGGCCGCCATATTGTTTTTCGTGAAAACACGAAAACCCCTTTGTTCTCTGCAACGGCTGAACAGATCGAGGCCAAACTTTGCAGGCAGAATCGCATACCCATGACGAACAAAAAAGCCAGCGAGCATGATGTCATGCGTCACATGGTTTCAGAGTTATGACGTTTTTAAGCAAGAACCTTTAAAACCTAGCTCCTCCCTCATTTTTGATCCAAATCGAGGGGAAACTTCACAGATCTGTTCAGCATGCCAGTCTACTACAATGTCCTTTTGGAATTTGCGATAGGGCACGTGGTTTGGCAGATATCGCTAATTAAACGAAAAATATTTTTTAAATGGATATCTCTTGTTTATTCTAGAGTTCTCCTCAAGCCGCACCGTGCGCCCTCAGCCAAGCGAACGTCAACAGCACGACACAGCGCGCGCTTTCGGGAGGGGTGGAGCCAAGCTGAGCAACAAATATATATACACATCGATCATTGATCGTGAACCGGAAAATATAATAAATTACTGATATTTAGCGACTCGAAAGGTTCTTTATCAACAACTTATTTTCTCGTGCTTCTGCTGACCTGTTTGCAAGGTGAATAAATCGAAGTCCCAAGTGCGAATCACAGCTGAGCCCGTCCTGAGGTAATTAGCGATTGGGAACAATTCAGAACCTGTGGGTAAATAACCCTTGGTCATTTCCCCAACAGTTTTCCGGACGACAGACTGCCGGTAGGGGACGTGTATTGCAGCGCAATACTCAGAATGTTTGTTTGTTCTCGCTCTTCCATGAGCCTCAACTTTGTACACAAACAGGATGTATGGCACAGTGTCACCTTATGACAAATGGAAGTTGGTAGGTGTACTGTACAAACCAAAGTGAAGGGAGGGAGTATGTGAATTTACTCTGAGGATTTACAAGATATGTATTGGGCCGTGGGTTACCCAACTGGAAGCAGCAAGCTGTGACGTCATGTTTTCTGGTATTCTTCCATTTGTAGAAAGGGGAATATAAATTCATGGGGAGATCAATTTATATTATCCTGTCGTTGAGAAAATGGTGCTTGCATCAATATTTCAAATGCAAAATTCACTGGGGAAGCATTTCTGGGGCAAAAAGAGCAAAAAATTGAAAGTGTTATTGTCGAAATAAGGTCGAGTCTAAATAGTGTTATAGTCTAAATAATGTTGACTCTAAATATTGTTATAGTCTAAATAAGGTTGAGTCTAAATATTGTTATAGTCTAAATAACGTCGAGCCTAAATAGTATTCTAGTGTAAATAATGTTGAGTCTAAATATTGTTATAGTCTAAATAAGGTCAAGTCTAAATAGTGGTATAGTCTAAATAATGTTGAGTCTAAATAAGGTCAAGTCTAAATATTGTTAAAGTCGAAATAAGGTCAAGTCTAAATAGTGGTATAGTCTAAATAATGTTGAGTCTAAATAAGGTCAAGTCTAAATAGTGTTATAGTCTAAATAATGTTGAGTCTAAATATTGTTATAGTCTAAATAAGGTCGAGTTTAAATAGTGTTATAGTCTAAATAAGGTCGAGTCTAAACATTGTTATCGTCTAAATAAGGTCGAGTCTAAATAGTGTTATAGTCGAAATAATGTTGTCTAAATATTGTTGTAGTCTAATTAATGTTGAGTCTAAATATTGTTATAGTCTAAATAAGGTCGTCTAAATAGTGTTATAGTATAAATAATGTTGAGTCTAAATAGTGTTATAGTCAAAATTTGGTCGTCTAAATAGTGTTATAGTATAAATAATGTTGAGTCTAAATATTGTTATAGTCTAAATAATGCTGAGTCTAAATATTGTTATAGTCTAAATAAGGTCGTCTAAATAGTGTTATAGTATAAATAATGTTGAGTCTAAATCGTGTTATCGTCTAAATAATGCTGAGTCTAAATAGTGTTATTGTCTAAATAAGGTCAAGTCTAAATAGTGGTATAATCTAAATAATGTTGAGTCTAAATAAGGTCAAGTCTAAATAGTGTTATAGTCTAAATAATGTTGAGTCTAAATATTGTTATAGTCTAAATAAGGTCGAGTTTAAATAGTGTTATAGTCTAAATAAGGTCGAGTCTAAACATTGTTATCGTCTAAATAAGGTCGAGTCTAAATAGTGTTATAGTCGAAATAATGTTGTCTAAATATTGTTGTAGTCTAATTAATGTTGAGTCTAAATATTGTTATAGTCTAAATAAGGTCGTCTAAATAGTGTTATAGTATAAATAATGTTGAGTCTAAATAGTGTTATAGTCAAAATTTGGTCGTCTAAATAGTGTTATAGTATAAATAATGTTGAGTCTAAATCGTGTTATCGTCTAAATAATGCTGAGTCTAAATAGTGTTATAGTCAAAATTTGGTCGTCTAAATAGTGTTATAGTCGAAATAATGTTGTCTAAATATTGTTGTAGTCTAATTAATGTTGAGTCTAAATATTGTTATAGTCTAAATAAGGTCGTCTAAATAGTGTTATAGTATAAATAATGTTGAGTCTAAATAGTGTTATAGTCAAAATTTGGTCGTCTAAATAGTGTTATAGTATAAATAATGTTGAGTCTAAATCGTGTTATCGTCTAAATAATGCTGAGTCTAAATAGTGTTATTGTCTAAATAAGGTTGAGTCTAAATATTGTTCGTGATGGGATATTTGCAGTAGAATTTGCAGGATTAAAGGCTATCTGCGCTGTGGGATAGAATAGAGGCCTCGAATGGAAGTATCACACATTATCAGCATTATTGCAAAATTGTTAAGAGTCGGAAAGAAAGAAAAATTACAGGAGTGGAGGAGATAAAATCCTGGATACCAATGTCAGGATGATAAATTATCCGATGGAGCTTGAGACTAGTACGTTGTGAGGATTGTGATGTAGAAGCAGGAAGTGAAATCTGGTTTAATGGTCTGGCGGAGCACTGACGGATCAACTTCCAGGTGGATATACTGATAACTTTGAGCACTGACGGATCAACTTCCAGGTGGATATACTGATAACTTTGAGCACTGACGGATCAACTTCCAGGTGGATATACTGATAACTTTGAGCACTGACGGATCAACTTCCAGGTGGATATACTGATAACTTTGAGCACTGACGGATAAACGTCCAGCTGTATTTTTTTTTTTTTTTTTTTTTTTTTTTTTTTTGTATACAAGATCGAGGCTCGTGAAAGAGCTAACATTAATCACACAAAAAGACAAACCGACACACAAAACACAAAAAACAAGGGGAGCGGCAGACAAGATGGGGAGAGAGGGGGAAGGACACAAAAGAGAGGGCGAAGAGGGGGAAGGACACAAACACAACATTTGAGAGCAGGGACATCGGGAGGACTTGGGGGGAGGTGGGAGAGGAATAAAACATATGAACACTGCAAGGACTCTGGGGTGAATTACCGGGGGTAGAAAAGATCAAGGTTATTGATGGGGGAAGATAAGAGATGGTGGTGAACAGCTGTTTTAAAGACCTGGAGGGAGGAGTGGGATTGAAGGGAGTGGGGGAGTTTGTTCCAGAGGCGGGAGAAAAGGGGAATGAAAGAGTGAAGGTGAGCAGAGAGCCTAGACTTTGGCAGTTTAACCATAAGAGGGTTGCAGGCAGATCTTGTGCGACCTGAAGGAATATTGGGGTGACAGAGCACAGAGAGAGCTGGGGGAGCAAGGCCGGAGAGGAGTCGGTAGAAGACAGAAAGACCACCAACCTGCCTGCGGTGAGTGAGTGAAAGGCCCTCGGTGTTGACTACATCGCAGGAGATTCCAATGATTCTGAAAGCTTTGGCCTCTAACAGCGTGAAGCCGAGCAAGGTGTGAGGCAGGAGCACCAGCCCAGAGGGGGGAACAGTATTCCATTGAGCTGCGGATGAAAGCCTTGTATGTGGTGAGGAGCTCAGGTGTGCCAAGGAAGGACTTCGCACGACGGAGGATGCCCAGTCAGCGACTGGCTTTGGAGGCCAGCTTGGAAATGTGGTTTTCCCAAGAAAGATCATGGCAGATAGTGAGACCCAAAAGCTTGAGCGACAGAACTTCTTGGAGAGGATTGTTGAGAAAGTAGATGGGAGGGTTGTCCAGTCGGTCCTTTCGGAGAGACATTGTAAGAGTGTGAGATTTGTCAGGATTGATAGACATGTTCCACTTGTTTGACCAGTCTGTGATTTTGTCCAGGTCTGCAGAGAGTGAGGAGGCTGCAGACTGCCGATCTGAGGGATGAGGAATGGAGTGACAGAGAGTAGAGTCGTCAGCAAAGAGATAGAGAGGATTTTCAAGAGAGTCAGAGAGATCATTGATGAAGACCAGAAAAAGCACAGGGCCCAGAACACTACCTTGGGGAACTCCAGCCTGAACAGGAAGAGGAGATGAGAGAAACCCATTCAGGGCCACACGTTGACTACGACCAGAGAGGAAGTCCGCCAGCCATGCGTGGAGATTTCCATGGATACCAAAGGAGGAGAGTTTGGTGAGCAGAGCAGGGTGCCAGACCGTATCGAAGGCACATGAAATGTCAAGGGAGACCGCTCTAATTTCCTGTTTGGCGTTGAGGACCTCCATCCATTGTTGAGAAAGCAGAAGCAGCATGTCCAGAGTAGAGTGACCATGTCTGAAACCAAATTGATGATCAGAGATCAAGCCATTGGAGAAGAGGAAAGATTTAATATCTGAAGCAATGATGGATTCCATGACTTTGCTGATAATTGCGAGAAGGCTGATTGGTCTGTAGTTGCTGGGATCTGTTTTTGCACCTTTTTTGTGCAAACCGGTGATGTTGGCTGATTTCCAAGCAGATGGCAGATGACCTTGAGCAAAAGAGAGGGTGAAGAGAACAGAAAGAGGGAGTGAAAGAGCAGAAGAACATGATTTTAGGACCCGTGGGCTGATGCCGTCAGGACCAGTTGCAGAATCAGAGTCGAGGGTTGACAGAAACTTTTCCACCTTGTCAGGAGGAAAGGACACAGAGTCCAGGAGCAGCTGGGTACGACTGGGTACGGTGGGTACAGAGAGGGATGGGTTTGGGACACAAGATTTAGAGGCAAACACAGAGTTGAGGCATTCAGCTTTTTCACGTGCGGAGTCAGCCGTTAAGCCGTTTGTGGTGAGGGAGGGGATGGAGGGGGAACAAACACCAGAAACAGATTTGACCAGACACCACCAGGATATACTGATAATTTTCACCAATGTCCTCACGTCCCTCCCGACACGCATCCCCAATATGTGAAATCTAGTTTAATGGTTAGAGCGCTGACGGATATACTTCCAGGTGGATATACTGATAATTTTGAGCACTGACAGATCAACATCCAGGTGGATATACTGATAACTTGCACCAATGTCCTCACATCCCTCCCGACACACATCCCCAATATGTGAAATCTCGTTTAATGGTTGGAGCGCTGACGGATAAACATCCAGGTGGATATCCTGATAATTTTCACCAATGTCCTCACGTCCCTCCCGACACGCATCCCCAATATGTGAAATCTAGTTTAATGGTTAGAGCGCTGACGGATAAACTTCCAGGTGGATATACTGATAGCTTTCACCAATGTCCTCACATCCCTCCCGACACTCATCCCCAATACGCTTTTCCTTGTTCATTGAATTCAAGTCATTCGAAATATATATATATATATATATATATATTTGAGCCTCTCAAAGACTAACGCTGTGTTTGCACCCAAAAGTCAAAGGTCGTAACCTTTTGAGTAATACTGAGCAATGAGCAGCCAGCAATTCACCTTTCTGGGCACAACTCCGTCACACCCTGGCGTGCTATACTGTCCATGATTACATAGCTGTTTGAAAGCATTACAAAGGACAATATCATTTGTTACACCCTCAAGATGGCTGACAATTTGCTCTCCCTTTTGTTTTCATTTTGTTCAAAAAGTTTTAAGCAGGTTCGCAGAATTTATATTGTGGTTTATTTGCATAAGCTGAAGATAAATAAAGGATTCACAAATGCAGGTTCGCAGAATTTGTAATCCCAGGCTGGCAGTGGCAGGTATTTTGTCGACGAACATTTTAGTTCATTTATCCCTCCAGGTTTAATATGTTAAAGGTGTATTTTGGGAGAAGTATATGGGGTGGAACACTACTCGTAGCCATTACCTGAGTCGTGTGAGAAATGGGATTCAAGCACCTGTCTTGTTATGAAAAATGGAGGAAGAGAGAAGAAGGCCTAAAACTTACCACCCGTGGGCCAAGAGAACCAAAACTAACATTCAACCTGTTCTAAGATACTGGACAAGTAGCTGAACATGGACTTGGGGATCTTCACCAGTTGTTAGCCTCAGTCAGGCGATGATTCAAAATGAGCCTCTGCCCACGATGACGGATGAAATCGAACCTAGACGAAACGAACTTGAGGATATATGGACTGTGATTGATTTGGCCCATGAAGCTGAATATAGTCCTACCGGTACATAGAGTCGGTGCAAATAATATTTCAGGTGATACTACTGATTTTTTGGTCATCGGAGAACTAAGTTTTAAATATAATCCAAGACCAAGTCTTCGCCATCTTGGCCATCAATGCAAGTTTAAATCTCCTTAAAATCTGAACGTTTTCCGCAGATAAAGAACAATATAAGAACCAATATGTCAACTTGATCTTCCCATTCAACAAGGGGCCTTGTCAACCTCAGGAAAAGGCAAATTTAACTGGTAGGTTTCCTCCGATTACTGTAGATTCAACTCGTCACACACGTGACCGTGACCTGCACTGATCTCAAAGAAACAGGAAGCCGAGCATGTCTGGCCTACCCCTACAGGGGACTGCAACTCATATTTCCGTCACTGCTGCCTGTTTGGAGATCCCACAAAAATGGTAAAAATTACGATCCATCTGTGAATATTCGCTAATTGATTACGATGCAATATCATATTCCTGATCATAGTCCTGATCCATACGTTGCAGTATCACGATCAGATAGTATAATGGGTAGCACATGCTCCACTCTAACTTGTTCAAAGTCTAAAGTTTTGTTGATAGACGTGAACTTTTTACAACTTTGGTAATTATACAACGTATTTCAGAATAAGACGAACAAAATCAACTTGGTTTCTAACATGAATTACGTCTGCCGAGCCCAGAAGGCCTTGTTTTGGTTTTCCTAACTGTGGCTATCGACAAAGTCCATTTTTGGAAAGGTTTTCAATCATAGTCGATGGAAAACTCCTCATTGGTAACATATAGGATTGAAGAATGAGCTTAGTATATGATGGAAAGGTGCGGAATGTAAAGTGTTGATTGAATAGAAGTGAAAAATATATTTCCTATAATTCTGAAAAAACTTAATTTATTCTCAGGGAAACTGAATTTCAACTTTGTATAAAGTCTAAAACCCCAGAGCTGGTGGGGACTTCACCCCTTGGGCCTCCACCAGGGTGTTTCCCCTGTACCCCACTGGGTCTCAAGTGTCCCCAGACCCCAGGCAAAGACGAACGCATTGCTCACACACCTTCTCCACTTTAGGATTTTTGATAACTGCATAACCCCCTCCCCCCGCCACCCCCCCCCCCCACACCCTCCACAAGCCACACCCTCCTGATAGGGTTCACCACCTGGCCCCTACCCATATACGTGCTACTTGTTTGGAGTAATTGTGGGATAGCATTTGGAGATTAGAAGATGAGTGACCAGAAAGGGAAAATGTGAGTGGACATAGCGATGTGGGTACAAGACAGTTCTGTATTATATCAAAAGAACGGAATGATGTACGAAAAGGTGGAGGATTCAGTGACGGTGTGAATTTAAAGATATTCCTGATAGAATTCCATTACATGGATCCTGGAGCTAGACGAGGAAATGAGAAAGATTCGTCAAAATGGAAGACCATTGATTTTGGAGGATTTACCTAGAGCCAATCAACACTGGGCAAAATAAAAGGGAAGGGATATGGCTTAGGAAGAAGGAGTCGATGTCATCCAGGTTTGCCATTTCAGCCAGTTAGTAGGTAAGATCCACAAGGGGGATTGAAATGATACACCTGTTTTTGTATAATGATGCCCGTGTGATGTAAATGGTGGAAGTAGGTGAGAATGGGGAGATTAGCAGGGACTGTTTAGTCGGAGCAAGGCTTTTGCTGAAAGTTAGAAGAGTAAGAAAAGAAACCAATGAATCGAGCAAGAAGAGGACAGGAAATGGCAGAGCCTGGAATATTAAACATTCCATAATATCAAGGGGAAAAGAGCACGTTGAGACAGCTCTGGCCTTGTTGACAGATAGCAGCACAGGATGATTAGTTAATGCTCAAAGTAAGGTGATGTATTATTATATTGTTATTTAGCTTCATCATTTACACATGACCTGGTAGGGAATGTACCAGCCACACATAGGGGGAAAGGCCTGCTGTTTGATGAGTTTCACATGACGAGGAAGTAAGAAGACAACGAGGAAATCCAGGATGACAAAGCACCAGAGCCAGGTAATGTGCATCCAAAAGTGTTAAAGGAAGCTGCGGTGCATATAAGTGAGATATTAATCACTAAGGTGTCTTCAATAGCTGGTTGGAGACAGGATGGACACCAGAAGATTTGAGAATAGAAAATGTACCACGATTGTTTAAGAACAAACAGCTCAAGGGAAGCAAAGTGGGAACTGGAAACCTGTGAGATTAACTTCGGTAATTTAGTCTCGGGTGGGAGGATGGATGGTGGCCTGGGATGTTCTTGGAGACATTGATTAAGGGTCACACAATAAACCATTTATATATATTTAAATGGATGAAAGATACCAGCACAAGTTCAGTGAAGGAGCACCAAGTGTAACAAATATGGTGGAATTACAGGAGGGAGAAAACTCGAGACAAGTGCCTTCCGCACAGGAAACGGAGTGGTTGTCCAATGGCGGGATGTCAGGCCGAAACGGTACGAGTTGTGGAGTAATATGAAAAGCTAATTCGATTTGACACCTGCATTCTCAGGGATCATTTACAGATTAAAGGAGGTGATGTTAGTGTAATAGAGCAATGTGAGGCCTTCATCTCCTTTCTTGTGTTCATTCTAATCACCATATTTGATCATGGACATAGCCGCCATTAAAGGGGTTTAGTGTTGAGGTTCGTGCTCATTTTCTCGACTAGATAGAATATGCTCTGAGGAGTAGCTAGTGAGACTAGATTTCAAAAAGAAGGGATTATGGGATCCTACATAAGTATCAGGGAGCAAAGCTTCAGACTGAAGAAGAGGAGGGTGCAGAGGGTCGTTCACACAGGGTCATCAAGTTTGGATGTTTCTTCCCAGGAGAATGGTCGCAGCAAGGACAGTACTCGTAGATAGGTTTAAAATGGAATTCTGGGAGTTGGGATAGGGTTGTACATGGACATTGGAAGAAATGGAAGTTAGACGATATTTTATTTGGGTGATGTGTGGATTTTGTGAACATGCTGTGCTCTCTTGGTGAGATTTTGAGGTGTGGGTGGTGTAAAGTGAGAACATGTTGTCTGTATTAATATAACTGTCATCGAAATGTCGCCCCCTCTCTTAAAAAATATACTCAAAACTAAATCTCCATGTACTATGAATCTTGATGTCTGATGTACCTCTTCACCTTTGTCCTACCGCTGCTGTTTGCCTTCCGCCTGCCCATTGATTGGATGCTGGGTTGTTTTGGGTTTTGGCTTTGTGTTGTGGGTGGTGTTCTCATGGTATGGATTCTTTTGTTATTGTTTGGGTTTGGTTGTAGCATGGGCATTCTGTTCCCATTGGCCTTCTCCTGTGTCCAGATTTCCTTGTATACCCTATGCAGGATAGGCCTTAGTTGCTTTGCCACTTTATTCGATGTTGGATATTTTACATATTGGATTTGGCATTGCCTAGAACCGAAGATGCAAATGAGATTGCTTTTGTGATGCATCATGTGATCTCTGCAATATTTTAAAGCTGCGAGAGCAGCACCTGTGCAAATGGTAAGTTTAAGCACAAAGCACAAATATGGTGACAGGCTGCTTATCTGTGATCTCCAAATGCATCTGCAATGGAAGAAGTGAAATGAGACATCCAAGACATGGTTGTTGCTGCAAATATTTAGAAATAGAAACAGACAAAAAGAAAGACATTTGGTCCAAATGTTTAGCTACTTTTAACTGTGAGGTCAACCAGAACTGAAAATAATCAATAAGGCAACACATGAATATTGGGCTGTAATAATAATGACTGGCAAGGACACGGAGAAATTATATGGAATCCTCAACCTCCCTCAACTTCCCCCGCACCTTTTTTTTTTTTTTGTATACAAGATCGAGGCTCGTGAGAGAGCTAACATTAATCACACAAAAAGTCAAAACCGACACATAAAACACAAAATAAGGGGAGCGGTAGACAAGATGGGGAGAGAGGGGGAAGGACACAAACACAATATTTGAGGGCAGGGACATCGGGAGAAATGTGGGAGGGGGAGGGCTTGGGGGAAGGTGGGAGAGGTATAAAACATATGAACACTGCAAGGACTTCCAGGAAAGAAGTTGGAATTTCGAAAAAGTGTATCTGGGGTGAATTCGCGGGGGTAGAAAAGATCAAGGTTTTGGATGGGGGAAGATAAGAGATGGTGGTGAACAGCTGTTTTAAAGACCTGGTGGGAGGAGTGGGATTGAAGGGAGTGAGGGAGTTTGTTCCAGAGGCGGGAGAAAAGAGGAATGAAAGAGTGACGGTGAGCAGAGAGCCTAGATTTTGGCAGTTTAACCATAAGAAGGTTGCTGGCAGATCTTGTGCAACCTGCAGGAATATTAGGGGGACAGAGCACAGAGAGAGTTAGGGGAGCAAGGCCGGAGAGGAGTCGGTAGAAGACAGGAAGACCACCAACCTTCCTGCAGTGAGTGAGTGAGTGAAAGGCCCTCGGAGTTAGCTTCATCGCAGGAGATTCCAATGATTCTGAAAGCTTTGGTTTCAACAGCGTGAAGCCGAGCTAGGTGTGAGGCAGGAGCACGGGCCCAGAGGGGGGAACAGTATTCCATTGAGCTGCGGATGAAAGTCTTGTATGTGGTGAGGAGCTCAGGTGTGCCAATGAAGGACTTCGCATGACGGAGGATGCCCAGTCAGCGACTGGCTTTGCAGGCCAGCTTGGAAATGTGTTTTTCCCAAGAAAGATCATGGCAGATAGTGAGACCCAAAAGCTTGAGCGACAGAACTTCGGGTTGGTTGTCCAGTCGGTCTTTTCGGAGAGACATAGTAAGAGTGTGAGATTTGTCAGGATTGAAAGACATGCTCCACTTGTTTGACCAGTCTGTGATTTTGTCCAGGTCTGCAGAGAGTGAGGAGGCTGCAGACTGCCGATCTGAGGGATGAGGAATGGAGCGGCAGAGAGTGGAGTCATCAGCAAAGAGATAGAGAGGATTTTCCAGAGAGTCGGAGAGATCATCGATGAAGACCAGAAATAGCATATGGCCCAGAACACTGCCTTGGGGAACTCCAGCCTGAACAGGAAGGGGAGATGAGAGAAACCCATTCGGGGCCACACATTGACTACGACTAGAGAGGAAGTCCACCAGCCATGAGTGGAGATTTCCATGGATACCATTGGAGAAGAGTTTGGGAAGGGAAATCCCTTCCCAGACTCGTAGGCATCTATAACCTTCTTTCTGAAGGCCTCTTTTGATCTGTAGAGCTCTTTTGATCTAGGCATGGTGATGCCGCACACTTCAACAACAAAGAGCAAACCAATCTAAATGTCTGAGGTTTAAATAAGACAGGTTCCTCCAAGATCCTCTCTGACGATGTTCTAATCATTTGCACCTGAGCTGGTGCACCTGATTCTAATTTTAGGTATTTGAAGTAGTGATAAATGTAAGGGTGTACTTACTTTTTCCACATGCGAAATTTGCATTTATGTTTATTTAAATTATACAATGGACTACAAAATATAAATGTTCAATGATATTTGTTATATTATATCACCTTTATCTATCAATATTGTTGAAATGAAGACAAATAGCTGTATGTTGAAATATGTTGAAAAAGTCAAAACTTTACATGGGGTGTACTTACTTTTTCACGTGAATGTATACACACCTTTAAAAGTAAATAATGATGTCAATGATTGGACATGGTTGTAAGCCCTGCTTGAGAGAATGCCAATCCTGTCCCTACTTCAGGCCTTCAAACCCTCTCCCCACCCATCATGGTTACCTATCTAACTCACAATCCTACGTGATATGAGAAAAGGAGATATGTGACAATAAACGACCTGAAACCAATTATATTCTTCCTGATTCGTATGTACAAACATTGTTAAAAGTAAATAATGGCTTCGGACAAATTTATTTAACCTCTGTGTGAGAGAATGCCACATAGCTATGTCTGAGATTTACCACTTCAAGATAGGTTCAAAAGTACAATTTATTCATAATACAGACTTGGCATTTAATATGGAATATTTTTTTTGTGGGGGTGAACTTACTTTTCAAGATGACTTAGAACCAAAAGTTCATTGGAATTATGTTGAACTTATTCTAGATTTTGTTAATGTGACCTTTAAAAGAAACAAAAACCACATTTGACATTTCGAAGCAAATAAATTGATCCTTGAAAGTGATGTAAACTGATATCGAACTCAATTCACGGACAGTACTGTGTTAAACTTCTGTACGTTTTCCAGAAGTATCTCTTTATTTTGCACATTAGCCAAAAAAAATTTCAACAAAAACAAAAGCTCAATTATGACAGGGATTACGGACAGTAAAATTACAGTTCAGTAGGTCGTGTAACCCCCACGAGCATTCAGGAGAGCACGTACACGTTGAGGCATGCTGTTCACGAGATTTGCCAAGGTTTGGACAGGAATCGCTTGCCATGCAGTTGCAATAGCCTGCTGCAATTCACGCACAGAGATCGGCTGCTGGTCCAAGTTGTCGATTTGACGCGTTAATTCTGCACAAAAGTTCTCTATCGGATTCATATCCGGGGACATGGCAGGCCACTCCTTATGCTCTACACCACGGTCAGCAAGAAAGTGTTGGATCATGCGAGCACGATGAGGCCGTGCATTGTCATCTTGGAAGACAAAGTTTCCACGAAAGGCTGCACGAGCAAATGGAAGCAATGTTTCTTCCAGAATGACCCTGTACTTGAACTGGTTCAGGTTTCCAATCAGAACAACCAGGTCAGTTTTGCCCCCTGCATGAAAAGCAGCCCAAACAGTCACCCCACCACCTCCAGCTTGGGCTCTTGGCACTATACAATCTTCGTTGTGGGCTTCATGCACTTGTCTGCGCACTCGGACGTGGCCATCTTGACGATAGACCAGAAATCTAGACTCGTCACCGAAGGTCACGTGATTCCAGTGTCCTGGCTGCCATTGACGGTGCTCTCTGGCCCACTGCAATCAGCGCTGGCTGTGTTGTCTGGTCAAGCGTGGCTTTCTCAGGGGACGCCTGGCACGATAGCCTGCTTGAACCAGTCGTTGGTTGACTAGCCTTCAGGATACAGGCACATTTGTCAGTTGCTGCCACTCAGCCCTAAGCCAATTAGCTGACTTGGTACGGCCATTGCAGACTAACCGGTGCAGCTGGCGATCATCTCTCCTTGTGGTTCTGCGTGGACGTCCTGGCCTCGGTATTGGAGTAGGGACACCCCTCTGAGCATTTCGTTTCAGGATCTTTGATACCTGACCTTGAGTGATGCCATACTGTCAATAGTTTTAGAACACCTCAATTTTTTCAGTTTTTATTGAAATTTACGCAGTTTAATGTCTCAATGTACTCTGAAATTAAGCATAGAACAAATAAACAATTTGAGATAAAAAATAAATCATAGAATCATTTTGTTTAACAAAATTTAATTTAAATATTTGACTCGGCAAAGTAGCCACCTTTTGCAGATATAACCGCCGAACACACTCGTGTCATTCTTTCTACAATGGAAATCAAATATTGTTCGGGAAGTTCTTCCCAACACGGTTGCAGAAGTTCCCACAAATGTGTTGCACTTGTAGGTTGCTTTGCTTTCACCCTTCTGTCCAGTTCATCCCAAACCAGCTCGATGGGGTTTAAGTCTGGAGACTGTGCTGGCCATTCCATGATTTGAAGCCGACCGTCTTGTTCTTTTCCTCGAAAGTAGTTTTGACATAGCCTGGAGGTGTGTTTCGGGTCATTATCTTGCTGTAGGATGAACCCCTGACAAACTAGGCGTATACCAGAAGGTATTGCATGGCGCTGCAAAATGCTGTGGTAGCCCTTTTGGTTCAGGGTGCCAGTCACTCTGTGCAAGTCGCCGACTCTGGATCCAGCAAAAGAGCCCCAGACCATCACGCTTCCTCCTCCATGTTTGACAGTTGGTGTCACACAGTGAGGAACCATCCTTTCGCCTACTCGACGGCGTACAAAAACCCTGTGTGATGAACCAAAGATTTCAAATTTTGATTCATCGGTCCATAAGACCTTCTTCCAGACTTCAGTAGTCCACTGGCGGTGCTTCATGGCCCAGGCAAGCCTCTTTTTCTTATTTTGCCATCTTAGCAATGGCTTTCTTACTGCCACTCGACCTGTCAAACCTGCAGCTCAAAGTCTACTCTTCACAGTTGAAACTGAGACTTGCTTACTTCGACCAGTGTTAAGCTGTGCTTGAAGCTGTTGTCCTGTGAGCCGCCTATCACGCAAGCTATTGACTCTCAGAAACTTGTCTTCTGATTCTGTTGTGGCTTTGGGCTGCCAGACCTCTTCATGTCAGAGTTTCCTCCAGTTTCCTACATACTACTTCCTGCAGTGCAATATTGTCCAAATAATGCTTCAGAGGGTGTAATAACAGTCTGTTCCAATACTGCTTTTATACAGACAGGAGGTTTGTAATCAAGTAATCAACAGAGGTTGGGACACCTGTCGGAATTGTTTGCATCAACTTTCAAGGCTTAATTTACTTATATTGCTGCAGAACAGCTGTAAGTTGGTAGCCCATTACTTGTTCCCTGAAGAAGGCCTTTTTTTACAATATAGGCTAACTGTGCAATTTACATTATTTTCCCGTTTTTGCTAACCTAACCTTTTTTTTTTAACCTTCAGCAGTTTGCTGCTTACCTTTGTACCATTTCAGGTTATTCACTGGACTTGAATTGCTTAAATTTCAATAAAAACTGGAAAATTTGAGGTGTTCAAAAACTTTTGACCGGTAGTGTATGAGGAGTGGATATTATAACGTCCAGACAGTAAGAAGATTAATGTGCCAGAGAAAACCTATTTGAGATACGAAATCATATGTGAGCCATAGTAGGGAGTTCGTTCCCACTGCAAGGAAGCAGATAACAAGATCCAGATAGATGGGCCCTTATCAGAGTGAGTTTGAAGGGTGCGCAGCATTCGAAAACAAAGAGCGGTTCTTTTAAGACTATGCCGTGTGCTTGTTGACCCAAAAAGAAGTTGAACCACATTAAAATATCCATCTACAGTATCATCAATGATTGGCAATTTATACTAGGACTACTCAAATACTTACACCACTATTTGGGCGGTGTATAAGTTAACAGACGGCTGTCTCGCTCGCTGAGGCCTATCTCCACAAGACCCGTAACACCTATAATGGCTCCAAGTCATTTTACCTGTCGCTTTCGTAGTTTTACAATGAAGGGAATACATATACGGAGTGCATAGCGATTGTGAATATGACAGATCCGGGGAGTCTTTGCCTTCACCGAGCAGTGAGAACCAACATGGCGGTGGCAACATTGCAAACTGTCTTCAAACCACCTCACCACCTAAAGTCCTCAACCAGACATAACACCATCGTCCGCCTTTATTCCCATTCTTCAAAGAAAAGGAGTAAATTGTCATGTAGCCATTACATATTCATTCATGATCTCATTGAAATAGTGGAATATTTAACCCTTTATGCCATTACAGCATGGTGGCGGGAGGAGGATCGAAACTCCGAAACAATCTCTGCTAGATTAATAGTTGTCACGTTTTCAGTGTGAGGGCAAGGAATATCATGGAGCAAATTCTTGCCCTGAGACACCACACCTGGCTGTCATCTGGGTATTTCTCCTCTCAATTCATTGCACAACTCACTGGGTATTTCTTCACAACAACTCAGTTCAACAACTCTCACTTCATTTTGGAATCTCCCGTGATGAAGCTAACTCCGAGGGTCTTTCTCTCTCTCACCACAGGCAGGTAGGCAGTCTTTCTGTCTTCTACCCACTCCTCTCCGGCCTTGCTCCCCCAGCTCTCACTGTGCTCTGTCCCCCATATATTCCCACAGGACGCACAAGATCTGCCAGCAACCCTCTTCTGGTTAAACAGCCAAAATCAGAACTCTCTAATCACCTTCACTCTTTCATTCCTCTTTTCCTCCACCTCTGGAACAAACTCCCCCACTCTCTTCAATCCCACTCCCCCCTCCAGGTCTTTAAAACAGCTGTTCACCACCATCTCTTATCTTCCCCCATCCAAAACCTTGATCTTTTCTACCCCTGTTAATTCACCCCAGATCCACTTTTTTGAAATACCGACTTCTTTCCTGGAAGTCTCCGAGCAGTGTCCATGTGTTTTTTACTTCTCCCATTCCCCCCTACCCCCACTAACCCCAAGCCCTCTCCCTCCAACAGATCTCCCGATGTCCCTGCTCTCCATCTTTTCTCCCGCTCCCTTTAGCATATGTTTTATGTGTCAGTTTGTCTTTTTTATTGATCAGTGTTAGCTCCCACACGAGCCTCGATCTTGTATCCAAAAAAAAAAAAAAAGTCCTCACAGAAACAGCGATCGAAACAGGAACTGTATATCCGACAGGTCATGGTTTATTACGTTCGTCGTCTATCCGTGTAGTTTTTAACTCAACTGGACGTTCATCACATACTGAACCCTCCGGCGTCCATCGTCGTCGTCGTCTGTCGTCCGTTAACTTTTTGACGTTAACACTCCAGCGTCCACAAATATCAACCGATTCTGATCAAACTTGACGTGCAGCATCCTTACCCCAAGGACCAGGTTGGTGTTACATTTCAGCCAGATCCGTTGAAAAATGGCGGACGTAGGCGACCATTTTATTTTTGGTCATGAAAACGACGTTAACACTCTAGCGTCCACAAATATTAACAGATTTTGATCAAACTTCGAATGTTTAACCCTTACCACACCAGTCAGTTAATTTGAGTTCTGCTTCCCTGGAAGCTCTGGTTTAATACGTGATTATGAGTAGCCTAATTGTGTTAATAAATGATCGTAAATTAATTATCTTCTTGAATCATCTTAAACACGTATCGAAGTTACAATTGTGGGCGGAGTCAGGCCACCTGTCTAACCAATCGGTATGAAGGATTGTTACTGAAACACATGCGCAAGCTTATTATTATACAAGAGTAATTTAAGGTTAATTGATGCCCAGAGCAGCAGCAATTGGCACACAGTATGTTAAATAAGTCGACAGGCAGAGAACAACCACTCGGACACAAATTCACAAACAATACCCTCGGTTTTCATAGATTATTTATTTAGCGAAGTGAACACTCGGTGCTGCTCATTTGTAGAGTGAATATGGAACTTCATTTTTTTTACCAAAGATAAAATGCCGAATGTGATGTGTCATGATCTTGTTGCAGTAATTTAGTTTTATTAAGTACTAGCCGAACGCACCCAGCGTTGCCCAGGTTCTTTTTGAATGAATTTACTACTATAATTCAGCTTTTACCCCGCGGCCGTAGAAGATTGACTACTATAATTCAGCTCAGCTTTTTTTTTTTTTTTTTTTTTTTTTTTTGTATACAAGATCGAGGCTCGTGAAAAAGCGAACATTAATCACACAGAAAGACAAACCGACACATAAAACATATAACATCGGGAGCGGTAGACAAGATGGGGAGAGAGGGGGAAGGACACAAACACAACATTTGAGAGCAGGGACCGAGAGACATGGAGAGGTCTGAGAGAGGGCGAGGGCTTTGGGGAGGGGGCATGGGAAGGGGGGGGGGGGGTGGGAGAGGTATAAAACATATGAACACGGCCAGGACTTCCTGGAAAGAAGTTGGAATTTCAAACAAGGTGTATCTGGGGTGAATTAGCGGGGGTAGAAAAGATCAAGGTTTTGGATGGGGGAAGATAAGAGATGGTGGTGAACAGCTGTTTTAAAGACCTGGAGGGAGGAGTGGGATTGAAGGGAGTGAGGGAGTTTGTTCCAGAGGCGGGAGAAAAGAGGAATGAAAGAGTGAAGGTGAGCAGAGAGCCGAGATTTCGGCAGTTTAACCATCAGAGGGTTGCTGGCAGATCTTGTGCGACCTGTAGGAATATTTGGGGGACAGAGCACAGAGAGAGCTGGGGGTGCAAGGCTGGAGAGGAGTCGGTAGAAGACAGAAAGACCACCTACCTGCCTGCGGTGAGTGAGCGAAAGGCCCTCAGAGATAGCTTCATCGCGGGAGATTCCAATAATTCTGAAAGCTTTGGTTTCAACAGCGTGAAGCCGAGCTAGGTGTGAGGCAGGAGCACCGGCCCATAGGGGAGAACAGTATTCCATTGAGCTGCGGATGAAAGCCTTGTATGTGGTGAAGAGCTCAGGTGTGCCGAGGAAGGACTTCGCACGACGGAGGATGCCCAGTCGGCGACTGGCTTTGGAGGCCAGCTTGGAAATGTGGTTTTCCCAGGAAAGATCATGGCAAATAGTGAGACCCAAAAGCTTGAGCGACAGAACTTCTTGGAGAGGATTGTTGAGAAAGTAGATGGGAGGGTTGTCCAGTCGATCTTTTCGGAGAGACATAGTAAGAGTGTGAGATTTGTCAGAATTGAAAGACATGTTCCACTTGTTTGACCAGTCTGTGATTTTGTCCAAGTCTTCAGAGAGTGAGGAGGCTGCAGACTGCCGATCTGAGGGAAGAGGAATGGAGAGGCAGAGAGTGGAGTCATCAGCAAAGAGATAGAGAGGATTTTCAAGAGAGTCAGAGAGATTGTGAAATGGGCCCAGCCCAGCCGAAGCGGCCTCTACCGGCCTCGCCACCTAGCCTATAACCTTCCCGGGGCCCGTCCAGACATTTTTTGTGTCAGAGGTTTCCTCCTATCTTTCACCGTTCAGGAGATAAGCGCGTGCAGACAAACAAACAAACAAAAACTTTCTTTTATATACTGTATAATAGATAATATTATGTACCTCGTTGTTATTACCTCTGCCACCACAGGTGGACACAGGTTAAGTTTGCACATATCTTGCATAATTGTAGTTCTCCTTGTGCCTTGTAAAAGCCAGACCATGTGTTCTCTTAGTTTCTCTTTAAGTTATGTCATTACATTTTACTCTTTGAAGCCAAAGTTTTCTCATAGTTTGAGGGGATGGTAGGTTGGCATACAGGTACGCACACGCACTTTTAAGCTGCATAATCTGGGTTTGAATAATGACCACAACCTTCATTACCCTTGATGTACTAAAGTTTGTTCAAAGCATTTAAAAAAATTAGGGCTTTGCCCCCCCCAACAATATTTACTTTCTTCTCCATTACATATTTTGTCTTGGTTGTCTGCGACATAAGGGTGAAAGGTGCGAGCAGAGCTCGGCGAGTGAAGTGCCAACCGAGAATGAATGTGTGGAGGTTGAAAGAGGTGACAGTAAGGCAGGCATTCAAAGAGAGGATGAGTAGGGTAGAGGATGATGTGATTGAGCTTGAACGTGGTTGGATGTCAATGAAAGATAGTCTTTTGGGAGCCGTTGGTGAGGTATGTGGATGGACAAAAGGACCACCGAGGCACTCGGAAACATGGTGGTGGGATGAGGAAGTTGGAAAGAGGATTGACGAGAAGAGGAAGAAGTTCAAGGAGTGGCAGAAGGCGAAGGGTACGGGAGCAGAAAAAGCAGAGCATGAAAGTTATAAGGCTGCAAATAAAGAGGTAGCAAAGGCGCAGGAGACATGTAGGAAAATGTTCGGAGAAAGCTTGGATTCGGAAGAGGGTCAGAGAGCGGTATTCAGGATTGCAAAGCAGATAGCGAAAGAGAGGTGTGATGTGATGGGGGTGAGTTGCTTGAAGGATGAAGTGGGTCAAATTGTTGTGGACCCAGATGGAATTCAAGGAAGATGGAAAAGATATATGGAAATGCTTTTGAATACGGAGAATGAATGGGATGGCAACATAGAGAGTAACCCAGTTTTAGGACCGGCAGAGAAGATAACTGAGAAGGAGGTTGAGGAAGCGATAAAAGCAATGAAGAGTAGAAAAGCGGGAGGGCCGACGGGAGTTGTGGGAGATATGTTGAAGGCAGCAGGAAATTGGGGTGTGAAGAGAATGACAGAGATCTGTAATCTGGTGGTGAAAGAAGGCCGCATTCCAGTGGATTGGGAACTGAGTACCCTCGTCCCTCTATACAAGGGGAAAGGTGACCCTCTGGAGTGTGGCTCGTACCGAGCGATAAAGTTATTGGAGCATGGAATGAAGGTATTGGAAAGGGTGTTGGAGAGGAGGATAAGGAAGAAGGTGAAGATCGACGAAATGCAGTTTGGATTTATGCCAGGAAGAGGTACGACAGACGCGCTCTTTATTGTGAGGCAGTTGCAGGAGAAGTACATGGAGAAGAGGAAGTAGTTGTTTCTTGGGTTTGTTGATCTGGAGAAAGCGTTCGATAGGGTTCCACGCGAAGTATTGACATGGGCATTGAGGAAGTTAGGAGTGGAAGAATGGTTGATCAGAGTAGTGATGGCAATGTACAAAAGAGCGTGCACAGCTGTAAGGACGAAGGACGGGAACAGTGGTGTTTGAGGTGAAGGTGGGAGTGCATCAGGGGTCGATACTAAGTCCACTACTATTGGTAGCTGTGATGGAGGTGCTAGCTCAGAATGTAAAGGAGGGTTTACCGTGGGAGTTGTTGTATGCAGATGATCTGGTGTTGATTGCGGAAAGTATGGATGGATTGAAGGAAAAGATGAACAAGTGGAAGGAATGTATGGAGACAAAAGGTCTGAAGGTGAATATAGGAAAGACGAAAGTGATGGCAAGTGGTAAAGCATGTGGTGAGGTGGAAAGAACTGGGAAGTGGCCACGTGCTGTGTGCAGGAAGGGTGTCGGAGTGAACTCCATTCAATGTACAATGCGCGCTGAGTGGGTTCATCAAAAATGTAGTGGTCTGAGAGGGTCATTAACCAGTGTGGCAGCTACATTCAAATGTAAGGTGTGCACAGAGGGAGCTGCAGATGGAGGAAATGTTGAGTTGGATCTTGGAGACGGCGTGAAGCTGGAAGGTGTGAAAACATTTTGCTACCTCGGAGACATGCTGAATGGAGAAGGTGAATCAGACTCTGCAACGGTTGCAAGAGTGAGATGTGCATGGAAGAAGTTTCGGGAACTGAGTTGCATGCTGATGAGGAGGGGAGTGTCGTTGAAGCTGAAGGGAAAGGTGTATGCTGCATGTGTGAGAAGTGTTATGATTTATGTGAGCGAGACATGGGTAATGAACGTAGAGCAGCAACGGAGGCTGGAAAGGGTGGAAATGCGAATGGTTCGGTGGATGTGCGGAGTATCGTTGAGAGAGAGGAAGACAAATGATGAATTGCGAAAGATGATGGGAATAGAGCCTGTGATTGATGCTGTGAAGAGGAACAGGTTGAGATGGTTTGGTCATGTGTTGAGGAAGGATGAAAGTCACTGGTTGAGAAGAGTGATGGAAATGAATGTAGAAGGAAGTAGAGGACGGGGAAGACCGAGAAAGACTTGGCTAAAGATGGTGGAAGAAGAAATGCGGGCAAGGGGGTTAACAAGGAGAGATGCAGAAAATAGGGCAAAATGGAGAAGATTGTCATGGGGACCGCAAGGCTAACCCCCACTCTAGCAGGGAAAATGGCCTTAAAATGCATGTTGTTGTTGTGTTGTTGTCTCCATTACATATTTTGTGGGTCATCCACCCATACTAGTGCTTCTCTACTTCTACCAGGTGAGCCCAGAGGCATTGCCCCTCGTAGTTGCTCACCTGGAACTTTGTTCCATGGAGCTTATGCCATGGTGCGTCGTCAGACCATCAGTCCATAAACACTTGCAACTTCTCCGAAACTGCTGATGGGATTGTGACCAAACTTGGCTAAAATGATATGTGGTATGTTGGAACTCAAGTTTGTTCACGGTATTTTTAAAAATCGGGATCTCAGGGGGTCAAAATGGATCCACGTTTAACCACCAAAATAGATAGGTATTTGCTTCCTTCTCAGAAACTACACACACAATTTCGATGAAACTTCACCACAAAATTCATCACTGTGATGTACCAACGTTCGTTCACGGCATTAAAAAAATCGAGGTCTAAGAAGATCTACAGGGGTTTGAATCCCCCAAAATAGGTATTGCTACCCTGCACTCGCAAAACGAAAAGCAGGGTTAGGCATTCCGTTGGGTACGTGCCTGTAGCTTTTTAAAATTCATTTTCTCAGCAACTGTTGGTCCGATTGACACAAAGTTTTATCATAGGAGCGCCTACACCTGTAGAAAATTTTATTCTTAATTGTGATATCAAAGGTCACGTGGTACAGACGCCATCTTGGAAAAACGTTGCACCTCTATATCTCCGAAACCGCTCCATTGAAAAAATTGATTGTCAAAACAACGCTCATAGTCAAATACTCCCCATTGGGAATAAGATATGTTAATGATGATGTCATCAGTGCCTTCATTATGACGTTATAATACAACAAATACAACACTTGATCTGATCAGTATGAAAAAAAGATTTTTCTCTGCAACTGTTAGTCTGATGGACACGAATTTTCAACTATAGGGGCGACTCCTCTTTTGTATGACCTATCTCCGAGCATTACTTCATAAATATGACGTCATAGGTCACGTGCCACAGGTGCCATCTTGGAAAAATCGAAAAACGTTGCATCTCCATATCTCTGAAACAGCTCCATGGAAAAAAATGAAAGGTGGTGCATTGTCAAGTACTCCCCATGGGAATAAGATATGTTAATGATGATGTCTTCGGTACCTTAATTATGTCCTCATACCTCGACCGCAATTTCTGTGACCTCGAACAATGCCGCAATTTCTGACGGCGAGCAATATTGCAATTTATGTGACATTGAGCAATGTCGCAATGTATGTGACCTCAAGCAATGCCACAATTTCTGACGACCAGCAATACTGCAATTTATGTGACATTGAGCAATGTCGCAATGTATGTGACCTCAAGCAATGCCACAATTTCTGTGAACTCAAGCAATGCCTCAATTTCTGTGACCTTGAGCAATGCCGCATTTTCTGTGACCTTGAGCAATGCCACAATTTCTGCGACCTCTAGCATTACTTCAATTTATGTGACATTGAGCAATGTCGCAATGTATGTGACCTCAAGCAATGCCACAATTTCTGTGACCTTGAGCAACACTGCAATTTCTGTGACCTCGCGCAATGCCGCAATTTCTGTGACCTCCAGCAATGCGGCAATTTATGTGACCTCGAGCAATGTCGCAATTTCTGTGACCTCGAGCAATGTCGCAATTTCTGTGACTTCGAGCAATGCCACAATTTCAGTGACGAACAATGCTGCAATTTCTGTGACCTCGAGCAATGCTGCAATTTCTGTTACCTCGAGCAATGCCGCAATTTCTGTGACCTCAAGAAATGCCCTAATTTCTGTGACGTTGAGCAATACCGCAATTTATGTGACCTCGAGCAATGCTGCATTTTCTGTGACCTTGAGCAATGCCATAATTTCTGTGACCTTGAGTAATACCGCAATTTGTGTGACCTCGAGCAATGCTGCATTTGCTGTGACCTCGAGCAATGCCATAATTTCTGTGACCTTGAGCAATACTGCAATTGATGACCTCAAGCAATGCCGCAGTTTTTTTGACCTTGAACAATGCCACAATTTATTTGACCTCGGGCAATGCCGCAATTTCTGTGACCTCGAGCAATGCCTCAATTTCTGTGACCTCGAGCAATTCCGTATTTTCTGTGACCTCGAGCAATACTGAAATTTCTGTGACCTCAATTAATGCCGCAATTTCTGTGACCTCGAGCAATGCCGCAATTTCTGTGACCTCGAGCAGTGCCGCAATGTCTGTGACCTCGAGCAATGCCGCAATGTATGTGACCTCAGGCAATGCCGTATTTTCTGTGACCTCGAGCAATGCTGAAATTTATGTGACCTCAAGCAATGCCGCAATTTCTGTGACGTCGGGCAATGCTGAAATTCCTGTGACCTCAAGCAATGCCGCAATTTCTGTGCCCTCGAGCAATGCCGCAATTTCTGTGACCTCGAGCAATGCCGCAATTTCTGTGACCTCGAGCAATGCCGCAATTTCTGTGACCTCGATCAATGCAGCAATTTCTGTGACCTTGAACAATGCCGCAATTTCTGTGACCTCGAGCAATGCCACAATTTCTGTGACCTCGAGCAATGCCGCAATTTCTGTGACCTCAAGCAATGCTGCAATTTTTTTGACCTTGAGCAATGCCACAATTTATTTGACTTTGGGCAATGCCGCAATTTCTGTGACCTCAAGCAATGCCGCAATTTCTGTCACCTCAAGCAATGCCGCAATTTGTGTGAACTCAAGCAATGCCTCAATTTCGGTGACCTCGAGCAATGCCTCAATTTATGTGACCTCGAGCAATGCCGCAATTTCTGTGTCCTCGAGCAATGCTACAATTTTTTTGACCTTGAGCAATGCCACAATTTATTTGACTTCGGGCAATGCCGCAATTTCTGTGACCTCAAGCAATGCCGCTTTTTCTGTCACCTCAAGCAATGCCGCAATTTATGTGACCTCGAGCAATGCCTCAATTTATGTGACCTCGAGCAATGCCGCAATTTCTGTGACCTCGAGCAATGCCATCAAGGATGGTCAAAATAACCGCCGCATGAGCACATATTGGAACAACCATTTGATTTCCCAGACCCTTTTAAGATTAATGTATGCCCAATATTGCCACAAACTTGGTTGATTTGTCACAGCTGGTGTTTCTTTTGATGAGCACCGAGTGGGGTTTATACCGTTGGCAAGCAAAGCCCCATCTTGCTGAGTTATCCTGCAGTAATCAATGTTCATAGTCACAGCACAAAGTGAGCCGAAAATGAGCAGGAGTTAGAACAATAAATAAAAGCACGAACGTCTGGCTTCACAGTATACATCATACAGGCCCATCGATCATTTCCATTTCATTACTTCCGCCACCAAAGGTGGATGGAGGTTTTGTTTTCACCCCTGTTTGTCCGTTTGTTTGTTTGTTTGTTTATGAACAAGATATCTCAAAAACTTGTGGACAGATTCGGACGAAATTTGGCAGAGAGGTAGCGTGTGTGACAGGGACGAAATTATTAGATTTTGGTGAAGATCCGGATTCTGATCCGGCTACTAGAATTTTAAAAGTGATTCTTCACCATTGGGAGAGAGGGCCAAAACGATACATAGCAGGACATCTCAAAAAGTTATGGACGGATGATTTTGATTAAATGTGATTCTCTATTGTGATTTTCTGGTCTACTCTGGGATACAAAACGTAAACTGTTTACCTGCCGGAGGTATGCTCAATACTGAGTGCTGTTCTAGTTAGCTGCTGTGTCTGTGTGGTTTATTGACGACATAGATTTACGCTCAATCGAATATAGGTGACCGATGACGTCATCAATATAATTCCCCCATACAATTTTTGCGTCGATCATGCTCAAGAGATTTCAAACTGATCGAATCAAACGTTCTACTTGTACTCCTCGTTGTCAAGTACTCCCCATGTGGAACAACATATATTCATGACGATGTCATCGGTGCCTTCATTACGTCATAATGAAGGCACCGATGACATCATGAATATATGTTGTTCCACATGAGGAGTACTTGACAACAAGCCATGTTTCAAAAAAAATTCCCAATCGCCCACTTTGTCTTTGTCCTCCTCCCTCATCGGTGTCTCTCTGGTGTATTTATGCATGAGAGGTCCGTATGCCTGTGGTAACGCCACATTCTCCTCTGTCAATGGTGCCCTCGTTTGGCCAGTGTGCCAGGCCTCCAGTATTCGCCTCCTGGCCCGGTTCGGGGATGCCGCCAGAACATTCACATTGTCCCATAGAGGAACATGGCCCGCCCTTATTCCATGCTTGGCGATAGCAGATCGGGACATAGCCGACACAGGCAGCAGGGACGGCAAAACACAATACACCGCTCAAACACACACAAAACACTTGCAACATAAGCCGATCATGGGTCTATGGTCACGAGGTCTCGCAACACAGCTTTGTGATTGGTTGATAGAATAGGCCCACCCCTCCCCCCCAGGTATATCTGGGAGGAGGTGAACAAGGGAACTTCTCTTGATGAAGGCTAGTGGAGGCCCAGTGCACGCTGGGTTGCTGGCCGAAACGTTGAGTTTTTTAAAGACAAAGCTATAGGTTGGAGAACGGAAAAATGGATGTCGTGGATATAATTCCCAACCGCCGTTCATTACTTGATATATATATATATATATATATATATGTGTTGCTTTTGGGTCATGCGATGTAGTGGCTTGTCGAGTATTCCGTGGTCTCGCTAATGGCGGAGGTACACAAGCAGTAATTTCTCAGCAGCAGAAAGCAAAGTAATATCTGTAGAAAAGAGAAAGGCAACTTTGCGGCGTAATTCGAGCCGGTCGAGTTTTGAGGTCAGATTGGGAGAGTTGATAAGTCGGATTAATTTGGATTCAATTCTGCTCATTAAGTATGTGGAGCTGGGATCTCCCAGATGTGAGAGCAGTACACTATACAAGGACGAATCAATCATTTGTATAGTTGAAGCAACTGTTCAGAGAAGAAGAATCTTCGACATCTGAATAGGATGTGAAGAAACAGCTTTCTACATTTGTCTTGTTTCAGTGCAAGGGGCTGGTTGTTCTGCTTTTGTCCTTTGTGTAGCCCCCACTTCGAGTGGCCTTATCGGCTTTGTGGTGGGCAAAATCCCATTAATAAAATAAAATAAAAAGGACTCCCAGTATCTTCGAGGCAGACTTAGCTATTTGTGTAATGTGTGGATTCCAGGATAAATTTGATGTTGGGGTAATACCTAGTAGGTTTATTGTATCACATGGTGTAATTGTGGAGCTTTCAAGGGAGATTGGAGAGTTGAGAGGAGATTTAGAGAGAGAGATGGGAAGAAATTGAGTTTTTGAAGCATTAAACTTGATCTGATTCCATTTGCTCCACTAGGAGATTTTGTCTAAATCCGAATTTATAGAGGTGGCTGTGATCAAACGAGATGTAGATCTGGTGAGGGAAGATTGGGCAGATGGGAAAACCATGGAGGAATGTAATGTCGCGTGATCAGCGTACGAGTGCATTTGGTTATTTGTACAAGAAAGAAGGCAATTGATAAAAAGAACGAAGAGTGTTGGAGACAGGACAGGACCCTGAGGGACACCGCTGTTGATAGGGAAGGAGGGAGATGTTGAACCATCAACAATTACTGAGATAGAGCGGTCGGAGAGAAAGCTCAATATGGGAGAGCAGAGTGAAGGAGGAAAGCTGAAAGAGGGAAGCTTGGATATCCGACCCCGATGCCAAACTCTGTCAAAGGCTTTTTGAGATATCAAGGCCTACAACAAAGGATTCCCCAGAACAAAGGATCCTACAACAAAAGATTCCCCAGAACAAAGGATCCTACAACAAAAGAGGCCCAGATTTGTTTTAAATTCCTCTTGGTGTTCCTTTAAACATTTGTTGTAATGTCAACAAACCCATAAACTGAAGCTTGCTGTCATGCTACGGTCAGGACCCACACGTGTAAAGGGTGGTTCCCCTGTTGGACGTCATATGGCGACATTTGCTTGAGATGTTCGCCCTTTTACACCAACTGCTTTATTCGCGAACCTTGACACGGTTTTGGTGACGGTGCTGCACGTTATCTCTCTCGGTCTCTGATGTCATTGTTGTTTTTTCTCATTAGAACAATGGCACACAGCATTGAAGCACACGGCCTGCCTAAAGGTGCAAGGAAGCGCGAAGTCCCTGGGGGTGCCAAGTGTGACGGGGAAAGAGCGCAAGCTTCTGCGAACGCCAAGGCAAGCGGGACGATGATCCAAGGTCTGCGCAAGACAAAACGGATTCATGATGCGTCAAATGGACAAGAAACATCCCGACTGCACCTGATCGTGCGACCATGGACAGTTGTAAAACGGACGGAAGTGACGAGGCATCTGTGCTCCTCGTTTACATGTATACGGTATCGGTATCGGTGCCTCGTTTAAATGTGCTCAAGGTGAGGATCAGAATCTGTTGGCCTTGCAATTCGAGTGAGTTCTGTATAGGCCCAGTATGTTTTCCTGACAGTATAAGCTTTGTGAATCGATCATCGGTCGCCAAATACTGCTTCCGGTGATGCTGCAGTTGATTTACAAACGTGTTTTCTCTAATCTTCTGGTTTCTTTCATCATCGCACGGGTTTCCTCATGAAAGTTTGAATATTTTATGCAACAAAGTGCAATGCCTTTTTATTGGTCACGTGGTCCTTTAGCCAGTCGGCCAAAGACGACGTTGATCATTTATTTTGCAAAACATGATTACAACAATGGCAGTATGACAGCAACGATGTGTTTATGATTGATGTGCAACCTTTCGGCACTCATTTTGACATTCAGCCATACAGGTGCATCGGTTTATGGGAAGAGCGTCCACGCCTGTAAGTACCGGTACTGTATATGTTCGGTGATGATATCTTGGGCTAGAAGGTTTGCGTTTCAATGTATATACATGTTTAGAATACTTATAAATACATCCACGACCCGGATTATAAGGCCATCAGTTGTAAGATTCCTTTCGGCCTCTTGTGGTCAGACAACCTGTACACACCCACCTGTACATAGCTCTTCTCTGTAAAGACAAAAACTGGACGTGAGTTTATATACAAAGACGCTAAGATTTGCAATTCAAACAAACTTTAATACCTGGAGATTTTAAACTCCAACGCAAATCTCTGACCCGACGAGTTATTGCTCGCAGGTGTATGATCTGCGGCGAAAACTGTCCTATGTGCTCACAGGTTCACCACGTGTGATGTTTTACACCCATGTAAAAGCACATATTTAGAGAATGAAATTTAGAGTGTATTCGCATGTCTACCGCATGCATATCTACATGCATTCATCTGTTTTACGCTTCAGGAAAATGAAATTGTCATTAAGTGCAGAGCATCTTCAAGCTCGTCATTGTGTGACTGCTTCCGCAAATGTAAGTGGATTTACAGAGGGGACTTCATTTACAGAGGGGACTTCATTTACAGAGGGGACTTCATTTACAGAGGGGACTTCATTTACAGAGGGGACTTCATTTACAGAGGGGACTTCATTTACAGAGGGGACCTCATTTACCGGGGGGACTTCATTTACAGGGGGGACTTCATTTACAGGGGGGACTTCATTTACAGGGGGGACTTCATTTACAGGGGGGACTTCATTTACAGGGGGGACTTCATTTACAGGGGAAACTTCATTTACAGGGGAGACTTCATTTACAGGGGGGACTTCATTTACAGGGGGGACTTCATTTACAGAGGGGACTTCATTTACAGGGGAGACTTCATTTACAGGGGGGACTTCATTTACAGAGGGGACTTCATTTACAGGGGGGACTTCATTTACAGGGGGGACTTCATTTACAGGGGGGACTTCATTTACAGGGGAGACTTCATTTACAGGGGAGACTTCATTTACAGGGGAGACTTCATTTACAGAGAGGACTTCATTTACAGGGGGGACTTCATTTACAGTGGGGACTTCATTTACAGGGGGGACTTCATTTACAGGGGGGACTTCATTTACAGGGGGGACTTCATTTACAGGGGGGACTTCATTTACAGGGGGGACTTCATTTACAGCGGGGACGTCATTTACAGGGGGGACTTCATTTACAGGGGGGACTTCATTTACAGGGGGGACTTCATTTACAGGGGGGACTTCATTTACAGGGGGGACTTCATTTGCAGAGGGGACTTCATTTACAGAGAGGACTTCATTTACAGAGGGGACTTCATTTACAGGGGGGACTTCATTTATAGAGGGGACTTCATTTACAGAGAGGACTTCATTTACAGGGGAGACTTAATTTACAGAGGGGACTTAATTTACAGCGGGGACTTCATTTACAGGGGGGACTTCATTTGCAGAGGGGACTTCATTTACAGAGGGGACTTCATTTACAGGGGGGACTTCATTTACAGGGGGGACTTCATTTACAGGGGGGGGCTTCATTTACAGGGGGGACTTCATTTACAGGGGGGACTTCATTTACAGGGGGGACTTCATCATGGTCAGAAAATGAGATAATGCAGTAATGGTGTTACCATCGGGAGATATTGAGATAGAAACAGAAAGTACAAATCTGACATCATGAAAGGATAAGCATTCAAAAGCAAAATGATGGAACACATTGTGTATCATTATTAAGTGGTGTACACAGAGACACACACACAGAGACACAGAGATAGAGAGAGAGAGACACAGAGATAGGGAGAGAGACACAGAGATGGGAGAGAGAGAGAAAGAGAGAGAAAAAGAGAGAAAGAAAGAAAGAAAGAAAGAGAGACACACAGACACACACACCCACACACAGACACACACACACAGACACACACACAGACACACACACACACAGACACACACACAGACACACACACACACACACATGGAGATGTGGATGTGGAGAGGAAATAGATGAAGATGAATGATTTGTTTGACCTTGTACATCCATCCACGGAGCTACAAAAGATTAATTGGTGTCGACACGTTTCCCGCACATATCTCAGTTTTCTGGGTTTGTACTGAAGTTATGTTCATCATGATGAGTAAGACCGAGCGGGGTCAATAATAGACGATGATAGACTCAAACATTAGAATGTAATTTGGTGTCCCGTATATGTTTTGGAACACACGTGAACAATTTTGAAAATGCCGTAGTTTGCTATTCATGCCCAGAGCTTAGAATTGCCTTTTATTGAGACGTTATTTCGCAGCTTTCAAACTTAGAACTCACTGAATGTCCTTGTATTGTTCATTGGTGATGAGTTCGAGCTGATTAGGCACTGCAGTTATTTTTAGGTGATTGAGTGAATACAACAAATTTCATCTGGGAGTTTCAGATTCCCCAGACTACATGCATGACACACATGACATTCGGCACTTCCTGAGCCTTGTCTCCGACCTGTGAAATTTTTAAATCGAACTTTAATACTTTTAAATCCTTTGTCATTATAACAATGACTATAGCGGGTTTGCTATGGATAACAATCCGGAATTCATTGTAAAATCCCAACAACCTTGGTCTGCTCAATGTTTTATTTCTGTTACGATTTGAAATGTTTAAATGTAAAACACCGTAATCGTTATTCAGGAAATAAAAAGGTCTTGTGTCTCAATCTTAGTTTGTTTCAAACATGATTTCCATTATTGTGTCATAAATACTCAAATGAAATGACAAAGCATGGGGGACGCATGTATTTGGAACTTTCACCGTGAAACCAGAAGGTGAAAAGCAGAATAAATAAAGCGGCATCATCGGGTTCTGCACCAGGATGCGCATTCCAAATGTGCTGGGAGAGACCATAATGATCCTGATAACATGGGTCTAGAGTACTCTACTGGAGCACATCGTTATGGGGGGACACATGAGTGATCCTGATAACATGGGTCTCGAGTACTCTACTGGAGCACATGGTTATGGGGGGACACATGAGTGATCCTGATAACATGGGTCTCGAGTACTCTACTGGAGCACATGGTTATGGGGGGACACATGAGTGATCCTGATAACATGGGTCTCGAGTACTCTACTGGAGCACATGTTTATGGGGGGACACATGAGTGATCCTGATAACATGGGTCTCGAGTACTCTACTGGAGCACATGGTTATGGGGGGACACATGAGTGATCCTGATAACATGGGTCTAGAGTACTCTACTGGAGCACATGGTGTTACGTGCTCCTCCCCGACCCCCTGGTCACGGTGTACCTCCGAGCCCCGAGAGGAGCCACGGCAGAAAAATATGTTATTCTGTGTCAAAATCAATATGGAAACCACACCAATGGTTATCAACAAACAAATATTGTATTAAAAATCACACAAGGATAACGATACAACAATAATAGCAATCAAAAGTACAATCAACACATCTTATGATGTCGTACCATCAGCTCATATAGGATAACTCACTGTGCTCCAAGTGATTGAAAAAAAAACATTCCCCAATGTCTCTATAGCTCAAAGTTGATCCCCTCCAGTGATCATTAGAGCGATGTCGAATCAAAACCCGAACCCTGTTCAGATGACGGGCCCAGTCACTCCGCCAAAACAGCACAGAGGCGTAGGCGGCCGAAGCGGCGCAAAGAGTCACGTGGTCCAAAACCGCGTAAGGCAAACTCACGGAGGAATGGGAAATCCAAAGGCGCCCTCCAGGTATGAACGTTCCCGGTTCACTGTCGGCGAACCGCAAATTAATCTTCAAACTCCGCGTTGCCCACACACCTCCCAGATAGACGTCTGAATGGTGAAAAAAGCTGATGCGAAGCAAAGACCTTTTGCGAGGAGCAAAGCGCGAGTGTCAAAATGGCCGACGGCTCATACTTGAGTCGCAACGACCCAGCGATGATTCTTCAGAATCCCAACGCCAAACCTGATCACGCAGGTTTATCAATCTCAGCGATAACACCTATCGCAGGAATGCCTTTCAAGGAAACTCAAAGTTCACTCGTGACTTTCGTTCGACAATCCTCGCTCCGGAGCTTGAAGCGACCAGCTGCTTGTCCGACTTTTTGCCCCGCCTTCTTTTTCTCTCTCCTCTTCTTCTTCGTCTTCCGGTTCCCGATCCGGTTTCCTGTTTCATTTAACATTAACCTTTTGACCTTTTGACAATAATAATGGCTCTTTCCCTCAAACAATCATAATAATAATACATAGAACCAGAAATGTTTCAAGTGGATGAAAACCACAACACCGGAAGTGACGAATCCGTAACAATGGTTATGGGGGGACACATGAGTGATCCTGATAACATGGGTCTCGAGTACTCCACTGTAGCACATGGTTATGGGGCACACATGAGTGATCCTGATAACATGGGTCTGGAGTACTCCACTGGAGCACATGGTAATGGGGGAACACATGAGTGATCCTGATAACATGGGTCTCGAGTACTCCACTGTAGCACATGGTTATGGGGCACACATGAGTGATCCTGATAACATGGGTCTAGAGTACTCGACTGGAGCACATGGTAATGGGGGGACACATGAGTGAACCTGATAACATGGGTCTAGAGTACTCTACTGGAGCACATGGTAATGGGGGAATGAACACGAGTGATCCTGATAACATAGGTCTGGAGTACTTTACTGGAGCACATGGTTATGGGGGGGACACATGAGTGATCCTGATAACATGGGTCTGGAGTACTCCACTGGAGCACATGGTAATGGGGGAATGAACACATGAGTGATCCTGATAACATGCAAGACAAATAAACTCGTTTGTTTTCTTCATGAGCCCTTATAATTATTTGTACAAAAATCAAACGATTTATGATCCATCAGTGACGTAGAGCAAACAAAAATATTTGGTTGGAAAATTGATGCACTTGGAATATAATATTGTTTTGGTGAAAGTAGCTTTGGATTGCGTGTTAAACATGTGACGTCAAACACTATAAATAAATAAACAAGAAGACGTCATGTGGAGCATGATACTTGCAAAATCCCCCCCCCCCCCCCCAAAAAAAAGTTTTCCATTGATACAGCAAATTGTCCATTTCATGAAGATTAAAATTTACAATCTTGATCAAAGCTCGGGTCAACAGGATGTAAAATGACGATTTTTCAGATGAAAAATGATGATTTTGGAAGGTTGACCTTGAGTTGACCTTTGACCTTTTGACCTCAAAAATAGTTAGTTTCCCTATTTAGTGACTCAATGTGCAAATGCTGTTCAATTTTCAAGTCAATCTTATGAAAATTGAGGATATTAAAAATTTGGCCTATGTTGACCTCAAAAATAGATGGTGGTTGAATTCAGTGACCATATATATATAAATCCTCTTAGAAGTTCAAGTCAATCAAATGAAAATTGGTGATTTTAGAAATTTAGCCTATGTTGACCTTTTGGCCTGTGTTTACCTAAAATATAATACGTGGTTGAATTCAGTGACCAGATATGCAAGTCCTCTTCAAATTTCAAGTCAATTGGATGAAAATTGAGGATTTTAGAAATTTGGCCTATGTTGTCCTTTTGACCTATGTTGACCTTTTGGCCTATGTTGACCTCAAGAATACTTGGTGGTTGGATTCAGTGACCAGATATGCATGTCCTCTTCAAATTTCAAGTCAATTGGATGAAAATTGAGGATTTTAGAAATTTAGCCTATGTTGACCTTTTGGCCTATGTTGACCTTTTGGCTTATGTTGACCTCACGAATACTTGGTGGTTGAATTCAGTGACCAGATATGCAAGTCCTCTTCAAATTTCAAGTCAATTGGATGAAAATTGAGGATTTTAGAAATTTGGTCTATGTTGACCATTTGACCTATGTTGACCTCAAGAATACTTGGTGGTTGAATTCAGTGACCAGATATGGAAGTTCTCTTCAAATTTCAAGTCAATTGGATGAATATTGAGGATTTTAGAAATTTCACTAAAGTTGGTGACCTTTGGCCTATGTTGACCTTTTGATCTATTGACCCCAAAAACAATAGGCTTCTTGCTTTTGACCAACTCTACCATTTGGTGAAGTTTCGTGAAGATCGGTTGAAAATTGTGACCTGTAGGCCGGTGACAAACAGACAGACAGACAGGCAGACAGACAGACAGAACCACAAACACGACCGACCAATATACTTGAAAAATCTTCGATTTTGGAAGTAATAAAAGGTTCTCCGACGGATGAAAGTGCGCGCGGAATGAGAAGTTTGACGCTCTTTTCGCACTTGATGGTGACATGAACTTGTCACGTCGATCATACGTCAGGGACAGAGGAACAATGTGCGTTTTCCGATGTCTGTTTTATGGACTGAGCACTTTTGTCCAGCTGTCCCATGGGCATGCCGAGGCCGGGTGAATTGCTCCCATTTCCCGAAGAGGCCTGGACGTTTTTGCTTTGCGTGGACGTGCACTCCTGTGTACCTTGCCGCGTGGACGTGCACTCCTGTGTACCTGGCCGCGTGGACGTGCACTCCTGTGTACCTGGCCGTGCACGTTCGAAACGAGCGGGAAAGGCGGTGCTGCTCGGGCCTATCCGCTCGGCGCACGTGGCACGCTGCTCCAACACGGTAGAGCAGAGCCGGAGCTTGAATGCGGCTTGGAAACCTTGGCGGAAGTTCTTGTTGAAGTATCCGTAAACTATGGGATTCACGCTGCTATTGAAGAACGCGAGCCAATGAGCAAAGGGGAACACGTAAATGTTGATCAAGTCCCTGTGTTCGTTCTCCGCGACACTGTAATCGAGAAACATCAAGATCGTCCACAAGGGCAACCAAGAGAGCATGAAGAGGAGCGCAACGATAATAAGCATCTTGATGACCTTCACTTTTTTCTTGGATATGGTGGTCCGGCCTTCACACTCTCTGTTGGCGTGACTGCCCGGAAATCCAATAGTGCTGCAGAGCCTGAGTCCGATGTGGGTGTACAAGGTGATGATGACAACGAGGGGAGTCAGGTAGATGTTGACAAAGAGCACAGTGGTATAAATCCTACCCAGGCTCTCGCTGGCCCAAGCTTCCCTGCAAGAGTACACGGGTGCTGTGTCATTCAAGTCATTGCTGTAGAGAATCACGTGGTCTTCCACACGTACCACTGTGAGCATGGCGGCAGATGGACACATGATCGAAGCTGCCAGGACCCAAATCACAACCGTCATGCAGGAAGCTTTTGTGATGCTCAGCTTGGGTTTGAAAGGGTAAACTATGCAGCGGAATCTGAAACAACAAGGTTTGTCTGCTCAGCACCGCATGCGATATAAAAAGATGGCGTGGAATAGATGCTACGGACACGAAGACTCACAAGGAATATGTACCTTCATCTAAACAAAACAAATCATAGCCAACGCCCCTGGAATACCTGTCGATAGCAATGGCCACGAGTGTGAAGACGGAGGCAGAAACAGACATTCCCTGCACCAGGCCACTCATTTTGCACGTGAAAGCTCCAAAGGGCCAACCTGCCCAAAACAGGACGAATTGACGCATTGAATGGCTATAGGTGCCCATGATAACATATACTGGAAGTGAAGCACTACTTATCCCAACCAGGTATCCAAGGTGTTTCAATCTGGTTTCATCAAACGAATTATTGAATGGAAATTCCCTGAGATCCATGCTCAATCTTACACCTACCTTAGAATGGAAACTCAAATAGTTGAAACGCATACCTTTGTGCACATAGAACATACACAATGAATCATAACTCGATGTGTCGAGCAAAATAAACAGGTTATGGTCTTTAAAATCACAGCTTTGCTTTATTCGGCCAGAAAGCCTTACCAGCTCGTGTTGGCATGATATCAGTAAATCAAATGTTTACTAGTGAGTGAGGGGCATCAGGTGAGTGTCTGGAGCAGTCGGGCATACCCATAATAAGGTTGTCGATCAATGTGATGGGCATGCAGAAAATGCCAACAAGCAGGTCGCTCACAGCCAGGTTGAGAATGAACGCGTTGGTCACCGTGCACATGCGATGATTATGTAGGACCATAAAGCACACGAGACCGTTTCCAATCATGCAGAGCAGGAAGATGAACAGGTATGCCAACAGGAGGAGGGCAGCGACCGGAGGGCTGTGCTGATAGAAAGGCAGGTAGCTGATGTTGGATAGTCGTGCCCTGCTCCATTCCGCTTCTGCAGATGAGACGTTCGTCGTCGGTACGACTGGAGACTCCATGGTGTGCCTTGGATCAGCAATCCGAGGAATATTCAATAAGTTTGGATCAACAATCCGAGGAATATTCAATAAGTCAACCCGTGCGATCCACTCGGCAAAAATGTGCAGAATCTGCAAAAGCAGCAACTTTGAGATGACAAGTCCTAATCATATGCAATCAGATAGCGAATATAAGTATCGATATAGGACAACAAATTGCGATCCGCGCTATATGCACATATATATATATACATATACACAGTGAGACGTTCACCATTGTATTCTCCCACAAATATCAGTTCAACGAAACCACTGGAATAATCCCCCAAAATATCTTGTGTTTAGTGTTAATAATCAGGTACTGGCTGCTGCTGCTGCACCTGTTGCTTTTTCACAATATTGGAACTCGATATTGAATTCCACTTACCTGCACACGATGAGCAACCAAGGAGCAATCACTGTCGCTGTTGCTGTCCGGAGCGGTCGCTGAGCGAGTCCCGCTACGGCCTCGCTTCTAGACAAATATATGGGATGGAGGCGGTTGTCCCACGCCCTCCCTATTCATCTGGGCAGTTGACGGGAGGAGCGCGTATCTGCACGCTTTGGGCTCCACGATGCAAGACGACCACAGAAAATGCGAGAGGATCACCTGAATACTTTGATATACGTTAACGGGCTCAACGCTTTACGAGTGAAAGGAAATTAGCGAATGGACAAATGAACATCGTGTGAAATTTGATCCTGGGATCCCAGCATCAATATCTAAGTGTTCAGATATCCAGAAAAACACTTGGTGCTTTGTCAATCCCATGGATACTAAGACATTTTTCAATACAAAGACTTTCTTCGATACCATGGATACCAAGACCTTTTTCGATACCATGGAACCCAAGACCTTTTTTGATACATTGGATACCAATAACTTTTTCGATACCATGGATACAAAGACCTTCTTCGATACCATGGATACCAAGACCTTTTTCGATACCATGGAACCCAAGACCTTTTTTGATACCATGGATACCAAGACCTTTTTCGATACCATGGAACCCAAGACCTTTTTCGATACCATGGAACCCAAGACCTTTTTTGATACATTCGATACAAATATCTTTTTCGATACCATGGATACCAAGACCTTTTTCGATACCATGGAACCCAAGACCTTTTTTGATACCATGGAACCCAAGACCTTTTTTGATACCATGGATACCAAGACCTTTTTCGATACCATGGAACCCAAGACCTTTTTCGATACCATGGAACCCAAGACCTTTTTTGATACATTCGATACCAATAACTTTTTCGATACCATGGATACCAAGACCTTTTTCGATACCATGGAACCCGACCTTTTTTGATACATTGGATACCAATAACTTTTTCGATACCATGGATACAAAGACCTTCTTCGATACCATGGATACCAAGACCTTTTTCGATACCATGGAACCCAAGACCTTTTTTGATGCATTGGATGCCAATAACTTTTTCGATACCATGGATACAAAGACCTTCTTCGATACCATGGATACCAAGACCTTTTTCGATACCATGGATACAAAGACCTTCTTCGATACCATGGATACAAAGACCTTCTTCGATACCATGGATACCAAGACCTTTTTCGATACCATGGAACCCAAGACCTTTTTTGATACATTGGATACCAATAACGTTTTCGATACCATGGATACCAAGACCTTCTTCGATACCATGGATACCAAGACCTTTTTCGATACCATGGAACCCAAGACCTTTTTCGATACCATGGAACCCAAGACCTTTTTTGATACATTGGATACCAATAACTTTTTCGATACCATGGATACAAAGACCTTCTTCGATACCATGGATACAAAGACCTTCTTCGATACCATGGATACCAAGACCTTTTTCGATACCATGGAACCCAAGACCTTTTTTGATACATTGGATACCAATAACTTTTTCGATACCATGGATACAAAGACCTTCTTCGATACCATGGATACCAAGACCTTTTTCGATACCATGGAACCCAAGACCTTTTTTGATGCATTGGATACCAATAACTTTTTCGATACCATGGATACAAAGACCTTCTTCGATACCATGGATACCAAGACCTTCTTCGATACCATGGATACCAAGACCTTTTTCGATACCATGGAACCCAAGACCTTTTTTGATACATTGGATACCAATAACTTTTTCGATACCATGGATACAAAGACCTTCTTCGATACCATGGACACAAAGACCTTCTTCGATACCATGGATATCAAGACCTTTTTCGATACATTGGATACCAAGACCTTTTTGATGCATTGGATACCAATAACGTTTTCGATACCATGGATACAAAGACCTTTTTCGATACATTGGATACCAAGACATTTTTTGATACCACGGATACCAAGACCAAAGTAAACATTGTCATCCAGGATACTGAGGCTCAGGACCGACTTTTGCGGTAGCACAGGTTGGCCAGTGACCAATGTGACTGCAATTCCCATCAAAATTGAAGCCACATTTACATTCATGGAAATATTAATTACTGCCCAGAACACAAGTCCATCACACCACTTTTTTATGTTGAAGGCTCCAGTCACAGTAGATATTGCAGTAATCAGACATTGGAGAGATTGCAGCAATCGGAGATTGTAGAGATTGCAGCTATCAGACATTGGAGAGATTGAAGCAATCAGAGATTGCAGATATTACAGCAATCAGAGATTGTAGATATTGCAGCAATCAGAGATTGTATAGATTGCAGCAATCAGGGATTGTATAGATTGCAGCAATCAGAAACTGTAGAAATTGCAGCCATCAGAGATTGCAGAGATTGCAGCAATCAGAGATTGTAGAGATTGCAGAAATCAGAGATTGCAGCAATCAGAGATTGTATAGATTGCAGCAATCAGGGATTGTATAGATTGCAGCAATCAGAAACTGTAGAAATTGCAGCCATCAGAGATTGCAGCAATCAGAGATTGTAGAGATTGCAGAAATCAGAGATTGCAACAATCAGAGATTGCAGCAATCGGAGATTGTAGAGATTGCAGCAATCAGAGATTGTAGAGATTGCAGCAATCACAGACTGTAGAGATTGCAGCAATCACAGATTGTAGAGATTGCAGCAATCACAGATTGTAGAGATTGCAGAAATCAGAGATTGTAGAGATTGCAGCAATCAGAGATTGTAGGGATTGCAGCAATCAGAGATTGTAGAGATTGCAGAAATCAGAGATTGTAGAGATTGCAGCAATGAGAGATTGTAAATATTGCAGCAATCAGAGATTGTAGAGATTGCAGCAATCAGAGATTGCAGCAATTAGAGATTTGGGTCTTTGGGGTCAATTGGGTCTTTTCAGTCTTTTAGGTATTCGGGGTCTTTTCAGTCTTTGGGGTATTTTTGGTTTTTGTGGTCTTTTAATTCTGTGGAATTTTTGGGGATTTTAAGAATCTTTTGGGTCTTTTCAGTCTTTGGGGTATTTTTGGTCTTTTGGTCTTCGGAGGCTTTAAGGGTCTTTGGGGTATTTTGGGTTCGGGGTATTTTGGGTCTTTGGGGTCTATTGGGTCTTTGGGTCTTTTCAACCTTCTGGATCTTTAAGCGTCTCTTTGTCTTTTCAATATTTTGGGTCTTCAAGGATCTTTGGGATATTTTTGGTCTTTGGGGTATTTGTGTCTTTGGGGTCTTCAAAGGTCTTTGAAGTATTTTGGGTTTTCGGGTTCTCTAAGGGTCTTCAGTGTCTTTTGGGTCTTCAGGGTCTTTTGGTTCTCTTGGGTCTTCGGGGTCTTTAAGGGTCTTCGGGTTCTTTTGGGTCTTCATGTTCTCTTGGGTTTTCGGGGTCTATCACAGTCTTCGGGGTCTTTTGGGTCTTTAAGGTTGTTAAAGTTCTTTGGAATATTTTCAGACTTTGGGGTCTTTTGGGTCTTTTTTGGGGGGGGGGAGGGGATACAAGATCGGGGCTCATGTAAGAGCTAACATTAATGACAAAAAAAAACTGCCACATAATACATAATAAAGGGAGCAGGAGACAAAATGGGGAGAGAGATAGTCCGTGGGCTGAGTAGGGTTTACATGCACCCCCCCACAACTTAACTTCCCGGGTATGTCCATGTACCCCCCACCCTAGGGGTTAGGAAAAACCATGTTAACAGAAAAAAAACTCATTCCCTCATAGTTTTACCTCTGGTGACCTCATTAGTGACCTCATTTGCATATAACACATATCATTGTAAAGAGTGTCCCAGGACAAACATTTTGAGGGGTCATATGCAACCATAGGATGACTAGGTAAAGAGTTATGGCCATTTGAATTTCGCCTACCCCTAATTTTCGGAAATCACTGACACAGGGGGGGTAACATCAAAATATGCGTGGGAGGTACCTTGGGAATGAGTTTTTTTTCTGTTAACATGGTTTTTCCTAACCCCTAGGGTGGGGGGTACATGGACATACCCGGGAAGTTAAGTTGTGGGGTGGGGTGGGGGGGTGCATGTAAACCCTACTCAGCCCACGGACTAAGAGGGAAGCACACAAGTACAACTATTGAGAGCAGGGACATCAGGAGATCTGTGGGAGGGAGAGGGCTTGGGGGGAGGAGGTGGGTGACGGACGGGGGGGGGGGGGGAAGATGTAAAAACAACATGGACACAGCTAGGACTTCCAGGAAAGAAGTCGGTATTTCAGAAAAGTGGCTCTGGGGTGAATTAACAAGGATATAAAAGATCAAGGTTTTGGATGGGGGAAGATAAGAGATGGTGGTGAACACCTGTTTTAAAGACCTGGAGGGAGGAGTGGGATTGAAGAGAGTGAGGGAGTTTGTTCTAGAGGCGGGAGAAAAGAGGAATGAAAGAGTGAAGGTGAGCAGAGAGTCTTGATTTTGGCAGTTTCACCAGAAGAGGGTTGTTGGCAGATCTTGTCCGACCTGTAGGAGTATTTGGGGGACACAGCACAGACAGGGCTGGGGTGCTTGGCCAAAGAGGAGTCGGTAGAAGACAGAAAGACCACCTACCTGCCTGCGGTGAGTGAGTGAAAGGCCCCCGGAGTTAGCTTCATCGCGGGAGATTCCAATGATTCTGAAAGCTTTGGTTTCAACAGCTTGAAGCCAAGCTAGGTGTGAGGCAGGAGCACCAGCCCAGAGGGGAGAGCAATATTCCATTGAGTTGTGGATGAAAGCCTTGTATGTGGTGAGGAGGTATTTCAGGTCTTCGGGGTCTTCAGGGTCTTTGAAGTCTTCGGGGTTGTTAAGGGTCTTTGGAATATTTTCAGTCTTTGGGGTCTTTTAAGTCTTCAGGGTATTTTGGGTCTTAGGGGCATTTTGGGTCTTTGGGGTCCATTGGGTCTTTTCAGTCTTTTAGGTCTTTAGGGTATTTTAGGTCTTAGGGGTCTTTTATGTTTTTGTGGTCTTTTTGGTTTTTGGGGTATTTTGGGTCTTTGGGGTCCAAATGGTTTTGGGGTCCTTTTAGTCTTTGGCGTATTTTGGGTCTTTGGGATCCATTGGGTCTTCAGGGTTATTTCAGCCTTTTTAGTCTTTGGGGTCTTTTGGTTCCTCTTGGTCCTTTGGGTCCTCAGGGTCTTTTGGGGTATTTAGGGTGCTCTGGGTCTTCTCAGTCTTGTAGGTCCTCAGGGTGTTGAGGGGAGGAGGAGGATCTTTTGGGTCCTCTGGGTACTTTAGGTTCAGTATTTCAGGTTACATTTGTGGGTGGAGTCAGGTCAGCTGTCCAACCAATGGATGAAGAGCTGACATACATACATACATAGATACATACATAGTATTGTATTACATACATACATACATACATACATACATACATACATACATACTGTCCTGTGGATAGCTCTATTAAGACAGAGCGTCCACGGATGGCTAATCAAGCTAACTTTGAGGCGTTTCCAATTGATTACGGACGATACGCAAGCAGTGAGGGGTGGAGGGGTTGGGGGAGGATGCCGACTTACCTGGGAAGCCCCGACGATGTCTTCACCCTTTGAAAAGAAACTCACAAAAACAATAAATTGAAGGTACAAAAATAAATAGGCTTCCGGTCTTTTTTTTTTTTCTTTTTTTTTTTTTTTTTTTTGTATACAAGATCTTGCCGGCGAGGTTACGTTTTTTCGAAGCTGTCCACGCTCTCCACGCTATCGAAGTTAAGTAATTGTTCCCATTTGTATTTTCGTCAAAACTGTATTTATTTTATGGTGTGTGTACCCACAGTGGGTCCCTAGGAAAATTCTCGGTTTAAATCTTTCATACCTGTATAGAAAATCGTGTTAATTCGTGTCGTGTCTTTTGAGGCCTTGTACCATGTCCTACCTTGAGGCTTTGTTTTTCTCTCAGCGGTCCGTCGATTGTGCTCCAATTACTTTTGTTCTCTGTTTTCCCCAGTCTTTTCACCCCTAACTTCCTTGTTTAAAATCTCAACTCAAAAAAAACAAAAACAAAAAAACATTTCCTTCTCTGTTCTTATTTGTTGTTCTTATTCGTTTATTCGTTGTTCTTATTCATTCGTTCGTTCTTCGACCACGTGTTTCACCCCCATTTCCCCAGATAGTTTTCACTGTTAAACTTTAAAATGTTTAAACTTTCCCCTGAAGTACTGTATTCTGTCGTATATTATAACACCTTTTTCTTCTTCTTTAAAAGGTTGCTTTCGACTTGCTCACCAAATCTATTCATTCCAAAAAAAAATTCCATCCCTTACAGTTCCTCTTTCATACATTCCCTAAACTCTCCAGCACTCCACCCCCCCCCCCCCCCCCCTCCAGCGTCCTTAAACGTATTTTTAACTCGAAGGTCACAAGAAACTCATTTTGCAATAAATGTTCGTTTCCCATTAATCGTACACTTTCCAAAATCCAATCTCACCTCTACCCTCCAAATCTTCCCCATCACCCCTCCCCTCCAAAACTTCCCCATCACCCTTCCCCTCCAAATCTCCCCCCTTGCCCCTCCCCTCCAAATCTCCCCCCTTGCCCCTCCCCTCCAAATCTTCCACATCACCCTCCCCTCCAAAACTTCCCCATCACCCCTCCCCACCAAATCTTCCCCATCACCCATCCCTTTCAAATCTCCCCCCTTGCCCCTTCCCTCCTAAACTCCCCCCTAACCCCTCCCCTCATAAACTCCCTCCTCGCCCCTCCCCTTCAAATCTCCCCACCCTCATATCTTCTCCATTTCCCCCCTCTCACCCCTCCTCTGCAAAGCGTCCTCCCCGCTTCTTCCCCCTTCCAACTCTCACCTCCATCTCCCCCAACCTTCTGCCTCGCTCTTCCCCCTCCTCAAATAACACCTCACTGTGCCTCACCCAATCACCATCAAACCTTTTGTCCGCCCCATCCTTCCCTTTCTCCGAGCTATTCTGAAATCTCTGACATACCTTCAACAGCTCTCCCTACCGCTTCCTCCTCTTCCACATCTTACCCTACCCCTCCCCCCCCCCCCCCCATGTTCTGTATCCGATGCTCTCCCTTCCTCTTCATTAATGGTATGGACCTCAAACATCCGGGGCCTTCGTTCAAACTTAACTGATCTCTCCATACAGGTTGCTTCTGACAAACCAGACGTGATCTGCTTAACAGAAACTTTCCTCCTTCATGATGTCTCTGATTCCTTGGTATCTCTCCTGGGTTACTCCCTCCTCCAGTATGATAGACCTGAGCCTCGTCCTGGAGGTGGGGTTGCTATCTTTATCAAAAACTCTCTTCCTCACTCGCCCTGCACTGCCGTCTCTCCACCTCACCCCCAGGAATACCTCTGGCTACGGCTTCCCCTTCGATCCCACCTCTTGTTCATATGTGTGTTGTACCGTCCACCAAACAGTGATGACTCCATCTACATCTCGCTGTCTGATAATATGTACCAACTTCTATCTACCCATCCCAACTCTCTCTTCCTCATATGTGGTGATTTAAATTGTCACCGTGCCAGTTGTCTAGGTGTGGGTACCTCTCTCACCAGCCATGGCTCTTCAGCAAAGGACTTCTTTGACTCACTGGGACTGACACAATCTGTCAATTTCCCGACCCGGATCTCAGTCAACGGAGCATCTTCTCTTCTGGACTTGGTTTTGACTAACTTCCCTGAAAATGTCTGCTGCTCTTCTTCTGCTCCAATTGGCTCATCTGATCATGTGCTTGTTAAAGTGGGCATCCCTCTGACCATTCTCAGAGAGCCTCCTCAGCGTCGACGAGTCTGGCATTTCACTCAGGCCAACTGGCATGGTCTTCAAGCAGCCATCAATCATCTGGACTGGTCACCCATCTCTACCGCCTCTGACATCAACTCATCCTGGGAATTCTTCCAAAGTAAATTGCTCTCTCTCATGCACAGATTTATCCCATCTCGTCTTCAGTTGTCATACCCTTCCTCCCGTCCATGGTACACGGAATCTTGTGGTGAGGCTATTGCCCAGAAACAACTTGCTTTCGTCTCCTGGAAAGCAAATCCAACGGAAGGAAATCTCATTTCCTTTCATAAAGCCCGAAACAAGTGTGTGTCCACCCTCAGGAGAGCCAGGAAACAATATCTCTCTGTTCTCAGGACCGAACTCTCTTATCTGTCTCCCTCTTCCAAATCCTGGTGGCATCTGGTCAAATCTGTTTCTGGTGTTTGTTCCCCCTCCATCCCCTCCCTCACCTTAAACGGCCACACAGCTGACTCCGCGCGTGAAAAAGCTGAATGCCTCAACTCTGTGTTTGCCTCTAAATCTTGTGTCCCAAACCCATCCCTCTCTGTACCCACCATACCCAGTCGTACCCAGCTGCTCCTGGACTCTGTGTCCTTTCCTCCTGACAAGGTGGAAAAGTTTCTGTCAACCCTCGACTCTGATTCTGCAAATGGACCTGACGGCATCAGCCCACGGGTCCTAAAATCCTGTTCTTCCGCTCTTTCACTCCCTCTCTCTCTGTTCTCTTCACCCTCTCTTTTGCTCAAGGTCATCTGCCATCTGCTTGGAAATCAGCAAACATCACCGCATTGCACAAAAAGGTGCAAAAACAGATCCCAGGAACTACAGACCAATCAGCCTTCTCCCAATTATCAGCAAAGTCATGGAATCCATCATTGCTTCAGATATGAAATCTTTCCTCTTCTCCAATGGCTTGATCTCTGATCATCAATTTGGTTTCAGACCTGGTCACTCTACTCTGGACATGCTGCTTCTGCTTTCTCAACAATGAATGGAGGTCCTCAATGCCAAACAGGAAATTAGAGCTGTCTCCCTTGACATATCACGTGCCTTCGATACGGTCTGGCACCCCCTCTGCTCACCAAACTCTCCTCTTTTGGTATCCATGGAAATCTCCACACATGGCTGGCGGACTTCCTCTCTAGTCGTAGTCAACGTGTGGCCCTGAATGGGTTTCTCTCATCTCCTCTTCCTGTTCAGGCTGGAGTTCCACAAGGCAGTGTTCTGGGCCCTGTGCTTTTTCTGGTCTTCATCAATGATCTCTCTAACTCTCTTGAAAATCCTCTCTATATCTTGCTGATGACTCTACTCTCTGTCGCTCCATTCTTCATCCCTCAGATCGGCAGTCTGCAGCCTCCTCACTCTCTGCAGACCTGGACAAAATCACAGACTGGGCAAACAAGTGGAACATGTCTTTCCATCCAGACAAATCTCACACTCTTACGATGTCTCTCCAAAAAGACCGACTGGACAACCCTCCCATCCACTTTCTGAATAATCCTCTCCAATAAGTTCTGTCACTCAAGCTTTTGGGTCTCACTGTCTACCATGATCTTTCCTGGGAAAACTACATTTGAAATCTGGCCTCCAAAGCCATTCGCCGACTAGGCATCCTCCGTCGTGCGAAGTCCTTCCTTGGCACACCTGACCTCCTCACCACATACAAGACTTTCATCCGCAGCTCAATGGAATACTGCTCTCCCCTCTGGGCTGGTGCTCCTGCCTCACACCTAGCTCGTCTTCACGCTGTTGAAACCAAAGCATTCAGAATCATTGGAATCTCCCGCGATGAAGCTAACTCCAAGGGCCTGTCACTCACTCACCGCAGGCAGGTTGGTGGTCTTTCCGTCTTCTACCGACTCCCCCCTGCCTTGCCCCCCAGCTCTCTCTGGGCTCTGTCCCGCAAATATTCCTTCAGGTCGCACAAGATCTGCCTGCAACCATCTTATGGTTAAACTGCCAAAATCAAGACTCTCTGCTCACCTTCACTCCTTCATTCCTCTTTTCTCCCGCCTCTGGAACAAATTCCCTCACTCTCTTCAATCCCACTCCACCCTCCAGGTCTTTAAAACAGCTGTTCACCACCATCTCTTTTCTTCCCCCATCCAAAACCTTGATCTTTTCCACCCCTGCTAATTTCACCCCAATTACACTTTTTTGAAATACCAACTTCTGTCCTGGAAGTCCTTGGTGTCCTTGTGTTTTATACTCCCTCCCCCCCCCTTCCCACGCCTCCTCCCCCCAAGCCCTCTCTCTCCCACACATCTCCCTGCTCTCAAATGTTGTGTTTGTGTGCTTCCCCTTCTCTCCCTATCTTGTATTCCGCTCCCTCTTTTTTTATATTTTGTTTGTCTGGTTGATTTGTTTGTGAAGTAAATGTTAGCTCTTTCACGAGCCTCGATTCAGTATACAAAAAAAAAAAAAAATCTCCTTTATTGCTAAATTGATGTCCCAAACCCCGTTGTCTCTAAGGTTTATAGCATCCTCTACCAAGAAACATACCTTCACCCTTATAGTATGGTGAAAGGAACATCCCATCCCCTGTAATTACTTTCTATTTTCCCAACTCGTGTTTTCTCACAATAACCATTATTTATTTATTGAAAAACTTCACGTAGGTGAATTCTGATGGATATAATTTCATCATTAAAGGATATCATACGATTATCTTGGTCGGTTATCCTAAAATTTACTCTGTATATGGTTTTTCCTGACACAGGTAAATAGACAAGATTTTTTGGTTCTGTGCTACCGCAGGGTTTTCACAATCGCCTTGCACCTATCAAGGACGCGGAGCGATCACCATGCCGGGCTCGTCCAGGACGCCCGGGCAGGCCCGCGCTCAACTTGCCAGGCCTCGGTCGGGACGCCCGGGCATGCCCCCTCTCGCCTTTGCTGGGCAAACGCTCCGGGATAATGTGTGTATATATATTGCTGCCCGATAAACGGGCTTTTCAGAGTACCTGAGTGTTTTGTTTGAATAAAGCAACTCGGACGAATTCCAGATTTTTGTCGCGTCCATTCTTCCGATCGACGTGGGAGCCCGAGCTCCTTCATTGGTGACCTACCGACATGGACACGGCAGTGGCCCTTAAACTGCCTACCTTCTGGGAGGCTCACGCGGCGGTTTGGTTCGCACAGGCGGACTCACTGTTCGCCCTGCGAGGCATCATGGCCGACGACACCCGCTTCCACCCTGTGGTAGCAGCGCTCGGTTCAACCACCGCGGCCCGCGCCCTGAGCCTCCTCGAGAGCCCGCCAGCCACTGACAAATACGGCGCGATTAAAAAGCTCCTCCTCGACGCTTTCGCCCTCCCATCGGCGGAACACGCACGGCGCCTGCTCGACCTGCCCGAGCTCGGCGACACGCGCCCTTCCGAGCGAATGGACTACATGCTTTCACTGCTCGGCGAGCACTCTCCGGCATTCCTGTTCCGGGAGCTGTTCCTCCGTCAGCTGCCTAGCCCGGTACGCCTCGCCCTGGCAAGCACGACGATCACGGATCCCCGTGCCCTTGCCAGGGAAGCCGACAAGATCTCCGCCGCAGGCCAGCGCATCGCAGCAGCGACCTGGGGCCCGCCGCCGTCTGACACAACACCCATGGCGCCCGAGCACCCGGCACGGTCGACGACCGAACTGCCGACGCAATTGGCGGCCGCTACACCGAGCCGACCACCTCCAGCACGACGACCGGGGCCTCCACCTGACCAAGCGTGGTGTTACTATCATGCCAGGTTCGGACAGAAGGCCCGGACATGCCGACCCCCGTGCACCTTCGGCAGGCCGGGAAACGGCCGGGCCGGCGTTCATTACCAGCCTTGAGCGCCGGCCACACGGGCAACTTACTGTTCATCACGGATAAAGCGTCCGGACGGCGCTTCCTGTGTGACACCGGCGCCCAACTGAGCGCCATACCCGCCTCTGACCAGGACAGGCAGTCCGCGGTTTGCGGCCCCTCCTTGGTTGCGGCCAACGGATCGGCCATCCGCACCTTCGGCCCACGCAACGTCACCCTCTGCTTCGGCGGCCAACGCTTTGCTTGGACGTTTGTAACCGCAAACGTGCCCATGGCTCTGCTAGGCGCCGACTTCCTCTGCGCACACGGACTGCTGGTGGATGTCCAACGGCGTTGTTTAATCAACGCCGAAACCTTCAGCTCCCTGGTATGCACATTGAGCAGCTCCGCACCGACCGAGCTGGCATGCGCCCTCCCGACGGCGAACGAGTTTGCTCGCCTGCTCACGGAGTTCCCGGCCCTCACGCGGCCGATGTTTTCGGCCGTCGCAGTACGGCATGGGATCGAGCACCACATACCAACCACGGGCCCGCCGGTCTACGCCAGAGCCCGCCGCCTCGACCCAGCCAAGATCGCCGTGGCCAAAGCCGAGTTCGACGCTTTAGAACACCTCGGCATCGTGCGGCGCTCCGATAGCGTGTGGGCTTCACCACTACACATCGTCCCAAAGCCAGGGGGCGGCTGGTGCCCATGTGGCGACTACCGCCGCCTTAACGACGCTACCACCCCCGACAGGTATCCGATCCCGCACATCCAAGACTTCTCCGCCCGTCTGGCGGGACGGGTCATTTTTTCGAAAATTGATCTCATACGGGGATATCACCAGGTACCTGTCAGGGCGGCCGACGTCCCTAAAACGGCAGTCATCACGCCGTTCGGCTTATTCGAATTCTTATGGATGCCGTTTGGTCTCAAGAACGCGGCTCAGGCGTTCCAGCGCTTGATGGACGGCGTGCTGCGTGACCTGCCGTTCCTTTTCGTTTACCTGGACGACATCCTCGTCGCCAGCACGTCCCGGGCCGAGCACCTCCTCCACCTCCGAACACTGTTCGGGCGCCTCAGCGAGCATGGCCTCATCGTCAACCCGGCCAAATGCCACTTCGGCACGATGGCCGTTTATTTTTTGTGCCACCACATCACCAAGAACGGGGCCGTGCCGCTGCCAACCAAGGTCGAGGCCATCACCACGTTCCCGCGTCCCCGCACCATAAAGGCCCTGCAGGAATTCCTGGGAATGTTGAATTTTTATCACCGCTTCGTGCCCCGCGCTGCTCAACTCGTGCGGCCCCTCTACGAAGCCCTCCGGGGCAAGCCGGCCAAGCACGACATCGCCTGGTCCGCAGCAATGGACGTGGCCTTCCAAAGCTCAAAGCGGGCCCTCGCCGACGCAACACTGCTCGCTCACCCGATGCTCAACGCACCCATCGCCCTCACCATGGATGCCTCCGACTACGCGGTGGGCGCCGTACATGAGCAATGGGTGAACGGGGTTTGGCAGCCACTCGCTTTTTTCAGCCGGCAGCTCCGGCCGAACGAGCTCAAATACAGCACGTTTGACCGTGAGCTACTCGGTCTACACCTGGCCGTCCGCCATTTCCGCCACCTCCTGGAGGGCCGACCTTTCACGGCGTTCGTCGACCACAAGCCGTTGGTTTACGCAATGGCCAAGGTCACGGAGCCGTGGTCGGCCCGCCAACAGCGCCACCTCTCCGCCGTGTCGGAGTTTACCACGGACATCCGGCACGTCACCGGCAAAAACAACGCCGTGGCCGACTGTCTTTCCCGGGCCAGCGCGAACGCGGTCCACCTGGGCGTGGACTTCGCGCTTATGGCGGCGGACCAAACCACCGACACCATGGTGCAAGCCCTCCGGGCGGCGGACACGGGCCTCCGCCTGGCCGACATCCCCTTCGCGGACACTGTCCTGCTCTGCGACATCTCCCAAGGCCAGCCTCGCCCCATCGTGCCCGTCACCTGGCAACGCCGCATCTTTGCCTCCCTCCACGGCCTTTCCCACCCGGGCCGGAAAGCTTCCCAGAAGCTGGTGTCGGCGCGATTCGTCTGGCACGGCCTTCGTCGGGACGTCCGCGATTGGACCAGCACCTGCACGGCCTGCCAACGGGCCAAGGTCCACCGACACACCCAGGCCCCGCTGGCACCTTTCACCGTGCCCGAACGACGTTTCGACCACGTCAACATGGATCTGGTGGGCCCCCTCCCCCCGTCACGGGGGTTCACACACCTGCTCACCATGGTGGACAGGACCACCAGGTGGCCGGAGGCCGTTCCCCTCGTCTCCACCACCACCGCCGACGTGGCGCAGGCTTTCATCGCCACCTGGGTCGCCCGCTTCGGCGCACCGGCGGACATCTTGTCAGACCGCGGACCACAGTTCACCTCCGAGCTGTGGGGCGCGGTCGCCCGCAACCTGGGGGTCAAGCTCCACCGTACTACGGCCTACCACCCCCAAGCAAACGGGTTGTGCGAGCGATTCCACCGCTCCATGAAGGCCGCGCTCATGGCCGGCCTTAAAGACGGCGGTTGGGCCGACCGGCTGCCGTGGGTCCTTTTGTGCCTCCGCACGCCCCCCAAGGAGGACCTCCAGGCATCCACCGCCGAGCTTGTCTATGGCCAGGCGCTACGCGTCCCGGGCGAATTCGTGCCCGACGCTACCAGTCCCTGGTCCGCAGCTCACCAGTGCTCGGACCTCCAGGAGGCCGCCCGACGGTTTGCCCCCGTGCCAACATCCCACCACGGTGTCCCCCAGTCCTACGTCCCACCAGCACTTCGCACAGCGGAGTATGTTTTTGTGCGTCACGACGCACATCGGGGGCCACTCCGGCCGCCGTACGACGGGCCCTTCCGGGTCCTGCGACGGGACGACAAGTCATTCGTCATCGACATCGGCGGCAGGTCGGACCGGATTGCGGTGGACCGCCTCAAGCTGGCGCACGTGGACGTCGACCAACCACCACGGGTGGCCCTTCCGCTGCGGCGAGGCCGCCCCCCGTCCACGGTGCCCCCCACTCAACCGCCCACCACCACACCGGACCCCCCCCCCCCCCCACGACCCGCCAGGCATCGCTTCGGCCGGGTCATCAGGACCCCCCTCAAATTGACCCTGCCGGTGCAAGTCGATTCTGGGGGGACGTGTGTAGCGGCTACCACTGGGTTTTCACAATCGCCTTGCACCTATCAAGGACGCGGAGCGATCACCATGCTGGGCTCGTCCAGGACGCCCGGGCAGGCCCGCGCTCAACTTGCCAGGCCTCGGTCGGGACGCCCGGGCATGCCAGGCTCGCCCTCAACTTGCCAGGCCGCAGCCAGGACGCTCGGCCACGCCCCCTCTCGCCTTTGCTGGGCAAACGCTCCGGGATAATGTGTGTATATATATTGCTGCCCGATAAACGGGCTTTTCAGAGTACCTTAGTGTTTTGTTTGAATAAAGCAACTCGGACGAATTCCAGCTTTTTGTCGCGTCCATTCTTCCGATCGACGTGGGAGCCCGAGCTCCTTCAGTTCCATATTAAATTTATAACCAATCGGGGTTGAGTATGCACTGAATGAAAATATTGTATTTGTTCTTATTCCATCGTTATAAGCACCATCAATCAAATCACAATGAATTAATACTGAATTTATACCGGAGGATATTTGAATGACATTATCACTGTAAAACGTTCCGTTAGTTTCAATCTTTTTTGAAGAGAACCCCAATAGCTCTCTGAACGAATTTTCAATCGTGAAATCAACTTTATAATTATTTTTAAGTTTAATAGTTGATTTTGAAGTGTGTTTTTGAATATCTATTACATATTTTCGGTTCATCACCTTTTTCTTTCATAAGGCGAGAGACTTCAGAAGATATTTGAGAAATCTCATAAGCTCCAGGTGAAACGGTTATAGTTTTATATCGACTTCCTGGATTATAACTAAACTTGTTGTTTTTCTCTGTGATGTTAAAAAGGGTATTGTAAGTTTCCAGAGACAATAACGATGCCTCACATATATTTTGCGGGGTCAAGTTGTAGTGGGTAAAAGAATGAAGCCGTGTAATCACCTGTCATGAAATTAAAACGAAGAATTGTGCTTCTCATCTTCGTTAATAAGTAATAAAATATCTTTGTATTGACATTTATTAATTATTTTCATATTCATCAACTGGTCTGAAATGGCTGAGGCTTCATTAAAACAAGGATATGTCTCAAGATATTGATATTTATGATATAAGCAATTGTAACCAAAATAACAAGTTGTTTTCTACAAAGAATAAAAAGGATATTGGAAAGTTTAAAGATGAATTAGGTGGAAAGCTTATGATTTAATTTGTAGGATTGAGAGCAAAGGCTTATGCGTATAAATATATACATTGATGGGGATGTTAAAAAGAGTGATAGAAAGTTGAAGGGAATAAAGAAGAACGTAATTCAAGAAACGATAAATTTTGAGCATTATTATGATTGTTTGATGTTGAGAAGGGAAGAGTAGAGAAGGATGAATACAATAAGAAGTTATAAACATCAATTATATACGGAGGAGATACAGTCACGTGAAAAAGTAAGTACACCCTTGGCTCTAATAGGTGGTATTGCCACCTTTGGCAGAAACAACCTCAAGTAGGCGTTTCTTATAACTGTCTACCAGTCTCTGACATCGACTGGGAGAAATTTTTGCCCACTCCTCCATGCAGAATTCTTTCAGCTGTGCGATGTTTGAGGGGTTTCTTGCATGCACAGCTCGTTTCAAATCCCCCCACAACATCTCGATGGGATTTAGATCCGGGCTTTGACTTGGCCATTCCAGAACCCTCCATTTCTTTCTTTTCAGCCATTCCTTGGTGGACTTACTGGTATGTTTAGGGTCATTGTCATGGTACAAGGTCCACCTTCGGTTGACCTTCAACTTTCCGACAGATGGCCTCACATTATCCTCAAGCACCCTCTGGTACAATGAAGAATTCATCATGGAATCCATGATGGTGAGCTTCCCAGGCCCTGATGCACCAAAGCTGCCCCAAACCATAATATTTCCACCACCATGCTTTACAGTTGGTATCAGGTTTTTGTGGTCAAATACTGTCTTTGGTTTTCACCAAACATGTCTTCTGGTACTGTGGCCAAATAGCTCTACCTTTGACACATCTGTCCAGAGCACATTGTTCCAGAAGTGCTGGTGTTTGCCTAGGTGTTCATTGGCAAACTTTAGTCTTGCCCTGATGTTCTTTCTGGACAGCAAAGGTTTCCTCCTGGCACACCTCCCATGTAGATCAAATTTGTGCAGCCTCTTTCTAATGGTAGACTCGTGCACTTTGACATCAACAGTGGCAAGAGCTACCTGTAGGTCCCGTGATGACATTCTGGGGTTCTTAGAGACTTCTTTCAGCATCTTGCGGTCTGCTCTCGGGCTGACCTTGCTGGGGCGGCCTGGCCTGAATAAGTTGGCAGTTGTTTGGAATCTTCTCCACTTGTAGATGATCTTCCGGACAGTCGAATGATTGATTTCAAATTGTTTGGAGATCTTTTTAAATCCCTTCCCAGACTCGAAGGCATCTATAACCTTTTTTCTGAAGGCCTCAGAGAGCTCTTTTGATCTCGGCATGGTGACGCCGCACACTTCAACAACAAAGAGCAAACCAAGCAAACCAAACTAAATGTCTGAGGTTTAAATAAGACAGGTTCCTCCAAGATCCTCTCTTACAATGTTGTAATCATTTGCACCTGAGCTGGTGCACCGGATTCTAGTTTTAGGTATTTGAAGTAGTGATAAATGTAGGGGTGTACTTACTTTTGCCACATGCGAAATTTGCATTTATGTTTATTGAAATTATACAATGGACTACAAAATGTAAATGTTTCATGATATTTGTTATATTACAATCACCTTTATCTATCAATATTGTTGAAATGAAGATCAAATAGCTGTATGTTGAAATATGTTGAAAAAGTCAAAACTTTACATGGGGTGTACTTACTTTTTCACGTGGCTGTAAATAAAAAGGCATGAGGGGCTTTTGATGATACGGAGTTTATTTTAGATAATGGAATTGATAGCATCCCTTATGGATATAAGTGGTAAGCAATAAGATAAGTATAAGTGTTAAGATAAACAAAAGTGATAACATTTTAAAAATGGGATGGGGGGTTTAATGGGCTAACACCACCTTTTTTTTACTGATATATAAATGACTAGCAGAAGTACCCGGCATTGCCGGGCGGGGGAGGGGAGGGGGAAGGGCAGGGGAGGGGAAAGGGGGGGAGGGGAGGAGATGGGGAGAGGGGAGAAGAGGGGGGAGGGGAGGGAGGGGGGAGGGGGGGGAGGGGAGAGGGAGGGGGAAGGGAGGGAGGGAGGAGGAGGGGAGGAGGGAGGAGGGGGAGGGTAAGGTGGAATGGGGAGGGTGTAGGGGGAAGGGAGGGGGTAGGGTGGAGGGGGAAGGGAGGGGAAGGGGGGAGGGGAGGAGATGGGGGGAGGGGGAGGGGAGGGGGGAGGGGAGGGAGGGGGGAGGAGGGAGGAGGGTGAGGGGAGCGGGGAAGGGGGAAGGTAAGGTGGAAGGGGGAGGGTAAGGGGGGAAGGGGAGGGGGAAAGGGTAGGGTGTAGGGGGAAGGGAGGGGTAGGGTGGAGGGGAAGGGAGGGGAAGGGGAAGGGGGGATGGGAGGGCGGAGGGGGAGGGGAGGGGGCAGGGGGGAGGGGAAGGGGAGGGGAGGGGGGAGAGGGGGTGGCGAGGGGGAGGGGAGGGGGAAGGGGAGGGAGAGGGGGGAAGGGGAGGGAGGGGGAGGGGAGGGGGGAGGTGGGGGTAGTGGAGGAGGAGGTGGAGGGGGAGGGGAGAGAAAGGGGAGGAAGGGGGAGGGGAGGGGGTCGGGAGGGGGAGGGGGGTGGGGAAGGGGGGAAGGGAGGGGGAAAGGGGAGGGGGTAGGGTGGAGGGGGAAGGGGAAGGGGAGGGGGGAGGGACAGAGGGGAAGGGGAGGATGGAGGGAGGAGGGGAGGACGGAGGGGGGAGGGGAGGTAACATTACATTACACACACACAAACTGTGTTTTATGTTCAATGGTCTGGCGGCGGGGATGGAACATCACGTGATCGCTCTGAGCGAATCAGCACGCTGCTCTGCCACCGGCTAAGATTCCGTGTATAATATTCCTCGCTGAAAAAAAATCTATGTGAAACATGCTACTATCTGTAGTGAAAATGTATCAAAGTTGAACCCAGGTGTGATGCTCACTTAAACCACTGAGAGGCGACTATAAGACCTCGGACGTCCGCGACTCCGGACCACTCCTGCGACATTTACTCTATGACATGTAGACTCGGATGGTACGTACATGCAGACATTCTAGGCTTGCTTGCATTGACTATTATTATCGATCCTTCCTATATGATGCCACGATCCTGATATATATTGCATGATTGTATTCTACAGGATGATGCCAGATATCTGATTGTTATTAAACCTACCTATGGGACAAAGTTGTGGACTTGATTGATTTTCACAACACTATCTATGCTAAATCATGCTAAATGCTAATCATGCTAAAATCTATGCTACTTGCTGTGAGTTTATGGCGGCAAGGAACATCACGTGATCGCTCTGAGCGAATCAGCGCGCTGCTCTGCCATCGCCTCAGATTCCATGTATCATATTCCTCGCTGAAAAAAAATATGGATCTAAAGATGAAAGAAAAAAAAACCTATGTGGTGTGAATGGCAATGTTCCTCGCTGAAATGTGAAAAAACGCAATCGCTTTTCGCTCTGAATTACGTGCGAACACGTAACTGTGAGTTTATGGCGGCAAGGAACATCACGTGATCGCTCTGAGCGAATCAGCGCGCTGCTCTGCCACCGCCTCAGATACCGTGCATAATATTCCTCGCTGAAATGCGCTGAGGTAAAAATATGGTAAAAAAAATATTATGAAATTTTTTTTTTTAGGTCGGCCATGTTCTTCCCAGGCTCAATGGCCATGTCTATGCCAAATATCAAGCACGTGAGCCTCTCCGTTTAGGAGTCTATCGGTAACATTACACACACACAAACTGTGTTTTATATATATAGATAGAACTAAAGAATAACCAAACCAAAGAGTGGAGAAAAATGCAGCCTTGTTATTTAAATGGAAACCATAACGAATGTGAAAAATATCAAATAAGTCTTATTGAAGAAATAACCAAAAGAAAAGTAAATAAAACAAATAAGTGAATAAATTTAATTACAAATAAGTTAGAGGCTCCTCCCAGAGGAGTCAACATCCGAGAATGGACAGAAAACTTTGATGGTTGCCAAGAAATCAATGGGAAAATAATTTACGACAATCTTAAAATGATATGTGGTTCAGGAGGGGGTCAGATGAGATCATTAAGAGAAGTTTCTCATTTCATCTCGGCTCAACAAAGATACTTGTACCAAGAACCAAGTTCCAACATATTGTTTGTTAATATACTTGATGGTGATGATGAGTGTAATAAGAAATTAAATTATTCCCTAAAATAAAACATAAACAAATATTCATTGGTCCACTTAGTGAGTATCAATAAATGCAGTCCCCCTCCCCAATTCCCCTTCCACCACGAGTAGTAGGAAAATGGGGTGTCTTGAACTGACATAGTGAGTAATAAATGAGCATCAGCCAATGAATGTCTGTTGAACATCTTGAAATCTTGAGGATAAAATCCAGTTGAAAATCCAGTGAGTCAATAATTATCCTTAATTTTCTCCATTGGCTTCGATGTTAAATTTTTTGTGCTTCAGAACCCCCATTTTCCTACTACTGACCTATCCTGTTTGGCCATGTTCCACGACACGACTTTAGACCTATCCTGTTCGACCATGTTCCATGACACAACTTTTGACCTATCCTGTTCGGCCATGTTCCACGACACTACTTTAGACCTATCCTGTTCGGCCATGTTCCACGACACTACTTATTTTTTTCTTTTTTTTCTTTTTTCTTTTTTTCTTTTTTTTTGTATACTGAATCGAGGCTCGTGAAAGAGCTAACATTTACTTCACAAACAAATCAACCAGACAAACAAAACACACAAAAAGAGGGAGCGGAAAACACGATGGGGAGAGAAGGGGAAGCACACAAACACAACATTTGAGAGCAGGGAGATGTGTGGAAGGGAGAGGGCTTGGGGGGAGAAGGCGTGGGAAGGGGGGGGGGGGTGGAGGGAGAAGTATAAAACACAAGGACACCAAGGACTTCCAGGACAGAAGTTGGTATTTCAAAAAAGTGGCATTGGGGTGAAATTAGTGGGGGTAGAAAAGATCAAGGTTTTGGATGGGGGAAGATAAGAGATGGTGGTGAACAGCAGTTTTAAAGACCTGGAGGGTGGAGTGGGATTGAAGAGAATGAGGGAGTTTGTTCCAGAGGCGGGAGAAGAGAGGAATGAAGGAGTGAAGGTGAGCAGAGAGTCTTGATTTTGACACTTTGACCATAAGAGGGTTGCAGGCAGATCTTGTGCGACCTGTAGGAATATTTGCGGGACAGAGCCCAGAGAGAGCTGGGGGGGCAAGGCCAGAGAGGAGTCGGTAGAAGATGGAAAGACCACCAACCTGCCTACGGTGAGTGAGTGAGAGGCCCTTGGAGTTAGCTTCATTGCGGGAGATTCCAATGATTCTGAATGCTTTGGTTTCAACAGCGTGAAGACGAGCTAGGTGTGAGGCAGGAGCACCAGCCCAGAGGGGAGAGCAGTATTCCATTGAGCTGCGGATGAAAGCTTTGTATGTGGTGAGGAGCTCAGGTGTGCCAAGGAAGGACTTTGCACGACAGAGGATGCCCAGTCGGCGACTGGCTTTGGAGGCCAGATTTGAAATGTGGTTTTCCCAGGAAAGATTATGGCAGATAGTGAGACCCAAAAGCTTGAGTGACAGAACTTCTTGGAGAGGATTATTCAGAAAGTGGATGGGAGGGTTGTCCAGTCGGTCTTTTCGGAGAGACATCGTAAGAGTGTGAGATTTGTCACGATTGAAAGACATGTTCCACTTGTTTGCCCAGTCTGTGATTTTGTCCAGGTCTGCAGAGAGTGAGGAGGCAGCAGACTGCCGATCTGAGGGATGAAGAATGGAGCGACAGAGAGTAGAGTCATCAGCAAAGAGATACAGAGGATTTTCAAGAGAGTCAGAGAGATCATTGATGAAGACCAGAAAAAGCACAGGGCCCAGAACACTGCCTTGTGGAACTCCAGCCTGAACAGGAAGAGGAGATGAGAGAAACCCATTCAGGGCCACACGTTGACTACGACTAGAGAGGAAGTCCGCCAGCCATGCGTGGAGATTTCCATTGATACCAAAAGAGGAGAGTTTGGTGAGCAGAGCGGGGTGCCAGACCGTATCGAAGGCACGTGATATGTCAAGGGAGACTGCTCTAATTTCCTGTTTGGCATTGAGGACCTCCATCCATTGTTGAGAAAGCAGAAGCAGCATGTCCAGAGTAGAGTGTCCAGGTCTGAAACCAAATTGATGATCAGAGATCAAGCCATTGGAGAAGAGGAAAGATTTCATATCTGAAGCAATGATGGATTCCATGACTTTGCTGATAATTGGGAGAAGGCTGATTGGTCTGTAGTTGCTGGGATCTGTTTTTGCACCTTTTTGTGCAAAGCGGTGATGTTGGCAGATTTCCAAGCAGATGGAAGATTACCTTGAGCAAAAGAGAGGGTGAAGAGAACAGATAGAGGGAGTGAAAGAGCGGAAGAACAGGATTTTAGGACCCGTGGGCTGATGCCGTCAGGTCCAGTTGCAGAATCCGAGTCGAGGGTTGACAGAAACTTTTCCACCTTGTCAGGAGGAAAGGACACAGAGTCCAGGAGCAGCTGGGTATGACTGGGTACGGTGGGTACAGAGAGGGATGGGTTTGGGACAGAAGATTTAGAGGCAAACACTACTTTTCAGGACCTATCCACGACACTACTTTAGACCTATCCTTTTCGGCCATGTTCCACAACACTACTTTAAACCTATCCTGTCGGCCATGTTCCACGACACTACTTTAGACCTATCGTGTTCGGCCATGTTCCACAACACTACTTTAGACCTATCCTGTTCGGCCATGTTCCACGACACTACTTTAGACCTATCCTGTTCGGCCATGTTCCATGACACTACTTTCGACCAACCCTCTTTGGCCATGTTCCACGACACTACTTTAGACCTATCCTGTTTGGCCATGTTCCACGACACTACTTAAGACCAATCCTGTTTGGCCATGTTCCAAGACACTACTTTAGACCTATCCTGTTCGGCCATGTTCCACAACACTACTTTAGACCTATCCTGTTCGGCCATGTTCCACGACACTACTTTACACCTATCCTGTTCGGCCATGGTCCATGACACTACTTCAGACCGATCCTGTTTGGCCATGTTCCACGACACTACTTTAGACCTATCCTGTTCGGCCATGTTCCACGACACTACTTTCGACCTATCCTGTTTGGCCATGTTCCACGACACTACTTTAGACGTATCCTGTTCGGCCATGTTCCATGACTCTACTTTAGACCTATCCTGTTTGGCCATGTTCCACGACACTACTTTAGACCTGTCCTGTTTGGCCATGTTCCACGACACTACTTTAGACCTATGCTGTTCGGCCATGTTCCACAATACTACTTTAGACGTATCCTATTCAGCCACGTCCCATGATACTACTTTTGACCTATCCTGTTCGGCCATGTTCCACGATACTAGTTTAGACCTATCCTGTTCAGCCATATCCCATGATACTACTTTCGACCTATCCTGTTTGGCCATGTCCCATGATACTACTTTCGACCTATCCTGTTCGGCCATGTTCCACGACACTGCTTTAGACCTATCCTGTTTGGCCATGTTCCACGACACTACTTTAGACCTATCCTGTTCGGCCATGGTCCATGACACTACTTTAGACCTATCCTGTTCGGCCATGTTCCACAATACTATGTTTGACCTATCCTGTTCGACCATGTTCCACGACACTATTTTCGACCTATCCTGTTCGGCCATGTTCCACAACACTACTTTAGACGTATCCTATTCAGCCATGTCCCATGATACTAGTTTAGACCTATCCTGTTCGGCCATGTTCCACGATACTAGTTTCGACCTATCCTGTTCGGCCATGTTCCACGACACTACTTTAGACCTATCCTGTTCGGCCATGTTCCATGACACAACTTTAGACCTATCCTGTTCGGCCATGTTCCACGACACTACTTTAGACCTATCCTGTTCGGCCATGTTCCACGACACTGCTTTAGACCTATCCTGTTTGGCCATGTTCCACGACACTACTTTAGACCTATCCTGTTCGGCCATGTTCCACGACACTACTTTAGACCTATCCTGTTCGGCCATGTTCCACGACACTACTTTAGACCTATCCTTTTCGGCCATGTTCCACAACACTACTTTAGACCTATCCTGTTCGGCCATGTTCCACGACAGTACTTTAGACCTATCCTGTTCGGCCATGTTCCACAACACTACTTTAGACCTATCCTGTTCGGCCATGTTCCACGACACTACTTTAGACCTATCCTGTTCGGCCATGTTCCATGACACTACTTTAGACCGATCCTCTTTGGCCATGTTCCACGACACTACTTTAGACCTATCCTGTTCGGCCATGTTCCACGACACTACTTTAGACCGATCCTGTTTGGCCATGTTCCACGACACTACTTTAGACCTATCCTGTTCGGCCATGTTCCACAACACTACTTTAGACCTATCCTGTTCGGCCATGTTCCACGACACTACTTTAGACCTATCCTGTTCGGCCATGTTCCACGACACTACTTTCGACCTATCCTGTTTGGCCATGTTCCACGACACTACTTTAGACCTATCCTGTTCGGCCATGTTCCATGACACTACTTTAGACCTATCCTGTTTGGCCATGTTCCACGACACTACTTTAGACCTATGCTGTTCGGCCATGTTCCACATTACTACTTTAGACGTATCCTATTCAGCCACGTCCCATGATACTACTTTTGACCTATCCTGTTCGGCCATGTTCCACGATACTAGTTTAGACCTATCCTGTTCAGCCATATCCCATGATACTACTTTCGACCTATCCTGTTCGGCCATGTCCCATGATACTACTTTCGACCTATCCTGTTCGGCCATGTTCCACGACACTACTTTAGACCTATCCTGTTTGGCCATGTTCCACGACACTACTTTAGATCTATCCTGTTCGGCCATGTTCCATGACACTACTTTAGACCTATCCTGTTCGGCCATGTTCCACAATACTATGTTTGACCTATCCTGTTCGACCATGTTCCACGACACTATTTTCGACCTATCCTGTTCGGCCATGTTCCACAATACTACTTTAGACGTATCCTATTCAGCCATGTCCCATGATACTAGTTTAGACCTATCCTGTTCGGCCATGTTCCACGATACTAGTTTAGACCTATCCTGTTCGGCCATGTTCCACGACACTACTTTAGACCTATCCTGTTCGGACATGTTCCATGACACAACTTTAGACCTATCCTGTTCGGCCATGTTCCACGACACTACTTTAGACCTATCCTGTTCGGCCATGTTCCACGACACTACTTTAGACCTATCCTGTTTGGCCATGTTCCACGACACTACTTCAGACCTATCCTGTTCGGCCATGTTCCACGACACTACTTTAGTCCTATCCTGTTCGGCCTTGTTCCACGGCACTACTTTAGACCTATCCTGTTCGACCATGTTCCACGACACAACTTTTGACCTATCCTGTTCGGTCATGTTCCACGACACTACTTTAGACCTATCCTGTTCGGCCATGTTCCACGACACTACTTTAGATCTATCCTGTTCGGCCATGTTCCACAACACTACTTTAGACCTATCCTGTTCCGCCATGTTCCACGACACAACTTTGGACCTATCCTGTTCGGCCATGTTCCATGACACTACTTTAGACGTATCCTGTTTGGCCATGTTCCATGACACTACTTTCGACCTATCCTGTTCGGCCATGTTCCACAATACTACTTTAGACATATCCTGTTCGGCCATGTTCCACGACACTACTTTAGACCTATCCTGTTTGGTCATGTTCCACGACACTACTTTCGACCTATTCTGTTCGACCATGTTCCACAATACTACTTTTCTTTAGACCTATCCTGTTCGACCATGTTCCACGACACTATTTAAGACCTATCCTGTTTGGCCATGTTCCACGACACTACTTTAGACCTATCCTGTTCGACCATGTTCCACGATACTACTTTAGACCTATCCTGTTTGGCCATGTTCCACAATACTACTTTAGACGTATCCTATTCAGCCATGTTCCACGATACTACTTTAGACGTAGCCTATTCAGCCATGTTCCACGATACTACTTTAGACCTCCTATCCTGTTCGGCCATGTTCCACGATTCTACTTTGGACCTATCCTGTTCGGCCATGTTCCACGACACTACTTCAGACCGATCCTGTTTGGCCATGTTCCACGACACTACTTTCGACCTATCCTGTTCGACCATGTTCCACGACACGACTTTAGACCTATCCTGTTCGGCCATGTTCCACAATACTACTTTAGACGTATCCTATTCAGCCATGTTCCACGATACTACTTCAGACCTCCTATCCTGTTCGGCCATGTTCCACGATACTACTTTAGTCCTCCTATCCTGTTCGGCCATGTTTCACGATACTACTTTAGACCTCCTATCCTATTCAGCCATGGTCCACGATACTACTTTAGACCTCCTATCCTGTTCGGCCATGTTCCACGATACTACTTTAGACATATCCTGTTCGGCCATGTTCCACGATACTACTTTAGACCTCCTATCCTGTTCGGCCATGTTCCACAATACTACTTTAGACCTCCTATTCTGTTCGGCCATGTTCCACAATACTACTTTAGACCTCCTATCCTGTTCTGCCATGTTCCACGATACTACTTTAGACCTCCTATCCTGTTCGGCCATGTTCCACGATACTACTTTCGACCTCCTATCCTGTTCTGCCATGTTCCACGATACTACTTTAGACCTCCTATCCTATTCGGCCATGTTCCACGATACTACTTTAGACCTCCTATCCTGTTCTGCCATGTTCCACGATACTACTTTAGACCTCCTATCATTTTCAGCCATGTTCCACAATACTACTTTAGACCTCCCATCCTATTCAGCCATGTTCCACAATACTACTTTAGACCTCCTATCCTGTTCGGCCATGTTCCACAATACTACTTTAGACCTCCTATCCTGTTCTGCCATGTTCCACGATACTACTTTCGACCTCCTATCCTATTCAGCCATGTTCCACGATACTACTTTAGACCTCCTATCCTGTTCGGCCATGTTCCACGATACTACTTTAGACCTCCTATCCTGTTCGGCCATGTTCCACGATACTACTTTAGACCTCCTATCCTGTTCTGCCATGTTCCACGATACTACTTTAGACCTCCTATCCTGTTTGGCCATGTTCCACGATACTACTTTAGACCTCCTATCCTGTTCTGCCATGTTCCACGATACTACTTTAGACCTCCTATCCTGTTCGGCCATGTTCCACGATACTACTTTAGACCTCCTATCCTGTTTGGCCATGTTCCACGATACTACTTTAGACCTCCTATCCTGTTCAGCCATGTTCCACGATACTACCTTTGACCTATCCTGTTCGGCCATGTTCCACGACACTACTTTAGACCTATGCTGTTCGGCCATGTTCCACAATACTACTTTAGACGTATCCTATTCAGCCATGTTCCACGATACTACTTTCGACCTATCCTGTTTGGCCATGTTCCACGACACTACTTTAGACCTATGCTGTTCGGCCATGTTCCACAATACTACTTTAGATGTATCCTATTCAGCCACGTCCCATGATACTACTTTTGACCTATCCTGTTCGGCCATGTTCCACAATACTAGTTTAGACCTATCCTGTTCAGCCATATCCCATGATACTACTTTCGACCTATCCTGTTCGGCCATGTCCCATGATACTACTTTCGACCTATCCTGTTCGGCCATGTTCCACGACACTACTTTAGACCTATCCTGTTCGGAAATGTTCCATGACACAACTTTAGACCTATCCTGTTCGGCCATGTTCCACGACACTACTTTAGACCTATCCTGTTCGGCCATGTTCCACGACACTACTTTAGACCCATCCTGTTTGGCCATGTTCCACGACACTACTTCAGACCTATCCTGTTCGGCCATGTTCCACGACACTACTTTAGTCCTATCCTGTTCAGCCTTGTTCCACGGCACTACTTTAGACCTATCCTGTTCGACCATGTTCCACGACACAACTTTTGACCTATCCTGTTCGGTCATGTTCCACGACACTACTTTAGACCTATCCTGTTCGGCCATGTTCCACGACACTACCTTAGATCTATCCTGTTCGGCCATGTTCCACAACACTACTTTAGACCTATCCTGTTCCGCCATGTTCCACGACACTACTTTGGACCTATCCTGTTCGGCCATGTTCCATGGCACTACTTTAGACGTATCCTGTTTGGCCATGTTCCACGACACTACTTTCGACCTATCCTGTTCGGCCATGTTCCACAATACTACTTCAGACATATCCTGTTCGGCCATGTTCCACGACACTACTTTAGACCTATCCTGTTTGGCCATGTTCCACGACACTACTTTCGACCTATTCTGTTCGACCATGTTCCACAATACTACTTTTCTTTAGACCTATCCTGTTCGACCATGTTCCACGACACTATTTTAGACCTATCCTGTTTGGCCATGTTCCACGACACTACTTTAGACCTATCCTGTTCGACCATGTTCCACGACTACTTTAGACCTATCCTGTTCGGCCATGTTCCACAATACTACTTTAGACGTATCCTACTCAGCCATGTTCCACGATACTACTTTAGACCTCCTATCCTGTTCGGCCATGTTCCACGATACTACTTTAGACCTATCCTGTTTGGCCATGTTCCACAATACTACTTTAGACGTATCCTATTCAGCCATGTTCCACGATACTACTTTAGACGTAGCCTATTCAGCCATGTTCCACGATACTACTTTAGACCTCCTATCCTGTTCGGCCATGTTCCACGATTCTACTTTGGACCTATCCTGTTCGGCCATGTTCCACGACACTACTTCAGACCGATCCTGTTTGGCCATGTTCCACGACACTACTTTCGACCTATCCTATTCGACCATGTTCCACGACACGACTTTAGACCTATCCTGTTCGGCCATGTTCCACAATACTACTTTAGACGTATCCTATTCAGCCATGTTCCACGATACTACTTTAGACCTCCTACCCTGTTCGGCCATGTTCCACGATACTACTTTAGACCTCCTATCCTGTTCGGCCATGTTTCACGATACTACTTTAGACCTCCTATCCTATTCAGCCATGTTCCACGATACTACTTTAGACCTCCTATCCTGTTCGGCCATGTTCCATGATACTACTTTAGACATATCCTGTTTGGCCATGTTCCACGATACTACTTTAGACCTCCTATCCTGTTCGGCCATGTTCCACAATACTACTTTAGACCTCCTATTCTGTTCGGCCATGTTCCACGATACTACTTTAGACCTCCTATCCTGTTCTGCCATGTTCCACGATACTACTTTAGACCTCCTATCCTATTCGGCCATGTTCCACGATACTACTTTAGACCTCCTATCCTGTTCTGCCATGTTCCACGATACTACTTTAGACCTCCTATCATTTTCAGCCATGTTCCACAATACTACTTTAGACCTCCCATCCTATTCAGCCATGTTCCACGATACTACTTTAGACCTCCTATCCTTTTCAGCCATGTTCCACAATACTACTTTAGACCTCCTATCCTGTTCGGCCATGTTCCACAATACTACATTAGACCTCCTATCCTGTTCTGCCATGTTCCACGATACTACTTTCGACCTCCTATCCTATTCAGCCATGTTCCACGATACTACTTTAGACCTCCTATCCTGTTCGGCCATGTTCCACGATACTACCTTTGACCTATCCTGTTCGGCCATGTTGCATGCCACACTCGATTTGTTTGTGGCATGTGCTTGTTTTGTTTTGCAAAGATAACAATGGTAAAACTACACACAAAGTGCAGGAAATGATTAAAATGAGCCTCATAGTGTCTTCACTGTCCGTAGCTCATGATTTGTCCCATTTCCATTGAACACAAGTTTTCTGGGAAATGTTCCTCTCATGAAAAAGTTAAAAGAATAGCTGTGAACCCTTTGGGTCATCTTCATGGGATTGTCACCATCACCCACTGCAGTCTTTTTCATGACGTCAATAACTGAATGCATATCGCTGGTTGGTGGTTTTTATTATTGGTTCACGAGTTATCAAACAGCGTGACTACTATATTCGTTATGGGTGTGTGTCTGTGTGTGTCTGTCTGTCCGCATTATAACTAGCCGATGATATCATCTGATCTTGATTAAACTTGGGTGGGAGGTTGATATCATGATCTAGTTGTGTTTTGCCTAGAGTGGGTGTATGTCACCCATTGTGGGCGGAGCCACGCCCGAAAAAGATGTGCTTTTAGGGGGTAATCGAGTTCAAGCTACATCTTCTCCGAGGGAGTTGGCGGAATGTGACAGGGGTTTCGGTATTTGGTTAGGCCAATGTCATGTGTCTAGCCCCACGGAGCTCGATTTTTCATTTTCGCCCCAAGGTCAAGGTCACAAGGTCACGAAATTTAGAAAAGTCGATTTTTGATGGTTTTATTACATTGTTCGCTTCCTGATAGGGTGAAATGTCGTACATGATCTTATATTATCACATACATCATGAAATACAAGTTTTCCAACAAATTTCAGAATCTTCGACCTTTGAAGGTCACAAAGGTCAAATTTTCAAAGTTGTCGGAATCGAACCCAATTTTCGGTATTGTGTAGCTAACTAACCTCATAACTGATTATACATTATTTTCCATCTCATTTCAACGTCAGTAACCTTCGTTTTGACATTTAAAGGTCACAAAGGTCAAATTTTCAAAGTTGGCGGAATCAAACCGAATTTTCGGTATTGTGTAGCTAACTAACCTCATAACTGATTATACATTATTTTCCATCTAATTTCAAGGTCAGTAACCTTCGTTTTGACATTTAAAGGTCACAAAGGTCGAATTTTCAAAGTTGTCGGAATCGAACCGAATTTTCGGTATTGTGTAGCTAACTAACCTCAACTGATTATACATTATTTTATATCTCATTTCAAAGTCAGTAACCTTCGTTTTGACATTTCCAGGCCAGATCCACACACAATTACGTACAGCTGGCTCTTAAAGGCCTGTGCACGCAGCGCATTGGGGCCCTTTGTAAATAGGCATGTACACCGCATGTCGGGGGCCAACACCCGCCACGTGGGCCCCCGACCCCCCAGCCCGGGCCTGTTTCGGTTATAGTCCGTCCTTTGTCATTGAATACCGCTCGCTCGTGAACCATCGTCGTCTCCTGACTTGTATTTCTTAACATTATTAAGCAGAATTTTTTTCAGCCGAATTATTCGATGGCCTTTATGTTATTGACCCTGGAATTGTAACATTTCGGTAATTCTTCTTCACCCTGAAGCATCTTTTTTGTTGTAAAGCACAAATAGTATTTCCTTTTTTTCATGTGATATACTAGTTTATTGATTTTTGTCACACAGCACAAAGACTGCTTTGTTAACACAGAACAAAGTGTTGGCAGAAACCACTTTTGGCTATTACTCCAAAGATGAAAAAGCTGCTTTTCCATCATTCATTGCTCGTTATAATAATGAAGTTGTGTTTGCAGAGAACAATGAAAGTAAATGTGTTGTTCATACAAAGAGCTATGTCGATGTGATCTGTCTACATTCTCTGATACGAGGGTAGATAATACTGAAACAGTCTCTCCAGCAAGGAATATTCTGGGTGGCATGTACAAACGCTAGAATTTCAAATTAGGCCTGGGTACCATCATACAACTGACTTGATATTTTCAAAAGATGTAATACGTCGGAGGTCAAAAGAGGTTGAGGTGCAAGGTTAAATGGCATTGGGATTTATGGATCTGGAGCAGGCCTATGACACTGTCCCGAGAAAGATACTGATGGTGACACTGAGATGGCTGGGAGTGCCGGAAGCACAAGTTCGATTGGTGGAAGGGATGTATAAGGGATTGAAGGGAAGAGTTTATGTGAACATCGGTTTGAAGCAGGGAAGCTCTCGCAGCCCACTCCTGTTTATCATGGTGATGGAGCTGGTAAGCAGGAAGGTTTTTATGTATTTTTGCATACCAAGTCGAGGCTCGTGTAAGAGCTAACACAGAACATATAATAAAGGGAGTGGGAGACTAGAGGAGGAGAGAAAGGGAAGCACAACAACAGTGAAGAACCGGGACATTGGGAGATCTGTGGAAGGGAGAGGGATGGGGTGGGGTACATAGGATGAACAAGATGGACACTACAAGGTAAACATGAAAGGTATGCTGGGGAGGATATTATATGCGGATGATCTGTCTGTCATGGTGAAGAGTGGGCAAGAGATGCATGAATTACTAGGGGAGTGGAAGAAGGGATTTGAGAAACATGAACTGAAAATGAGCATGCAGAATATGGAGGTGATGTCGGTTGGGCAACAGAGAAAATAAATGAATTACAGGATAGAAGGGAAGGTGATCAGACAAGGAAATAGGTTTGAGTATCTGTGGGGGAACAGTGACCTGGAATGGTAAGTCAGAGGTGCGGAGGAGGATTCAGGTTGGTGTGAATCCATGGAGGAGGGTGGAGGGAGTAATGGCAGACAGAAAAGACTAAATAAATTGAAAGGGAAAGTTATGGTAACTTGTGTGATACCGGCCTGCCTTTACGGTCTGGAGATGGAGGCACTGACAGAGAGACAAGAACAGAGGCTGCAGGTTTGTGAGAACAACTGGGTCAAGATTGCAGGAGTGAAGAAGGTGGATAGAACGAGAATGGATGAACTGAGGGAGGAGATTGATGGGAAGATTGGTGAAATGCCAGCTGAGATGGCCTGGATATTTATTGTGCTTGGAGAAAGAGAGAATGGCAAAGAGCAGGTAGGTTGAGAGAGTAAGGTAGGAGGAAACGAGGTCGACCGTGGTTGAGATGGAAGAATTGTGTGGAGAGGGATATCAGTAAGGTGTGGGTGGTCGGAGAGTGGAGAGAGATGACTGAGGACAGGGGGAGTGGAGGAGTATCGTGGTCGAGGCCAGGGGTGTAGTCCAGCCGGAGCGCACCGGGGTGGAGCTCCAGCACGTCAATCCATCGGAGGCGGAGCTTATTTCGGCAACAGTTTACAAAAATTAATAACAAGTACACATACATTCAAAGTACACCGCCCCATGCCAAATAATTAAATATCCTTCAGCGCGGCATTGCCGGGGCGCCTCTGGCGCCCGGCAATACCGCAGTGCAGCTCATCGAGACTGTATTTGGAGGGAGAGGTGTACACTAATTGATTGATTAATTGCATAACTAAAATCAATAAAAGATTGTGATAAAATATTTTCTTATCAATTGGCTAATAAGCATAACTAAACCACTAGTGCTTCATCCGAAGATGTAATTTTTAGAAATTTAATTAAATAAGTCATTAATGAAAAAATTAAAGAATTAATTTCTTAATCAATAAAAGCTTAATTGATTAATCAATAAATCAAAAATACGTTTTACAGCCAAATCACTTGGTCACTGTCATGTCCAAATATCAGATTCCTAGCTCAAAAGGTACCTGAGATATTGCCCAGATGAGAAAGAAAATAAACAGCATTCTGAGTATTGCGGTGCAATACATGTCCCCTACCGGCAGTCTGTCGTCCGGAAAACTGTTGGGGAAATTACCAAAGTTCAAAGTGCCATAACTTTGTCAAAAATGATCGAAACGTCGTGAAGTTCGAACTTCATCTGCAACTTACCATGAGGAAACCATGTGCCAGAAAGAAGGAAACCAGAGGGAGCTGCAGGTGGAGGAAATGTTGAGTTGGATCTTGGAGACGGCGTGAAGGTGGAAGGTATGAAAACATTTTGCTACCTCGGAGACGTGTTGCATGGAGAAGGTGGATCAGACTCGGCAACGGTTGCTCGAGTGAGATCTGCATGGAAGAAGTTTCGGGAACTGAGTTGCATGCTGATGAGGAGGGGAGTGTCGTTGAAGCTGAAGGGAAAGGTGTATGCTGCATGTGTGAGAAGTGTTATGATTTATGGGAGCGAGGCATGGGCAATGAACGTAGAGCAGGAACGAAGGCTGGAAAGGGTGGAAATGCGAATGGTTCGATGGATGTGCAGAGTATCGTTGAGAGAGAGGAAGACAAATGATGAATTGCAAAAGATGATGGGAATAGAGCCTGTGATTGATGCTGTGAAGAGGAACAGGTTGAGCTGGTTCTGGTCATGTGTTGAGGAAGGATGAAAGTGACTGGTTGAGAAGAGTGATGGAAATGAATGTAGAAGGAAGTAGAGGACGGGGAAGGCCGAGAAAGACTTGGCTGAAGATGGTGGAAGAAGACATGCGGGCAAGGGGGTTAACAAGGAGAGATGCAGAAAATAGGGCAAAATGGAGAAGATTGTCATGGGGCCCGCAAGGCTAACCCCCGCTCTAGCAGGGAAAATGGCCTTAAAATGCATGTTGTTGTTGTTGTTTTGTCCGCGTGCATAGTGTACAAATGCACTCCTGAGGTAAATGTGCACAAATAATACTTCCGACAGTGACATCGGCGGGCAACTAAAGTGCCCGCCGATGTCACCATGCGGCACCTAGAAACAGAATTGTGAGGGGCTGTTGTACAAAAAAGACCATCACGATTTGGTATTATATTTATTGAAATGACGGAAATTGGCAAATTGTCCACATTTTCAATGCATCGCAAAATGACTCATATGTTCACCAGTAGAGCATAATAACAGGTATAAGCATCCACAGATAACAGGTAAGAGCATACACAATACATAAGCCTGCAAAAATGGTCGTAAATTAAAACAATTCTAGAACCATGGTGGTATCACGAAGAGTAACTCATCGTATCGTGGTGGTATCATGAAGAGTAACTCATCGTATCGTGGTGGTATCATGAAGAGTAACTCATGGTATCGTGGTGGTATCATCAAGAGTAACTCATGGTATTGTGGTGGTATGAAGAGTAACTCATGGTATCGTGGTGGTATCATGAAGAGTAACTCATGGTATCGTGGTGGTATCATGAAGAGTAACTCATGGTATCGTGGTGGTATCATCAAGAGTAACTCATGGTATCGTGGTGGTATCATGAAGAGTAACTCATGGTATCGTGGTGGTATCATGAAGAGTAACTCATCGTATCATGGTGGTATCATGAAGAGTAACTCATGGTATCGTGGTGGTATCATGAAGAGTAACTCATGGTATCGTGGTGGTATCATCAAGAGTAACTCATTGTATCGTGGTGGTATCATGAAGAGTAACTCATGGTATCGTGGTGGTATCATGAAGAGTAGCTCATGGTATCGTGGTGGTATCATGAAGAGTAACTCATGGTATCGTGGTGGTATCATGAAGAGTAACTCATGGTATCGTGGTGGTATCATCAAGAGTAACTCATGGTATCGTGGTGGTATCATGAAGAGTAACTCATGGTATCGTGGTGGTATCATGAAGAGTAACTCATGGTATCGTGGTGGTATCATGAAGAGTAACTCATGGTATCGTAGTGGTATCATGAAGAGTAACTCATGGTATCGTGGTGGTATCATGAAGATTAACTCATGGTATCGTGGTGGTATCATGAAGAGTAACTCATGGTATCGTAGTGGTATCATGAAGAGTAACTCATGGTATCGTGGTGGTATCATGAAGAGTAACTCATGGTATCGTGGTGGTATCATGAAGAGTAACTCATGGTATCGTGGTGGTATCATGAAGAGTAACTCATGGTATCGTGGTGGTATCATGAAGAGTAAATCATGGTATTGTGGAAGTGTAACTCAGTGTAACTTATTAATTGGCACTGGTAACTTATTAATTAACACTGGTAACGAAGCAGATACATTTTACCTGCAAACTCTGTGAAAGACGAGTTCGTAAATGAGTGTCAGGAATGTGCCCGAACATGATAATCTCTTGTCCACCTGGTCACAGCCCCTGGCTGAAGCACCCCCCTATCGTTTGGTAAACGGAACTCACAGCAGGAGGGGAGCGAGCTGATGCCAGGACTTGGTACATGCATGACCTCGGGGCATTAGCGGAGAAAGGATTAACGTTCAGCGGACAGGGGATTAAGTTCAGTTTGTCCATATAAACGAGAGCAAACATTGAGTCGACAGGACTTGTCACCAAGAGCTCTGACCGACGGGAGTGGCGGAGGAACATCGGCCGAACGAGAAGGACCATGCGAAAAGAGTTAACCTGGTCCATTGAATTAAGCGGTATTATTTGGTAAATGCAATGAAGTGAATAACCAGTTAATAAACCAGATCTTTTGTAAAACCTGTGTCCGGTCATTGGAGTCTTAAGTCTCAGCTACAAATTCCCCTAAAATCTGGAGGCACCGCTGGAATTTCGAGTGGACGTCGTCAAGGTAAGCATGACGTCTTGGGGATCTGTCCATTATGAAATATGAATTCTGAAGATGGAGGATTTGGTGTGTGGGACTTGCGATTGTCCATAGGTAATACAAGGATGAAACGTGTTAAATGATTCTATTTATTCGTGTTTTCCTAAATGATTTCTGTAAATACGTATTTTTGCGCTGTCTAAATAAAATGCACAAGGTCGGCGCTGGTCATTAAAGGCCTTACTGTGACCTGGGAGCAAACGGAGCATGCGTGCACCATGCGACCATTTGCTTCCAAGACGTGTAAGGCCGGTAAAGTAGTTTTTTTTTTTTTTTTTTTTTTTGCACTTGTTCAAAGCACTCGACTTGCTCGGCGTGCGACAGGGAACCGGGAAATGGAATTATATTTATATATATATATATTTTTACCTCATTCCAATTTATGGTATTGCGACAAAACGGCTTATATCTTTGGAACGACTGGTCGGATTTAGACAAATTAAAACTCGTTCGATCAACAAATAAATTCATGACAGACAATCCCACCTCATGCCGGTCCAGAATTATTGTGAAAGATGGCGATTGGATAAAAATTGCATACCAACACTCCCTCACTGTCCCTCATTGTCCCTCATGTCCATTCCGGCACCCTGTCTCTTGCTCCCGCTCCTTCTCCCTCCCTTTACTTCCCATTGGCGGACGTTTTGCGAGAAGCAAAGCGTTTTGCAGGAAGCTTCCAGGAAACAAAACCAGTGCTGTTGTTTTTTTGATGAAATTTGCCAGATAGATAGCATGGGTGACACGGACGAAATGATTGGATTTTGGTGAAGACCCAGGTGCGAATCCGGCTACGAGAATTGTTTAAAGTGATTCTTCACCATCAAGAGATCGGGTGAAAAGCGATATACATTATATTTAACATAATATACTTATTAATGTTATTATTTTAATATTATTCATATATTTAAAAAAGTTATGGATGAGTGAATGAACCTGGTGGATGAGTTGAGGAGGTGACAAAGACACGCCGATTCCATTTTGGTTCAGGTCCGAATCCAGATCCGGCCTATCAGTGGGATACAAAACATAAACTGTTCACCAAGGCGGAGATATGCTCTCTACTGAGCGTCGTTCTAGTTGTGTGTGTGTCGGTCTGTCTGTATGCGACCGCTGTTTCTCGACAACTACCGGTCCGATATACTTGAAACTTGCCAGGTATATTGCTGGGGACCCGAGGATGTGCCTTTTCAAGGTTTGAAATTAATCAGACAAGTGGGTCCCAAGGTATGGTCACCGTACTCGCAAGCCGTTCGCTTTGGCTTTGCGAATGGACCAAACCATTTCATGTAAATAGAAGGGGGGGTTCTGTGGTCGTTCGCTTTGGCTTTGCGAATGGACCAAACCATTTCATGTAAATAGAAGGGGGGGTTCTGTGGTCGTTCGCTTTGGCTTTGCGAATGGACCAAACCATTTCATGTAAATAGAAGGGGGGGTTCTGTGGTCGTTCGCTTTGGCTTTGCGAATGGACCAAACCATTTCATGTAAATAGAGGGGGGGGGTTCTGTGGTCGTTACTGCCACGTGGTTTCAAAGAAAATTTGTTGTTGTTGTTTGCACGCATGTTTTTTGCAAGCACGTACGGGCAAGCACGTACGTGCGGGCACGCCCTAGTATATATAAATTGAGGTAATATTGAGTTATGGAATTAATTGCTTTGAACAATGCAAAGGGTGACAAGATATGGGATTGTAATGGGATTTAATGGGATTTTAATGGGATAAATTGGGAACATTCAAATGTTGGGTTGTGCTAACGTTTCCACAACGTCGCCACAACGTTTCACTTTCGTTGTTGCAACGTTTTGCTCCAACGTTTTGTGAACATTTAAATGTTGGGTTTTGCTGACGTTTCCACAACGTCGCCACAACGTTTCACTTTCGTTGTTGCAACGTTTTGCTCCAACGTTTTGTGAACATTTAAATGTTGGGTTTTGCTGACGTTTCCACAACGTCGCCACAACGTTTCACTTTCGTTGTTGCAACGTTTTGCTCCAACGTTTTGGGAACATTTAAATGTTGGGTTTTGCTGACGTTTCCACAACGTCGCCACAACGTTTCACTTTCGTTGTTGCAACGTTTTGCTCCAACGTTTTGTGAACATTTAAATGTTGGGTTTTGCTGACGTTTCCACAACGTCGCCACAACGTTTCACTTTCGTTGTTGCAACGTTTTGCTCCAACGTTTTGTGAACATTTAAATGTTGGGTTTTGCTGACGTTTCCACAACGTCGCCACAACGTTTCACTTTCGTTGTTGCAACGTTTTGCTCCAACGTTTTGGGAACATTTAAATGTTGGGTTTTGCTGACGTTTCCACAACGTCGCCACAACGTTTCACTTTCGTTGTTGCAACGTTTTGCTCCAACGTTTTGTGAACATTTAAATGTTGGGTTTTGCTGACGTTTCCACAACGTCGCCACAACGTTTCACTTTCGTTGTTGCAACGTTTTGCTCCAACGTTTTGGGGACACTCAAATGTTAAGTAAATCGGATAAGAATTCACGACTTATTTAATTATGAGCGATTAATGAAGTACTTATTTAATTAATTACATTTCTTATTAAATTACAGTAATTACATTACAGTAATTACCTGAGGTAATTACAGTAATTACAGTTCCGGTAATTACAGTAATTACAGTAATCATTACAGTAATTGCAGTAATCTTATTACAGTAATTACATTACATTAACTCAGGCACCTTTTGAGTAAGGAAGCTGATATTTGGACATGACACTGACCAAGTGATGTGGCTGTCAAGGAAAATATTGATTTATTGATTAATCATTTAATAAATTAACTCGTTGATTTATAAATGACTTATTTAATTAAAAGTCCTCAGAGATACATCTTCGGATGAAATACTTACAGATTGGTTATGCTATGAGCCAATTGATTAAGGAAAATATTTTGTGATGGCCATATTGGCAATTTCGTGGCCATATTCGTGGCAACTCAGTTAGTGCCACTGCACCTTTAAAATGCATCCCTGCGTTCATTTTTCGATCGATTGAGTTGAAATTTTGAACAATCGGATCTGGACTGTCGTTGTTAACGACTCTAGCACGCACTCGTCCAATCAGGATGGAGCGGTATGGTCCCCGGATCATCACTGCCCGCAGTGTTAATTAGTTTTACTTTTTTCTCTTGGTCATATAATTTTGAAGACATGCATGTCATGATAGAGGAAATGTTTGTTCTGTTGAACGGAATAAATGTTGTTTATTTGTGTGGGTGTGTATTTTTGTGTATTTTGGATATATTTTTCACGACTAATTCCAGTTAACATCCTGCAAAATTTGCTCGTTTGCTGGCCGAGTCGAAATTGCGTTGAGGTCCTATGGCATGCGCCATTAAAAGCGCTGTGTAATGGTTGAGCTCCCTTTATTTCGTTTTGGTCATGCGGATGAGCAAACAAAGTGACAAATGCTGTGGCTGGAGCAGTAGAAGCGATGTTTTTTTAAATGGAAACGATGTAATGAGTAATTAAAAGTGGGAGGGGGCAACACCACGCATACCTCTTTTAAGGTGTGTATAAACCCTGGAATAAACGTGGGAGGGGGCAACACCACGCATACCTCTTTTAAGGTGTGTATAAACCCTGGAATATTTCAGCAATCAATACAATGCTGAAACTATGTAAGTTAAGTTAATGAGTAATTTAATGAGTAACTTAATAAGTAATTTAATGAGTAATTTAATGAGTAATTTAATAAGTAATTTAATAAGTAATTTAATGAGTAATTTAATGAGTAATTTAATAAGTAATTTAATAAGTAATTTAATGAGGAATTTAATGAGGAATTAAAAGTGGGAGGGGGCAACACCACGCATACCTCTTTTAAGGTGTGTATAAACCCTGGAATATTTCAGCAATCAATGCGATGCTGAAATGATGTAATTTACTGTGTAAGAGGGTCGACCTTGGGTTTGTTTGGGTTTGTTGTTTATTTTTGTGGGTGTGTATTTTTTGTGTATTTTGGATATATTTTCACGACTAATTCCAGTTAACATCCTGCAAAATTTGCTCGTTTTCTGGCCGAGTCGAAATTGCGTTGAGGTCCTATGGCATGCGCCATTAAAAGCGCTGTGTAATGGTTGAGCTCCCTTTATTTCGTTTTGGTCATGCGGACGAGCAGACAAAATGACGAATGCTGCGGCTGGAGCAGTGGAAGCGATTTTAGAATTGTTCAATGATTATTCGATATTGTTATGACTTATTGTCAATAGGTATACTAAGTGGCCATGAGGTAGCCTGTTGCTATGTACAGTTTTATTCTATTGTTGATTATACCACATAGCTGTGGTGATAAAGGAAATGTTCGTTTTAAATAGATGATTATGATAGGACCATGACGATAAAATCATGATGATTATTATGAATGATATCATAGGGTTCAAATGCAGAATGATTGCATGAACTTGGGAAAGAACTTTCAAACCCTATGGGATAAATTGGGTGTTACAAGCGATGGAGTTTCAAAATTTAGCATGATTGAAGGAATTTTACAGTCTTATTTCAGGAGTTTTACGAAATTTATATTACCAAGAGATTTGGGTACTATTAAAAGAAAAATGATGAGATATTTTTCCCAAAGAACTGTAATATCTGCCATCCATTTTGGCTGTCTCACGAATGAAGGATGAGTTGCCTTTAGTGGTTGCAAAGAAAATTTGTGGAGACCAGGCAAAATGGGGAAATATGTCAGATATGACCCTAGGACAGGACGGTGATTCATCAATTAACATGAGGTACGAACCAGAGGTGATGACCGATGAGATTCGATCTCAGTCAATGGATGGACCTGTCCTGACATCATTGGGGAAAGGGCTTATGCAAGGAGTCATCCAAAATGATTAATTTGATTTATTGATGAATATTGATGAATTAATTGAAATTGAATAATTGATTGAATTGTTAATTGATTGAATCTAATTGATTGAATTTAATTGAATAAATTTAACTGAATAAATTGAACTGAATAAATTGAATTGAATATATTGATTGTTTGATTGATGAAAATGCGGTCTCAAGAAAGAAGCTTTGATATCTTTGCGAGATATTATCAATATGGAGACAACCTGGGAAAATTGAGCAAGGTGGTGAGTTTATATACAGATATATATGTGCGGTTACCATTGTGTGATTTCCCCGTCAACAGAGCGGACACCTGAGGATTCACCCATTTCATACTGACCCTCCGGCTCATCTGCAAATACTGATCTGTGAGATTGGATTGTGCAAAAGCCACAGCTGAGGGAGATTCTCTGGAAATCACCGTGTGAACAGGTGGAGAGACCCTTCCTGGAGGTACGAGTGAAGCTTTAGAGGAACAAACTACAACACATCCAATGCTACTTTGATAAAAGGCAGAATGGGAAATGGAGCCTGCAAGAATACACAAGGACAACCAGAGATTCCACAAAAAGGTACTTGTACACATCATATGTACGACCGTTATGGTGCCGAAGCTATAAGGCAGGTCGAGAATTGGTATTTGTGGACAAAGGGACATGATGAGGAGTTTCCAAGAGATGGTACATTTGAGCGAAGTCGATTGGAAAGATTAGAACAAAGATTGAAAGCCAGAAAGAGACAGAATCTAACGGTAGACTGGCTTGCATTCCATCTTTGGGATGGTGAATCCAGACAACGGGAACAGCAAGAACGGATAACGGATCTAGAACTTAAAATAAAAAGGATACAGGATACAGTGGAGGAGACAAATGCACAACTGCCCTCGAAATTAGGAATGAAAGTGACAGTTGTCCCATCAGATTTCCAGTTGTCTCCCCAAAAAGGACGGTACAGAGAATTTTTTCGTGTTTCAGAAGATAACGAGAGATTGCAGTGGCAACTCAGGGATGTAGAGATGCAGCCCAGCAATACAAGTGCACAGGTGCACAGATCAGACAACGACAGAAACCGGTGTTTCAAGTGTGGACGGATGGGACATTGGAAAAGAGGATGTCCGTATACCAAAAGGAAGACAAGTTAATAGGGTAAACCAAGATCAAGGGTACCAGTGCTGACCGATACCTCAGACAATGATTAGGCCTTCATTGCGACAAATCCCAAATGACGATTGGCCTCAACAAATTAGATTACTGGACAAACATGAATAACTGTCGATGATTCTTGGGTCTGAAAAGTTTTCGGAGCAAGAATTATTCATTTTTTCTTTTGCTTGTAAGCAAATTAGTAATTAATTGATCACATGCCGAAATTGGATCTTTTATGTTGGGCACACAATTTTAAATTTACAAAGTTGGAACAATTGCTTTGCAAATTTTTGAAACCAAGTGACAAGGGTCACATCATGATCAGGTGGGAATTTCGGACTAGTGTTCCACATGATTGATAAGTCAGTGGTCGACTGACATGTAAATGGGTGTGTAGTCAAATTTGGATAAATTATTGTGGGAACTGAAAGGGTAATTTCAATGTGACATCATAGGGGTTTTCTAAGAATAAACTTTTTGGTCCATTTGTGTATTAGCATTTCTAAAATTGAAGGACAAATTTTATGAAATTGAAATAAAATTGACACCCATCTTGATCGGTAAATAATGGTTCCAACGCAAACAAATACGCATAATGCATGTGTGTGTGTGTTTATGTGTGTCAATGTTAGTGTTTTTGTTTTTGTTGTTTTGTATATCAATCTTACAAGATTGTTGACACCGACAGTGTGCCTGTCTGGAAATGGATAGTTTTATGTGGATGGGATTGAATATCCAGAGAATCCGTAAAATAAAATAGAAATATAATTTGATTATGAACATTATCTCTTTTGTCAAGGGAAATGGAATATAAAGATTTGATGTGCTGGGTTATGAGCAGCCATTAATTAATAGTAAAATTGTGAGTAATTTTGGGATTCCATTTTTGATAGAATTTATATGAGAATAACATCTATTTATGGATATGAGCTTCATAAAAGGAAATGAGGGAGTACAAAATTATCCAAATTTGGGAGAGGTCTTACACTGACTTCCCAGAATACTCTGCTCATGGATTTATATATATATATATATACTTGAATTTTATCAGCATATAAATTGTGCTGCATGTATGGATGTGTATTAGGCATAGATGATATGGGAAAATAGTAAAGAAAATCTTGCTGATTTGAACTATTGTGAGTTTTAAAACGGAATGCATTGTGAATCTTAAACCAAGGGGCAGCCATGAACGCGCTGTTACGTTATTTATACTCAGAACGCGATGTCACGTGTACCTGCAACATATTTGTTAAACTCGCACACCTATATTGGCATACTGGTGTCAGTAGTACTCACTGGGTGCATAGAAATGGATGAGCAACAGTTAAGGGGGTTTAAAATAAAAACACTTACTTGGATATTTTCTACAAAAGTATGGGTTTCAATAAGTGGTAGCTGTACACATGGGATTCATCAAATTAAGTTTTGGAGTTCAAACAAAGCCACTGGTTAACAGATGGGAATGGATAGTAAATAAATTCTTCGATGCTGGGTAAATGAAGTGAGATATTACAAAGACTTATGAGAGCTATTGTTCTTCCTTGCAGCAGTGGGAGAAAATTTAGATCCAACATAATGAATCTATAAATGAATGTGATAGGGATAATATCCTCAATTTGTACTAATTATTTGATTGTGGGTAAAGGAATTAATTTATCGTAGTGGATTGTTAACAAGCAGCCTGAAATGTCCTGAGAATGTGCATCCATGTAATCAGAAATCCCAGATTTGTTTTTTACAAACAACATTTTGGTAGAGATCTTATGTGGACGAATACTTGCTTGGTAGATAAAAACGGTACTGCATGTTGGCAGCCACTTCGGTGGCCATTTAGGCCGAACAAATAGGAAAAAAAAAAACTGTAATTGAATATGTAATTTACCGATGAGTATTTGGGAAGTAAAAAGGGAATTTATTGATTTGGGAGACATTTTCGAAGGTTTATTAAAGTGTTGCAATATGACATTTGGCAAGGAAAATTATTGGATGGGAAAATTAGATCTGTTTATAAAATGAATTTGTTGACCCATTGAAGTTAATTCTTTGAATTGTTGTTTAATTAGCATTTTGAGTTCAAATTGGAAATAGTTTGGTAGAGCTTTGGTTAAAACCTTTGGTTGCAGTGTTTTGGAACAAATTGATAAACCGTAGGAGGTTGATAAGAATAGAAACAAATATGGACCTAAAATAGAAAGATTGTTATGATGATATGAATAATACCGAGATTAAAAGAATGAATCAAGTGATGTTGCAAATGAATAGTGAATACAGTAGAATTAAGATAATGGCATAACGACAATGTTATGAGTTGTGTCAATTACAATATCAGTGAACTCATATCACCACGAGTGACACACTGTTAGGAAAAAAGGAGGGAAAAGAAAAAGTGGAGAGGAATTATGGTAATAATACATTATGTTTAATTTGTTGGTTTGGGAAAATTGTTGTTGGGAATTAGGTATTCCCGTTTGTGATTGTAATCATATACAATGCTATTCTTAGTTTAGTAATAAAATACATACCTGATTGAATATTATTTGTGTGACGCATATAAATGAATATAACTTTTGTGTTAAGGAAAAACAACAAATTGTTGAATGTGAAACTGTCGGAAGATATACATGATTATGCTGATTTCATGGTAAGATGTACCCTATCTGATTCAGTGTGTGCGGAAAGCAGATTCAGATGTGACTGAGCATAAGGATAAGACGAGATCACATTTTGGAGGGATTGCTAACGGAATTGGGAAGAAGTTCAAGAAAGAAAATTTGTGGCTAAAAAATGAAGTTAATCATGGCATACACCCTCTTTCTCAAAGAATGATGAAGACATTCTCCCGTGTAACTTGGAGATGAATGCTTACCTTCACCAAGGAAATTTATGTGACCATTTGCCTGGATCACACTGCAACATATGAAAGAAAGGCGATCACTTACTCTTGTTCGAAGGCTTCGAACATTCACCACATCAGAAGTTGCAGGATAACGACATTTTACCTGCAACCTCTGTGAAATGCGGGGACATATGTTATTACTTCACCAACGTCCGGGGAACCAGCATGGAGCTGCAAAAAACGGCTGTGCCCTTGTCACAACAGCTGTGCACGATTCTGCTGGTTGCTCCTGGTAAGGACCATGAATGACCTGAACACCATGGTCCCAACATCATTGTGGATGCATCCGGCATCCCTGTTCCACATCTTGCTGGCCAATCAACGTCACACCAATACTTGCTGCCCACTCACAATGAGGGAGGAGGCAAGTCGACTACAACTGGGTGAAGGCCTTGTTCAGGAATTACTATGGTTTACAGCAAAAAGTGGCAAGAATGCTACAAGGAGAGCAGGGTCAGTCTATGACTCCGCAATGTTACCACAACAGCGAAATCCTACACGAAGTAGTGCAGGAGCTATGAAGACATTAGGAGAAAATGTTTCATACCAGGATTCAAACACAAGTGATCAGCCCTTCCTTTCAAACAAAGTCAACATTTGTGTGGAGGCAAACGTTTTTTGCCAGATGGTGCAGATGCTTTACAAAACTTGAAAATGAAGTGAAATTGTTGTATCTTGGTGATGGTGAAGTGTTGTTTTGAAAATATATTTGTGATGCAAATGCAATAGATTGAACGATATGGAAGGAGTCAATGACCAACGAAATGTTTTGTGATTCTTGCAGGATGACGGTGTATGCCCAAGGGAATTTGATTACCAAAGTGATTGATTATTTACTTATACTTGTAATGATGTTTACTTGTAGTGATTGATTGTTTACTTATATTGATGTTTAGATTAATGGTTAATATAAACAAAAACAAAAAGATGAGGGAATTGTGGAAGTGTAACTCAGTGTAACTTATTAATTGGCACTGGTAACTTATTAATTAACACTGGTAACGAAGCAGATACATTTTACCTGCAAACTCTGTGAAAGACGAGTTCGTAAATGAGTGTCAGGAATGTGCCCGAACATGATAATCTCTTGTCCACCTGGTCACAGCCCCTGGCTGAAGCACCCCCCTATCGTTTGGTAAACGGAACTCACAGCAGGAGGGGAGCGAGCTGATGCCAGGACTTGGTACATGCATGACCTCGGGGCATTAGCGGAGAAAGGATTAACGTTCAGCGGACAGGGGATTAAGTTCAGTTTGTCCATATAAACGAGAGCAAACATTGAGTCGACAGGACTTGTCACCAAGAGCTCTGACCGACGGGAGTGGCGGAGGAACATCGGCCGAACGAGAAGGACCATGCGAAAAGAGTTAACCTGGTCCATTGAATTAAGCGGTATTATTTGGTAAATGGAATGAAGTGAATAACCAGTTAATAAACCAGACCTTTTGTAAAACCTGTGTCCGGTCATTGGAGTCTTAAGTCTCAGCTACAAATTCCCCTACAGTATCGTGGTGGTATCATGAAGAGTAACTCATGGTATCGTGGTGGTATCATCAAGAATCACAGACTGTGTTTCGAAACATGTTTGTTTTTGAGCAACTTCTCTCTGTCCATCATGTACACTATTGGTATAACCACATTCAGTTTCTTCATCCTCTTCAAACATTTACTTTCTACATAACTCACAACCCTTTACTTTCTACATAACAACAACTATATAACTGGTAGAAAATCATACTGATGTAGCTTTGTGGTCACCATGAAAAATAGGAAAGCAACGAAAAACAAATGTAAAGGGAAATTAACAACCCAATAGGATATGGTCTTGTTGTCCTCCATTTATATATTATGTAACTGCTTTCAAAGCTTGTTGGTACAACCACATTCACTTTCTTACTCCTCTTCAAACATTTACTTTGTCTTTCCTTGCTGTAACTCCTTCACTGGTAGAAAATCGCACTGATATAGCTTTGTGGTCACTATAAAAATTAGTGAAGCAACTAGAAACAAATGTAAAGGGAAATTTCGAATCCAATAGGATATGGTCTAGTTGTCCTCCATTTATATGTGTCATGGCTTTCAAAGCTTGAACACACCCAGTACTTTCACAAATGTACTTCAAATGATCTTCCTTATTAGTCAGGTTCACTATGTCAATAAATTATATTTCGTTCAAAATCATGGTAGATTAGCAAACCTATACATTTTTGGAAAGGTTATAGCATAAGGAAACTAAAAATCAATGTTTACATTTGGAGAGATACCTGTATGGCGGCCATTTTGGATTTTCAAAATGGCCACTGTAAAATACATATTTTGTTCTATTTCTGCCTCTAATTACCCTAAAAACTTTTTAAAATATACTAAACCTATATTTTCAGGGACAATGAATCCAATGAAAGTATCAAATTAGTGCTATGGGGAATGGTAAGACACGAATCAAAGGTTTTGAATTGCAAAATACTGTCTTTATATTCGTGATAAGTTGCATAATCAAATACATGTTATCATTTTGTACAGGCAGTTAATAACATCAAAATGTGTCACAATAATTCATATCACCAAACATACACAGGCAGTCAGCAAAATCATATATACACATGCAGTCAGTATAACTTCACATCTACACAGGCAGTCAATGACAAAATATACACAGGCAGTCAATGGCATCAAACATACACGATTACAGAATATGCCATTTCGAGTTCGTCATCACCGTCCTGTGTGTCGTATCCGACAATATAGTCCGCATCGTTTTCACAGTCCGTTCCACACAAGCAAAGGTCGGTCAAATTGATTGGCAAATCGAATTGGTCGAATGGTCGATCGAATCGAATTCGATGAATCGAATCGAATCGAATCGATCGAATTGGTCGAATGGTCGATCGAAGCGATTGGTCGAATGGAATTGGTCGATTGGTCGAATTGGTCGAATTGGCAAATGTAAACATTGATTTTCAGATTTTCCATGTAATAACGTTTCCAAAAATGTATAGGTTTGCTAATCTACCATGATTTTGAACGAAAAAACATAGTGAACCTGACTATATGTGTAAGACCTGAGAGAGTATCCATATTGAAGTCACCCATTATAATCTTTACATTTGAATTGCATTCAGGTGCTCCAATGAAGTTAGTAAGATCTGCGAGATCACTTCTTTCATATTTTGGGTGAAGGTAGAGGAACATAATTAAGGCTACATTTATCTTACATATGATTATTTGACCTTTTCCTGAAGCTCGTGTAAAGCCTGAGCATGAAAGCCAAACTAAATCTGTATTCTTTTTCTTGTAAATGACTAATCCCATTGATTTTGACGAAACATCGATTCTTTCAAATATTTCGAAATCTTCAAGTGCAATCATTGAATTGTCTACATCAGGTCCAAGTTGTATCAAAACAGGTAAGCATGTGCTATAATCGAGATAAATACTTGTGCCAGCGAGGCCTCAAAACTATACGATTCTCCAAAATTCTATGATATAAATCATCAAGGTTTATAATTCCACAAAAACTTCCAATTTCCCCCAAACATATTTTAGCGGCAAGTGTAACAGCCTCAGATGCATCCATTAGTACAATCACCTGTAACATGTTACGTTTGTGGGGGTACCAATGAAATACCTTAGGGCCAGGTAGGATTGCATAAGGTAGTGCTCCGACTGTCATGAAGAAGAAGAAACCTGTACTTAAGTCAGCTCTGTGTGTCCGGTAAGGTTGTATAATTGTCTACATGGCAAGAGGTGGAGCTATGTTAATTAGGTAGGGTATAAGGGTAATTCCCTGTGTGTAGTTGCCTCTGTGGTTTTCCCCTTGTTCCTTATGACACACACCACACCAGCCTGCACTCCGCTCCTAAATTAATAACACTAAATAAAAGCCACCAGGATTCAGACATTGAACGCTGCTGCTGGTGCCGCCAGCCGAGTCATTGCAACACCAAGCTCGCAGGGCCGTGGGGCCCCGCCCCAAGAGGTGATGAATGGTAAGGGCGATGGACTGCTGCGATGGACTCCTTGATTGGAGCGTGTGCAGACGTCATCAGATGATGTTGGAGACCAAGGAACAAAAAGGCGAAGGGGCCACAATTTTACTCTCTTGTGTTGGGACATTCATTGCAGGCAGACACATTTTTCCCTCTCTCTGGGCACATTTTTCCTTCACATTTTTCCCTTGGGGACCACTTGAAGAGACCACGGAGTGCAGGCAAATACATTTATTTTTCATTTATTTATCTCTCCCTGTGTCTGTTTTCCGAGTCAGTGTGGGGGCTCCTCAAATAGGAATTTTAGTACTGCACATTTCTTGTTCCCTGGCATTTCTTTTATTAAACCCGTTGTTTGTTGAATTTTAATTCCTTGTTCTGTCCCGTTTATTTGTTTGTGGTTCGGAGGACCTTCTTCGTGCCCGTCCGTCCAGGTAAGCGCTCGCTTCCCTCCACTACCCCCTCGCGCATATAAGCAAGATCCGCCATTGTTGATCAAACGCCTTGGAGTTTAAGCTCGATCAGCCACCCGATGATTACCTGCAGAATGCACAGAACGATGTGATTCCACTTTTAAACATCTGGTTTTACTATAGTTGTTTTAATTTCAGTTTACTATATTTTACGACAATTTAATTTTACTACATTTGCTCCTCGAGGGACGTCTAAAAATGTAAATACAAGTTGAGTAGATCCCACAAGTAAGAAGTCACCAAAGAGGACAGTTGAAGTGGTCACAAATTTCAACAGGCTACAAAAAACGGCACCCACAAATATTACCTTTAAATCATTTTCTATAAAAGTGAAAATCAAGAAGGAAATCAGCGAAATGTGCAAACCAGAGTGAGCAAACAAAATGTCAGACTTTCATTTGCAAAGCTACAGTTCAACATGGTGGAGTTCCAAACACAATGTTTGATTCGACGTTATTTTTTGTAAGTATATTTTTATCGGTATATTAATATAACTTATATCAATATTATGAAAGTGGATCGCACAAAATGTGAATCACTGTGATCTCATGCAATAACAAACTGTGCATGTTAAAAACAAAAAGGGAGCGCTGTCTACTGTATCGCCATGACTTGCAAAAGAAGGCTGAAGAGCACTCGCCAAGCAGCTTAAGAAACTCAAGCACGCACCTCCAACAATAGTGTTGAGATGCCTGGAGTGTTCCACTATGTCTGAATTAAACAAATGAACACTTTTTTAATACCGCAGTCGGAACTTCTGCTGAGGTTAAATCCGAAGTTAAAATTTTGAAATTTGATTCTGGTGAAGAGATTCTCGATCTTTCAAAAATTAAATAAAGGCATGAACACTAGCATTTATAAGCATTGCGATATATACAGGAATACAGCAATTCGTAGGTATGAAGATCAGCAATATTGCCATTCATAGATGTGAAATTTATTGTACAGAAACCGATCTGTTCTGAGGCAAGGCATGCTTGTGTTTAGCGGACAAAATGGCGGAATTAAGACCCCACGCTGAGCAAGCTGACGCAGGCTGAACAAAGGTAAACCTGTTTGCGTAATTGATTTTAAAAACAAGCAGTTTTCGTTCATACAATCCATTGGAAGTCGATAAGTATGCATGCAAAGTTTGGGGTGGCTAGGTTTCATGGTTTCGGAGTTATGGAGGGGACACGCACACACCATACACACCAAACACTTCCTTTTATTATTATACATAATCCAATCATTAAATAAAATTTGAATAAGGTTGTTACATTATTAAGTCAGAATTTAGAACAACTTATTTACAAACGTGTCCTGACCGCGATTTGAATCACAAACCCAAAGGAGTTTCGGTAGGAGTCATTTTGATCCAATTATTAATAATTGTCTTTTCCAAATTGTCATAATTTCTTAAACATTTGATGGCAAAAGCTCAAATGGTAAAACGGTTATGGCCTGCAGATGTACAACGACAAAAGGCCCCTGCTCGGTGGATGGACTAATAAGCATGCATTGTTGTGGAGAGGGTAAAATCACCGAATCACTAAACGAAAAGTCATATGAAAAGCGTTAACAAAAACCACACTGTAAGTTGAGGAAATCACCTCTGTCATGAAAAAGAAAAGATCAATGCATAATTTTGTTTTTTCTATTAAAATGTCATGTTTTGTGCAACTATTTCACAAAGAGACAAACTTTAAAAAACGGCATATTTCACAGCACATTCCAGGAAACCACAAGTGCAGAGGCCAGGTCTTCGCAGCTAAGCCGTGCCTTGCGCATTGGTTTCTGTGGGAGAGTAAAGCGCTAGGCCATGCCTTGCACATTGGTTTCTGGGGGAGAGTAAAGCGCTAGGCCGTGCCTTGCACATTGGTTTCTGTGGGAGAGTAAAGCACTAGGCCGTGCCTTGCACATTGGTTTCTGTGGGAGAGTAAAGCGCTAGGCCATGCCTTGCACATTGGTTTCTGTGGGAGAGTAAAGCGCTAGGCCATGCCTTGCACATTGGTTTCTGTGGGAGAGTAAAGCACTAGGCCGTGCCTTGCACATTGGTTTCTGTGGGAGAGTAAAGCGCTAGGCCATGCCTTGCACATTGGTTTCTGTGGGAGAGTAAAGCGCTAGGCCATGCCTTGCACATTGGTTTCTGTGGGAGAGTAAAGCACTAGGCCGTGCCTTGCACATTGGTTTCTGTGGGAGAGTAAAGCGCTAGGCCATGCCTTGCACATTGGTTTCTGTGGGAGAGTAAAGCGCTAGGCTGTGCCTTGCACATTGGTTTCTGTGGGAGAGTAAAGCGCTAGGCCATGCCTTGCACATTGGTTTCTGTGGAAGAGTAAAGCACTAGGCCATGCCTTGCACATTGGTTTCTGGGGGAGAGTAAAGCGCTAGGCCGTGCCTTGCACATTGGTTTCTGTGGGAGAGTAAAGCGCTAGGCCATGCCTTGCACATTGGTTTCTGTGGGAGAGTAAAGCGCTAGGCCATGCCTTGCACATTGGTTTCTGTGGAAGAGTAAAGCGCTAGGCCATGCCTTGCACATTGGTTTCTGTGGGAGAGTAAAGCGCTAGGCCATGCCTTGCACATTGGTTTCTGTGGGAGAGTAAAGCACTAGGCCGTGCCTTGCACATTGGTTTCTGTGGGAGAGTAAAGCGCTAGGCCGTGCCTTGCACATTGGTTTCTGTGGGAGAGTAAAGCGCTAGGCCATGCCTTGCACATTGGTTTCTGTGGGAGAGTAAAGCGCTAGGCCGTGCCTTGCACATTTGTTTCGGTGGGAGAGTAAAGCGCTAAGCCGTGCCTTGCACATTGGTTTCTGTGGGAGAGTAAAGCGCTAGGCCGTGCCTTGCACATTGGTTTCTGTGGGAGAGTAAAGCGCTAGGCCGTGCCTTGCACATTGGTTTCTGTGGGAGAGTAAAGCGCTAGGCCATGCCTTGCACATTGGTTTCTGTGGGAGAGTAAAGCGCTAGGCCATGCCTTGCACATTGGTTTCTGTGGGAGAGTAAAGCGCTAGGCCATGCCTTGCACATTGGTTTCTGTGGGAGAGTAAAGCGCTAGGCCATGCCTTGCACATTGGTTTCTGTGGGAGAGTAAAGCGCTAGGCCGTGCCTTGCACATTGGTTTCTGTGAGAGACTAAAGCGCTAGGCTGTGCCTTGCACATTGGTTTCTGTGGGAGAGTAAAGCGCTAGGCCATGCCTTGCACATTGGTTTCTGTGGGAGAGTAAAGCGCTAGGCCGTGCCTTGCACATTGGTTTCTGTGGGAGAGTAAAGCGCTAAGCCGTGCCTTGCACATTGGTTTCTGTGGGAGAGTAAAGCAACTCAAAGCTGAGACGAGCGATTTCTCCCGGTTGCAAAGACACCACAGGATTCAGGCGAAGGTCCACGCATCGCAGGGATTTCATGGCATCGAGCTTTTCTAGAGAAACGTCTGTTTGAGGAAGACAAGCGTTTTATTATCAGCTTCAAGAGTGGATGCATCCATCACAGAAATTAACATTATTTGAGATGATATTACTTTTCAAGAAAGCGCAAACAATTAGGAATCATATTATAATGGAGCACAAGGCGATGCAAAGGGCGATGATTGTGGATTTATCAGAGAGTACGCTAGTACTCTCTATGTGGGGAGGGTGTGGAAAAAAATGTCGGTCCCGTCTGCTACATGCAAAACTAAAGTTGGATTATCTTCTTTAAAAAGTCACTGAGGCTACATATGAGAGCCCACCTGGTCTGTTCAGTTGATTGTCTCGGTAGGGATCACTTTTCAGTTCTCCAGACAAAGGCAAAAGCAAAATAAAGTGGAAAAAAAAAAGATCGTGTGGCGGGCACAGGGGACAATAATTCCGTGCACCAGTGGGTGGCGCGAGCGTCCAGGCGGGGAACGAAAATGCATGCCCCGCCTTTCGACCGATCGGCCACGCCCGGGGGCAAGGCGTGGCCTCGGGACATATATGCGGGCTCTAAGCTCGAGCCCGCTCAGTGCTGAAGTGCGAGCTCTTAATAAAGACTCTTTGTTTGTACCAATGCGTTGTGGCCTACCTCTCTGGCAATCGAGTCCTGTGTGCACAGCACCACACTGGTGACCCTGATTGGTTCAGCCGTTGCTGACCCCCGAACGCGCCATGGCTACCAACGCCGTCGCAATCAAACTCCCAGAGTTTTGGGAGGCACAGGCCGATGTTTGGTTTTTGCAAGCCGAAGCTCAAATTCAACTCCGGGGCATCACGGCGGACGAGACCAGGTACTACCACGTGGTCGCCGCCCTCGGGCCCAGCACTGCCGCCCGTGTCGTGTCCATCCTTCGGCGCCTGCCAGGCGACTACAAGTACGAGGCCCTCAAACGTCTCTTCCTCGCCACGTTCGGGCTCACAGAGGTCGAACGTGCCGACCGCCTCCTGGACCTTCCCGCCCTCGGTGACACACGACCATCTGTCCGGATGGATTTCATGCTGTCCCTGCTTGGAGACCAGCGCCCGGATGTCTTATTCCGAGCACTTTTCCTATGCCAGCTACCTGCACAGGTGCGCCTCGCGCTGGCCGGTTCCAAAATAACGAAACCCCGCGCCCTGGCTGGAGAGGCCGACAAGTATTTCGCGGCCTGTGACACGCGGTCAGTGTACGGTGCTGCCGTAGTGGATCCCGGCGCGGAGGCTCCAGCGCCCCCGGCTTCCCTCGTGGCCGCTGCTACGCCCCGTCCACTACCGCCACCGCCACCACCACCGCCGCCGGCATGGTCGCCGCGGGGGCCACCGCCGCAAACCTGGTGCTACTACCATGCCAGGTTCGGCCGCCAGGCTAAGACGTGCCGCCCGCCGTGTTCTTTTGACAGGTCGGGAAACGACCGGCGCTCACTTGCGGCCATGAGCGTCGGCCATTCTGGCAGCCTCCTGTTCATCACGGACACCTTTTACGGGCGCCGTTTCCTTTGCGACACAGGAGCGCAGGTAAGCGTCCTCCCTGCCTCCGTGTCCGACAAGCAAGCCGCGGGCCGGGGCCCCGCTTTGCTTGCCGCCAACGGTACACCCATCCGCACATTCGGGAAGCGTTGCGTCTCACTGCGGTTCGGAGGGCAGCGCTTTCAATGGTCGTTCGTCACCGCCAGCGTGCCAATGGCCCTGCTCGGTGCGGACTTCCTATGTGCGCATGGCTTGTTGGTCGACGTTAAGCGCAGGCGCCTTGTCCAGGCCGAAACCTTCAGCTCGCTCGCTTGTTCGCTGAGCGGCTCATTGAGCGGCTCACTGGGCGGCTCACGGAGCGGCTTGCCAAGCAGCTTGCTGAAAGGTTCCGTCCCGGCGAGTTTAGTTTGCACGCTTCCGGCAGCGGACGACTTTACCTGCCTCCTAGCCAGTTTCCCGGCCCTCACGCGGCCCACCTTCTCAGCGGTGGCCGCTAAACACGGGGTGCAGCACCATATACCCATGGTCGGGCTGCCGGTCTACGCCCGGGCACGCCGACTCGAACCCACGAAGCTCGCCGTGGCGAAGGCGGAGTTCGCCACGCTGGAACGGCTGGGTATCGTGCGGCGCTCAAACAGCGCTTGGGCCTCTCCGCTGCACATTGTGCCGAAGCCCGGCGGAGGATGGCGGCCGTGCGGTGACTACCGCCGGCTCAATGGTGCCACCACCCCCAACCGCTACCCGGTCCCACATATCCAGGACTTTTCCGCCCAGTTGGCAAACACGACCGTGTTTTCCAAGGTGGACCTCATCCGGGCTACCACCAGGTCCCCGTACAACCGGGCGATGTCCCGAAGACGGCCGTCATCACCCCTTTCGGCCTCTTCGAGTTCCTGCGAATGCCTTTCGGGTTGAAGAATGCGGCCAGGGCATTCTAACGGCTTATGGACAGCGTCTTGCGCGACTTACCTTTCATCAATGTCTACCTGGATGACATCCTAGTCGCGAGCGCGTCGCGGGAGGAGCACCTGCTCCACCTCCGCACGCTTTTCGAACGCCTGGGCCAGCATGGCCTAATCATCAACCCTGCAAAGTGCCGTTTCGGCATCGCCACCATTGACCTCTTGGGGCACCGCATCACCAGGCACGGGGCCGTCCCTTTACCGGCCAAGGTGGAGGCGGTCAGGGATTTCCCACGACCCCACACGATCAAGGGGCTCCAGGAGTTCCAGGGCATGGTAAATTTTTACCACCACTTCGTGCCCCACGTCGCCCAGCTCCTCCGCCCCCTGCACGAGGCCCTCCGGGGCAAGCTGGGCAAAGGTGACATCGCTTGGTCGGAGCCGATGGCCGCGGCGTTTGCGGGCGCAAAGCTGGCCCTGGCCAACGCCACCATGCTGGCGCATCCGGCGCCCGATGCACCGATCGCCCTCACCACCGACACGTCGGACTACGTGGTGGGCGCGGTGCACGAGCAGTGGGTGCGTGGTGCTTGGCAGCCGCTGGCATTTTTTAGCCGGCAGCTTCGCCCGCACGAACGCCGCTACAGCACCTTCAACCGCGAGCTGCTCGGGCTCCACCTGGCGGTCCGACACTTCCGCCACCTGCTCGAGGGCCGCCCGTTCACGGCTTTCGTCGACAACAAGCCCCTTGTGTTCGCGATGGCCAAGGTCGCCGAGCCATGGTCGGCACGGCAGCAGCGTCACCTCTCTGCCGTGTCCGAGTATACGACGGACATCCGTCACGTGGCGGGTAAAGACAACCCGGTGGCGGATTGCCTTTCCTGGTCCGTCGCGCACGTGGTCCACCTTGGGATCGACTATACCCGGATGGCGGAGGACCAGACCGCCGACCCCGGCGTCCAGGCCTTGCGGACCGCCGTCATGGGCCTCCGCATCACCGAGGTGCCGTTCGACGCCACGGGCGCGGCCCTCCTGTGTGACGTCTCCCTCGGCCGGCCTCGCCCCATCGTGCCCACTGGCTGGCAGCGCCCAGTTTTTGACGCCATCCACGGCCTGTCCCACCCGGGCACGAAGGCCTCCCAGAAGCTCGTCGCAGCGAAGTTCGTCTGGCATGGCCTCAGGAAGGATGTCCGCGACTGGGCCAGGACGTGCCTCGCGTGCCAGCGCGCAAAGGTCCACCGCCACACCCAGGCCCTGTTTACGGTGCCCGAGCGTCGGTTCAACCACGTGCATGTCGACTTGGTGGGACCTCTGCCCCCCTCGCGGGGGTTCACCCACCTCCTCACCATGGTGGACCGCACCACACGGTGGCCGGAGGCCGTCCCATTGGCGGTGACGTCTGCAGCTGATGTGGCGCAAGCCTTCATCGCCACTTGGGTTGCCCGGTTCGGTGCCCCCTCGGACATCTCGTCCGACCGCGGCCCCCAGTTCACCTCGGAGCTCTGGGGCGCGGTGGCGCAAGGGCTCAGCGTAAAACTACACCGCACCACGGCCTACCACCCCCAGGCCAATGGCCTGTGCGAGCGCTTTCATCGCTCGATGAAGGCCGCGCTCCGGGCCAGCCTCCGCGACGGCAGCTGGGCCGACAGGCTCCCCTGGGTCCTGCTGGGCCTCAGGACGGCGCCCAAGGACGACCTGCGCGCGTCCTCGGCGGAGCTGGTCTTCGGGCAACCACTGCGGGTACCGGGCGAATTTATCCCCAACTCCACGGCTCCTTGGTCCACGGCGCAACAGCGCTCCACCCTGCAGGAGACCGCCCGGAGGTTCGCCCTGGTGCTGACGGCACACCACGGTTGCCCGTCTTCCCACGTCGCCCCGGAGTTTCGCACGGCGGAGTACGTCTTCGTCCGGCACGATGCCCACCGGGCACCGTTACGGCCCCCGTACGACGGGCCCTTCCGCGTGCTGGAGACCGGGGACAAATATTTCACCATCAACATTGACGGTGCCCCGGATCGTATTTCCGTGGACCGCCTCAAGCCGGCCCACCTCGATCTGGACCACCCCCCGCAAGCAGCTCTGCCTCCGCGTCGAGGCCACCCCCCGGCGGTTAGACCCCCGGCACCCCCCAGCCCCGCCGTCCCGCTACCCCCCAGCCCTGCACGCATCGCCAGGGGGCGTTTCGGCCGGGTCATCCGGCTTCCCGCAAACTCACACTTCAGGTGCGTGGGAATTCTGGGGGGGCGCGTGTGGCGGGCACAGGGGACAATAATTCCGCGCACCAGTGGGTGGCGCGAGTGTCCAGGCGGGGAACGAAAATGCATGCCCCGCCTTTCGACCGATCGGCCACGCCCGGGGGCAAGGCGTGGCCTCGGGACATATATGCGGCTCTAAGCTCGAGCCCGCCCAGTGCTGAAGTGCGAGCTCTTAATAAAGACTCTTTGTTTGTACCAATGCGTTGTGGCCTACCTCTCTGGCAATCGAGTCGTGTGTACACAGCACCACAATCGCTCAAACCCGGGAATTCATCTTCTTGTTCATAATAATAATAATAATAATCTTCAGACGGCATATTTCTCAGCTGCCTCTATCAATTGCAATGATTCTGCTACCATTCGATAGAGTTTTACCTCTTGTAACATCCGTTGGTATTATAATTCTCGTCGCTTTAAAGAATTCCTCGAAATGTACGGAAAACGACATTCCTTTGTAAAAGTATAGGACCGGGGTAGGCGTGGCTATGACTGTCAATCAGCTTGATGGAGGCGGAGCCGCTAGACACATTCACCTCCATGTCGGCGTTGTGCGTGATAATGTAATGTGGGATCAAATAATCTCAGCAGAAATATCATGTATCGGGAAATGCCTTGTTTTTCAGTTTTACATTTATGAAAATAAATAATAGCGAGGTATCAATGCTACACATCGCACACAGGACATGCGATCATGAACACTCTAGTCACGGGTCAAGGTAAAAGCAAACCACGTGATCAATAACCTTCTCGAGTCACGGTTTCGCGGCAGCAGATTCGCTACGCGGGGCATCACAAATGGCGTCGTATGGAACAGCCTGAACAAGGAATCCACGGGAATTGTATCTACTATAAATGGAGTCTGTGTGTCTGTGTGTGTGTGTGTGTGTGTGTGTGTGTGTGTGTGTGTGTGTGTGTGTGTGTGTGTGTGTGTGTGTGTGTGTGTGTGTGTGTGTGTCATACCTTTTGACGTCTATTAATTAATTACGTACTGTGGTGCTTTGCACACACAACTCGTTTGCCAAGAAGGTAGGCCACAACGCGTTGTACAAACCAAAACACTTTATTATCAGCTCGCACGTAAGCACTGGGCGGGGTCGACTTTCGAGCCCGCATATATGTCCCGACGCCACGCCTTGCCCCCAGGCGTGGCCGGTCGGCCGAAAGGCGGGGCATGTATCTCAGTTCCACCCTGCGCCTCGTGACGCCTTTGCTCTGGGCGTGGCCCGAGCCGTGCGTCCACGCCCGGACGCTCGCGCCACCCACTGGTGCGCGGAATTATTGCCCACTGGCATTGTGTCCGCCACACGCGCCCCCCCAGAATTCCCGCGCACCTGAAGGGTGAGTTTGCGGGGAAGCCGGATGATCCGGCCGAAACGCCCTCTGGCGATGCGTGCAGGGCTGGGGGGTAGTGGGACGGCGGGGATGGGGGGTGCCGGGGTCTGCCCACCGGGGGGCGGCCTCGACGCGGAGGCAGAGCTGCTTGCGGGGGGTGGTCGAGGTGGGCCGGCTTGAGGCTGTCCACGGAGATACCATCCGGAGTACCGCCGATGTCCACGGTGAAATGCTAGTCCCCGGTCTCCAGCACGTGGAAGGGCCCGTCGTACGGGGGCACGGGGGCCGCAGCGGTGCCCGGTGGGCGCCGTGCCTGACAAAAGCAAAAGCGAAGCTCCAGGGCGACGTGGGAGGACGGGCAACCGTGGTGTGCCGTCGGCACCGGGGCGAACCTCCTGGCGGTCTCCTGAAGGGTGGAGCGCTGTTTCGCCGCGGACCAAGGTGCCGTGGAGTCGGGGATAAATTCGCCCGGTACCCGCAGTGGTTGTCCGAAAACCAGCTCCGCCGAGGATGCGCGCAGGTCGTCCTTGGGCGCCGCCCTGAGGCTCAGCAGGACCCAGGGGAGCCTGTCGGCCCAGCTGCCGTCGCGGAGGCTGGTCCGGAGCGCGGCCTTCATTGAGCGATTGAAGCGCTCGCACAGGCCGTTGGCCTGGGGGTGGTAAGCCGTGGTGCGGTGCAGCTTGACGCCGAGCCCTTGCGCCACTGCTCCCCAGAGCTCCGAGGTGAACTGGGGGCCGCGGTCGGACGAGATGTCCGAGGGGGCGCCGAACCGGGCAACCCAAGTGGCGATGAAAGCTTGCGCGACGTCAGCCGCAGCCGTCGCCGCCAATGGCATGGCCTCCGGCCACCGGGTGGTGCGGTCCACCATGGTGAGGACATGGGTGAAACCCCGAGAGGGGGGTAGAGGTCCCACCAAGTCGACGTGGACATGGTCGAACCGACGTTCGGGCACCATAAACGGAGCCAACGGGGCTTGGGTGTGGCGGTGGACTTTCGCGCGCTGGCACACGAGGCACGTCCTGGCCCAGTCGCGGACATTCTTCCGGAGGCCATGCCAGACGAACTTCGCCACGACAAGCTTCTGGGAGGCCTTCGTGCCCGGGTGGGACAGGTCGTGGATGGCGTCAAAAACGGGCGCTGCCAGCCAGCGGGCACGATGGGGCGAGGCCGGCCGAGGGAGACGTCGCACAAGAGGGCAGAGCCCGCGACGTCGAACAGCACCTCGGTGACGCGGAGGCCCGTCACGGCAGTCCGCAAGGCATGGCCGTCGGGTCGGCGGTCTGGTCCGCCGCCATCCGGGCATAGTCGATCCCGAGGTGGACCGCGTGTGCGACGGACCGGGAAAGGAAATCCGTCACCGGGTTGTCCTTACTCGCGACGTGGCGGATGTCCGTCGTGTACTCGGACACGGCAGAGAGGTGACGTTGCTGCCGGGCCGGCCACGGCTCGGCGACCTTGGCCATCGCGAAAACAAGGGGCTTGTGATTGACGAAGGCCGTGAACGGGCGGCCCTCGAGAAGATGGCGGAAGTGTCGGACCGCCAGGTGGAGCCCGAGCAGCTCGCGGTCGAAGGTGCTGTACCGGCGTTCGTGCAGGCAGAGCTGCCGGCTATAAAACGCCAGCGGCTGCCAAGCACCACTCACCCACTGCTCGTGCACCATGCCCACCGCGTAGTCCGACGCGTCGGTGGTGAGGGCGATTGGTGCATCAGGCACAGGGTGCGCCAGCGTGGTGGCCTTGGCCAAGGCCAGCTTTGCGCCCGCAAACGCCGCGGCCATCGGCTCCGTCCAGGCGATGTCACCTTTGCCCGGCTTCCACCGGAGGGCTTTGTGCAGGGGGCGCAGGAGCTGAGCGACGAGGGGCACGAAGCGGTGATAAAAATTCACCATGCCCAGAAATTCCTGGAGCTCCTTGATCGTGCGGGGGCGCGGGAAACTCCTGACCGCCTCCACCTTGGCCGGTAAAGGGATGACCCCGTGCCTGGTGATGCGGTGCCCCAAGAAGTCGATGGCGGTGACGCCGAAACGGCACTTCGCGGGGGTGATTATCCGGCCATGCTGGCCCAGGCGTTCGAAGAGCGTGCGGAGATGGAGCGGGTGCTCCTCCCGGGACGTGCTCGCGACTAGGATGTCGTCCAGGTAAACGTAGATGAAGGACAAGTCACACAAGACGCTGTCCATGAGCCGCTGGAACGCCTGGGCCGCATTTTTCAACCCAAAAGGCATCCGCAAGAACGAGAAGAGGCCGAAAGCTGTGATGACGGCCGTCTTCGGTACATCGTCCGGTTGTACGGGGACCTGGTGGTAGCCCTGGATGAGGTCCACCTTGGAGAAAATGGTCGTTTTCGCCAACCGGGCGGAAAAGTCCTGAATATGCGGGACCGGGTAGCGGTCGGGGGTGGTGGCGTCGTTGAGCCGGCGGTAGTCACTGCACGGCCGCCATCCGCCACCGGGCTTGGGCACAATGTGCAGAGGAGAGGCCCATGCGCTGTTGGAGCGCCGTACGATGCCCAGCCGCTCCAGTGTGGCGAACTCCGCTGTCGCCACGGCGAGCTTCGAGGGGTCGAGGCGGCGTGCCCGGGCATAGACCGGTGGTCCGACGGTGGGAATATGGTGTTCCACCCCGGGTTTGACGGCCACCGCTGAAAAGGTGGGCCGTGTGAGTGCCGGGAAACTGGCGAGGAGGCGGGTAAACTCGTCCGCTGCCGGAAGCGTACAGACTAACCTCGCCGGGAAGGAACCGTTCAGCAAGCCGCTTGGTAAGCCGCTCGGTGAGCCGCTCAGTGAACAAGCGAGCGAGCTGAAGGTTTCGGCCTGGACGAGACGTCGACGCTTAACGTCCACCAACAGCCCATGCGCACAAAGGAAGTCCGCACCGAGCAGGGCCATTGGCACGCTGGTGGTGACGAACGACCATTGGAAGCGCTGTCCTCCGAAACACAGCGAGAGGCAACGCTTCCCGAATGTGCGGATGGGAGTTCCGTTGGCGGCGAGCAAGGAGGGGCCCCGGCCCGCGGCTTGCTTTTCGGACGCGGAGGCAGGGAGGACGCTTACCTGCGCTCCAGTGTCGCACAGAAAACGGTGACCAGACGAGGTGTCTGTGATGAACTGGAGGCTGCCGGAATGGCCAACGCTCATGGCCGCAAGTGAGCGCCGGTCCGGTCGTTTCCTGACCCGTCGAAAGAACATGGCGGGCGGCACGCCCTAGCCTTGTGGCCGAACCTGGCATGATAGTAACACCAGGTTTGCCCCGGTGGTGGCTGCCGCGTCGGTCATGACGGCGGTGGTGGACGGGGTGTAGCAGCGGCCACGAGGGGCGCGGCGCTGAAGCCTCCGCACCGGGATCCAGTACAGCAGCGCCATGCATCAGCCGCGTGTGCGGCACTGAAACCTCCGCACCGGGATCCACTACGGCAGCGCCATACATCGGCCGCGTGTCGCAGACCGCGAAAAATTTGTCCGCCTCTCCGGCCAGGGCGCGGGGTTCCGTTATGTTCGAACCGGCCAGCGTGAGCCGCACCTGCGCAGGTAGCTGACGGAGGAAAAGCGCGCGGAAAAGGAAATCCGGGCGATGGTCTCCAAGAAGGGACAACATGTAATCCATCCGAACGGACGGTCGTGTGTCGCCGAGGGAGGGAGGGTCCAGGAGGCGGTTGGCGTGGTCGGCCTCCGTGAGCCCGAACGTGGCGAGGAGAAGACGTTTGAGTGCCGCGAACTTGTGGGTGCCCGGCGGGCGCCGAAGGATGGACACGACGCGGGCAGCAGTGCCGTGCCCGAGGGCAGCGACCACGTGAAAGTACATGGTGTCGTCCGCCGTGATGCCCCGGAGCTGGAATTGGGCTTCGGCCTGCACAAACCAAACGTCGGCTTGTGCTTCCCAGAACTCCGGGAGTTTAACGGCGACAGCGTTGGTAGCCATGGCGCGTTCAGGGGTCAGCTACGGCTGAACCAGTCGGGGTCACCAGTGTAGTGCTGTGCACACACAACTCGTTTGCCAAGAAGGTAGGGCACAACGCGTTGTACAAACCAAAACACTTTATTATCAGCTCGCACGTAAGCACTGGGCGGGCTAGACTTTCGAGCCCGCATATATGTCCCGAGGCCACGCCTTGCCCCCGGGCGTGGCCGGTCGGCCAAAAGGCGGGGCATGTATCTCAGTTCCACCCTGCGCCTCGTGACGCCTTTGTTCTGGGCGTAGCCCGAGCCGTGCTTCCACGCCCGGATGCTCGCGCCACCCACTGGTGCGCGGAATTATTGCCCACTGGCATTGTGTCCGCCACAGTACTATCCAAATGTACCTTTTAACCCTTTAGACTGCTGAGACCGGTTTGACCTTGGAAGACCCTTTAACACTTGAGACCCAAAGGACCCCCGAGGATCCAAAAGTTATTGATGACCCAAATGACCCAGATGACCCAAAAGACCCCAAGGACCCAAATCACCCAAAAGTCCCTGAGGACCCAAAAGTCCCCAAGGACCCAAAAATCCCCAAGGACCCTGTTATGAAATCAAGTCGAGACCTTTTGCCAAGATATGAGGCTTTATTGAACTCTATCTCCACATACCCTATAACACAAATAGTCCGTGAGCCACTAGGATTGGTCAGTACCATCTGAGGGGAATAATGCTCATAGTGATTTTTGACAAGGTATTCACCCCTAGAGGTGGAAAATATATGATAGCATTGCAGCAGTCGTAGCTTTTTGTGTGTTATCACCCTTTTTGTAACCCTATCCTAAAAACAAAGAAAAAAAAAGTAAAAAATCAAAAATGGAAAACTATTTGTGTATCATATATTTGAAAAAGTTAATAACAATTCTGGGATGCATATGATTACATGGGGTTGTAGAAAATTTATTGAGGAATCAAAATACCTAAATGGTATATATTGGTATAATGGTATAATTTATTTAGACATTTCATATAATATGCACTGAGTGTAATACAACAACACACAACAACATGCATTTTAAGGCCATTTTCCCTGCTAGAGCGGAGGTTAGCCTTGCGGTCCCCATGACAATCTTCTCCATTTTGCCCTATTTTCTGCATCTCTCCTTGTTAACCCCCTTGCCCGCATTTCTTCTTCCACCATCTTTAGCCAAGTGTTTCTCGGTCTTCCCCGTCCTCTACTTCCTTCTACATTCATTTTCATCACTCTTCTCAACCAGTCACTTTCATCCTTCCTCAACACATGACCAAACCATCTCAACCTGTTCCTCTTCACAGCATCAATCACAGGCTCTATTCCCATCATCTTTCGCAATTCATCATTTGTCTTCCTCTCTCTCAACGATACTCCGCACATCCATCGAACCATTCGCATTTCCACCCTTTCCAACCTTCGTTGCTGCTCTACGTTCATTACCCATGTCTCGCTCCCATAAATCATAACACTTCTCACACATGCAGCATACACCTTTCCCTTCAGCTTCAACGACACCCCACCTCATCAGCACCCTGCTCAGTTCCCGAAACTTCTCCCATGCACATCTCACTCTAGCAACCGTTGCCGAGTCTGATCCACCTTCTCCATTCAGCATGTCTCCGAGGTAGCAAAATGTTTTCACACCTTCCAGCTTCACGCCGTCTCCAAGATCCAACTCAACATTTCCTCCATCTGCAGCTCCCTCTGTGCACACCTTACATTTGAATGTAGCTGCCACACTGGTTAATGACCCTCTCAGACCACTACATTTTTGATGAACCCACTCAGCGCACATTGTACATTGAATGGAGTTCACTCCGACACCCTTCCTGCACACAGCACAGGGCCACTTCCCAGTTCTTTCCACCTCACCATAAGCTTTACCACTTGCCATCACCTTCGTCTTTCCGATATTCACCTTCAGACCTTTTGTCTCCATACATTCCTTCCACTTGTTCATCTTTTCCTTCAGTCCATCCATACAAGCAAGTGTAATAAGCAATGTAAATTGTTCAAGCTGAAACTAATAATCAGAATCATTTTCCAGCTCATCCTCATCCTCATCTGCGCTTTCCTCATTGTCTGAGGTGTATGCCTGGTTCTCACAGTCTGGCAGTCTGCACATATCGGTACACTTGAGTCAATTTACCATACACACACATTTTGGCAGTTCACACTTTCTTGGACAGTTGCAGGCCAGTAGATCCAGGATGGTCTAAGGTGCTGGCTGACCATCCATCCAGTACACTACCAACTGTTCAGCTCATTCTTCCTTCTCAATCTTCCACCCTCTGTCAACAGGGATTGGCACCTGCGGGTCCTGCTCCAGAAATCTTCTCCATACTCCAGCCTGGTAGTTGGCTCTTTGTGCATGTTTCACCAAGCAGTCCCTGCATGGTGGAAGCTGATGACTCTCTATCTCACCTTTTTTTTTTAGCGAAGAACAGGTGGTACCTGAGATCATTGACCTCAGTGGATGATGATTTGGGGGCATAGAGGAGGCATGTGAATGCCTCTAGTTTGTCCATCAGTTCTTCCGAGAGGTCCCATTACTGACCCAACTCTAAGAATGTGTCCTTGATTTCCCTGTTGCTAGTCAATAGTTTCAGGGCCTTTGCCTTCCCTTTGCCTGCAAAAGCACTGACAGTGACACATCCGGTGTATGCATGCAATCCAATGAGGGCTCTGGAGACATCTACGCCAACAGTGGCAGCGATTTTCCTGATATCAACTACCCCTGTCCTGGATCTACTGCCACATTTCTGGAACAATGGGACTCGTATCTTGTCATGGAATGCTATACACATGATGAAGACATCCGTGTCCTCTGAGCAGGTCACTATGGCCTGATAGCCCTCTCTAGCAGCATGGGCAGCATGCAGAAGTAGGTGCCCGTCTACTTCTTCCTGCTGGCACTGGAGAGCTGGCACCTTTTCACTGTTCTGAGATGTGATTCTGTAACACTTGTCATTCACAGTAACATATAGAACCTTCTCCTTTAGCTTTTCTCTGCACTCTGCCTTCCTCCATTCAATGACTATGAAGGTAATGAGACTGGTTTTGTTATTGACTCGTCGGGAAACTCCTCCACTGCCTCACAATGTGTGTGCCTGTGATACCCTGCAACTGGTGCCCAGTCTCTCCGCCTCGTGCTGATCTCTCACTGTTCTTGATAGAGTTATCCCGGTATGTGTCGAACACAACATCTATTCTGTTGCTCTGACTTCCTTCCCACAGTGTCATAGACAAAACTGTAGTGGCAACATTTCCAAAAGTAGCCTGATCACCTTTTACTCTTTGGACTAAGTTCATTCCATCAACTACAGAAGCAGAATTTCCTGGGAGTTGCTCTATTAGTGTCACATTATTCTGCAATGTTGTGGCTAAAATAGCTTTGTCTGTCTTTCTCAGCAATTCATCTGGTGTGGACAGGGCCCAGGGTAATGGTCCAAGGGGATGAGAGAGGATATCCTCCATCTGGAGACTAGTGCGCCCTTGAGTCATAACTATGATGCGTCCAAACAGAGACCTGTCTGCGTTCAAGATGATCACCCTCCCACTGGATTTCACTTCCTTCTTCTTACACATATTGCTAAATGTCTTCAATTTGTTAGTTTTCATGGGGTCATGGAATTTCTTTGCTGGTGGGTCTTTCTCTAGTCTCTCATCCTTGAAGGTAGCATAGCATTGCTCACCAATCTCGTACGCCTTCATCAGGTCAGAAGCAATGGCCTTGGGGGCTGCCTTTGCAGTAGAGATGCTAATGATGTCCTGATTCTCTGCAAATGGGTTGACCCAGCCTTGGATGAGGCCAACGACTGCTGATATTGCTTCCTCATCTTTTTGGAGTCTCGGCCCCTGTAGCTCTGCATGGTGGAGTTCCGATTTGTTAGCTTGCACCATGTCTCTTAACTGTCCCAGGAATTTTTTTTTTTTTTTTTGTATACAGAGTCGAGGCTCGTGAAAGAGCTAACATTTATCAAACAAACAAATCAAACAAACAAGCAAACAGAGTATATAAAAAGGGGAGCGGTCGACAAGATGGGGAGAGAAGGGGAGGAAGCACACAAACACAACATTTGAGAGCAGGGACATCGGGAGATGTGTGGGAGGGAGAGGGCCTGGGGGGAGTCAGGATAGGTATAAAACGCAAGGACACCAAGGACTTCCAGGAAAGAAGTCAAAAGTCACCTCAAAAAAGTGGATTTGGGGTGAAATTAGCAGGGTACTACATGCACTGTACTACATGCACTACATGCACAAACGGTACTACATGCACTGTTATGTAGTACCGTTTGATAGCTCCAGCTTTCAGGCTGAACCCAGCTGTATCTCCAGGGGTCTGAGTGTCTTTGTTTACTGTGACCTCAATAGTCTGGTCCACTCGGATCCACCCAAAGGGGTTGTTGCTGGACATCTCCACAGAGAATTGGCCAGTCTTGAAGGCTCCATACACATCAGGATTATTCTCTTGCAGATTTGTCATCTGAGCAACGTATGCGGACAGGTACCTGGCATAGTTCATCTTATCGTAAGCAAAACACCATGGGATCATAGTCCTTATGGCATTAGGTGCAAGTCCCATTTCCCCTCACAAGAAGCATGCAGAAGGCCAAGTACTACATCCTCTACCATGTCTATGTAGGACATCCAGTATGCTGTTAGCTCTCCATTGTTGTGACGTATGTGTTCCAGGAGGTCACTCCACAGGGTCATCAGCTCAGCTAACAGTGGTAGAGGGGTCAATATATGGTTGAACCCCAAACAAATTGATACAAAAGGTTTTTCAATGGATTCTGGTACCATTGGGCATGCTAAATAACATACTAAAAATCTAGTAATATCTGACTTCCGGAAAGGGGTCATTTCAAGATGGCGTCCAAGATGGCCGCCGGGAGCTTAAAATGGCCATATCTCAATTATTATTCAACCTAGAAAGGTGGTTTTGGTGTCTAACCCTAGGTTTTAGGGCCCAAGGAATCCAATTGAATCAATAAAATTACCATCAGTTAATTAATTTATTGACAAGTCCAAGATGGCATCCCAAGGTGACATCCTGATCCACTAAAATGGCTCTGTCGAATAGTAGTGAACCTAGAGAGAGATTTTCAGTGTGTATACCTAGGTTTACGGTACCCAGGAAATCATCAAAATTACTTAAATAAGCACAAAGTAATCAGGTAATCCAGTAAGCCAGGTTTACCAGCCCATTAGGCATTTGTTGTCTTATACAGTTAGTCGCTATTCATCGTCATCCTCCGACTCACCAGCTAATGAACCAAGTGTGTGTTTCAGATTGGAGATAAGAGTGTAATGTCCCAAATTTGCAGCAATGGTTGAAGAGTCTGAAGGGATGTATACTGCACTATTGAACGGTGAGATGACATTAGAAACTATGTTCACCTCAGAGACCCTCGGTCGAATAAACGAAGAGCTGGAGAAAAGGAAGATGGAACTGGGTGCTAGGTCCAAGACAAGTCAATTGTGGCTGAATTACCAAAGCATGGTAAAAGTTGCTATGTCACTGATAAAGGCAGATCGAACAGGTTCTTGGCTGATGCACCTACGCACCGTTTCTGACTGCATTCCGATATTCGCCGCAGCTGGGCATTACAGTTACCTGTAATCAGCATACGTCTATGTCCAAGAGATGGGTCTGCTTGATATCAACCACCCAGACATATTCAGAAAATTCGAAAAGGGTTTTCATGTTATCCGTCGATGAATAGCGACTAACTGTATAAGACAACAAATGCCTAATGGGCTGGTAAACCTGGCTTACTGGATTACCTGATTACTTTGTGCCTATTTAAGTAATTTTGGTGATTTCCTGGGTGCCTTAAACCTAGGTATACACACTGAAAATATCTCTCTAGGTTGACTACTATTCGACAGAGCCATTTTAGTGGATCAGGATGTCACCTTGGGATGCCATCTTGGACTTGTCAATAAATAATTAACTGATGGTAATTTTATTGATTCAATTGGATTCCTTGGGCCCTAAAACCTAGGGTTAGACACCAAAACCACCTTTCTAGGTTGAATAATAATTGAGATATGGCCATTTTAAGCTCCCGGCGGCCATCTTGGACGCCATCTTGAAAATGACCCCTTTCCGGAAGTCAGATGTTACTAGATTTTTAGTATGTTATTTAGCATGCCCAATGGTACCAGAATCCATTGAAAAACCTTTTGTATCAATTTTTTGGGGGTTAGGTGAGTTTTTTTCGTATATTGGCCCTACTATGGTCTTTGCAGCAGATTGTTAAATTCCTGTTGGTTCAAATCATCAACCATGTTGTACACCTGGTCTATGAACGACTTGATCACAGCTCTCCTCTCCTGAATGGTGTCTTCCACCCACCGCGTAAACTCTACCCATGCCAATCTCATCAGGGCTTCATAGATGTACTTGTGGACCCTGACAGCACGATTGTAGTGCTTACCATCAAGGACCCCATTGATCGATCCCTCAGCAACTATCTCAGCTTCTATGCATATATCCTTCAGACCAGCATCCCGAAAGCGCTTTCCTAGGATGGCTAAGGCATTACAGATTGTGTGGAATGTTCCCATCCTTAGGAGAATATTGGAAAAGCGCTCTTTGTGCTTCCAGGCAATTTCAACAGCTTTTGCATCGAGCGCTTGATCCATAACTACCACAATTGTGTCCAGAAGCAGTTCCTTCCTGATCAGTTTTGACTGGTTGAGGATTTCAAACACTGTGTTCAACTCTGTGGCTGGTGCATTGATGGTGGGCAGATATCCAACAACATCTTCTGATATTGGCACTTGGTCCCTTGTTCTGATCCAGCTGGGGATTGTCTGACTGTCTGAATATGTTTGCCTTGCAAGGATCCACACCAGGTTCTTTTTGCAGGCAACTTGAGCAGCTTCCTTGGCTTCCTGGACAAGTGGACATGGTCCTTTCTGGTTGGAAGAGGCTGAGGGCCCACACGTGCACCGGCTACATAGCCGGTGCACGTCTTTCTTTCACCCATTCTGCTCCCTGGTTTACCCCTGAACTCCGCCTGATGAAAACTCGTGCTCGCCAACTTGAAAGACTCCGCAATAAAACAGGTCTCACAATTCACTCCCAAGCCTACAAGGACCACCTACAGCACTACAAAGATGCCCTCTCCCGCGCCCGCTCCGTCTACTACTCTCAAATTATCCACTCTGGCTCTGGAAACCCAAAAGCACTCTTCTCTACAATAAACAAACTCCTCAGCCCCCTGAACACCACCACCCAGTCATTCACAGTAGACAACTGCATCTCCTTCCTTTCATTCATCCAATGCAAAATTGACAACATCTACAACAGCTTAACCACCACCGCACCCGCTCGCCCTCAAACCACCTGCCCCCCCTTATCCTGCCAACCCCTGTCTCAATTCTCCCCAGTCTCCCCTACTGATCTCTCTGAACTCCTCATAGGAATGAAAACTGCCACCTGCACTCTTGACCCCATCCCCTCCAGCTTTGTCAAGGCCTCCCTTCCTGCTCTCTCTCCAATTATCACTGCAACAATAAACTCCTCCCTGTCTACAGGCATCGTCCCACCATCCCTCAAAATTGCTGCTGTTACCCCCATTCTGAAAAAACCTGGACTCAACCCTGACACCCTAAATAACTTCAGACCCATCTCCAACCTACCCTTTCTGTCAAAAGTTTTGGAACGCGCTGTAGCCACTCAACTCAAACATCACCTCTCTGCCAATAACCTGTATGAAACATTCCAATCCGGATGCCGCTCCAACCACAGTACTGAAACTGCTCTCCTCAAAATCACCAACGACCTTCTCCTCTCCTCTGACGCCGGCAACCTCAACATTCTCATCCTCCTCGACCTCAGCGCCGCCTTTGACACCATCGATCACACCATCCTCCTCACCCGACTTGAAACCACCTTTAACATTACCGGCACTGCCCTCTCTTGGATCAAATCATACCTCTCTGACAGATGCCAGTTCATCTCCATCAATAACTGCAAATCCCCCACTGCTCCCCTCCCCCAAGGTGTCCCCCAAGGTTCAGTTCTCGGCCCCCTCCTCTTCATCCTGTACCTGTCCCCCCTTGGTCACTTAATCCGCCGTCATGGTCTCCAATTCCACTGCTTCGCCGATGACATCCAGCTTTTCATCTCCACCAAGTCCATCTCCACCGCCACCCACTCTATCCTGACAAACTGCATCACTGAAATAAAATCCTGGCTTCAAATCAACTTCCTCAAACTTAACTATGATAAATCTGAAATAATCATCATTGGCCCAAAAACGCTCACCAAATCCACCCATAACTTTGCCCTCAACATCGACGGTTTCCCAGTATCCACCTCCGCTCACATCCGGAATCTTGGCATCATCTTTGACCAAACCCTCTCCTTCGACAAATACACTAAACAGATCACAAAGACAGCCTTCTTTCACCTGAAAAACATCGCCCGTCTCCGTCCATCCCTCTCCTCCACGGCTGCAGAAACCCTCATCCACGCTTTCATCACCTCCCGTCTGGACTACTGCAACAGCCTCCTCTATGGTTCACCCTCAATAAATCACCAATAAACTCCAATACATTCAGAACTCCGCTGCCCGTCTACTCACCCATTCCCGGACCCGTGACCACATCACCCCCGTCCTTTACAAGCTTCACTGGCTCCCCATCCCCCAGAGAATCCAGTACAAAATCCTCCTCTTGACCTACAAAGCCCTCCATAAACTGGCCCCATCCTACCTGGCTGACCTCCTCTCCAGACACACTCCCACCCGCAACCTCCGCTCTGCTGGTACCAACCTCCTGACCCCCCCCCCCCCCCCCATGCAGACCAAATTAAGATCCTGGGGGGACAGGGCCTTCTCCATCGCTGCTCCCACCCTCTGGAACTCACTACCTCACACCATCAGAGAGTCCTCCTCACTCACCACATTCAAAACATCACTCAAGACCCACCTGTTCAACACTGCATTCAACATTTACCCACAGCATTTAACCCCTGACTATCTCTTCTCCTTCTCCTTCCTTTTGCTTTGATTATTTACCTATTGATTTTTGTCTTTTTGCACTTGTTTTTTGTACTCTGTCAAAGCGCCTTTGGGCTTCTTGAAAAGCGCTATATAAAATAAATGTATTATTATTATTATTATTATTATTATTATTATAGACTTCCAGCTCTTGGTGTTCAATGTTGGCTGATCTCTGCTTCAGTTTCTCAATGCATGGAAGTTCAGTTCTAGGGAGATGTGGTCCATAGACCTTGGTCTGTACCGCTATGCCATTGACTCGATGTGACGCACCCTTTCCTTTGAGAGTCTTCTCCAATCTATCTATATTGTCCCATGCAAGAGTGGTGAAGACATGATGCTTGATGGAAGATGGAAGTACAACTCTCTGGTTGAGGCCTGTCGCTAACTTTTGGAGACACAGAGCAGTATCATTCTCTTCCATCTGCGAGTAAGACACCCCATGCCCAAACTTGTTCAGTGTCCGGATTATCTCGATGTTTCCAGTCAGTGTTTTTACTGCATATGGAAGCAGGATATGTTTTGGTGGTTTTATTTGTCCACGTGTCACAGCATAGATCATGTCCTGGCTAAATGACTGGACCAGAGTCATGAGACTGTGTGCTTGAATCTTGGTGTCAGGATCTCCAGTCAGAAGCCCGACAAGAAACCGCTCTAGTGGATTTGGTATGGAGATGTGAGCACTATAATTCACATCAGATGGATGGTATGGCCAGGGAGTGGGTGTCATGTCCTGTCTGATGGCTGGTCCGATCTATGATGTTGGTGAAATTAGTGGGCTTGGCCTTCCAAACTTGGCGCTCCTGATGTAGAGTTTGATTTTCCAAGACAACATCCTTTAATGATGTACTGTCAGGGACCATCAAGAGTTTTCCCTTGTCATCTGGAAATATATCAACTGCATCCCCCATCTCGCAGTCCAGTCTCCTGCGAATGTGCTTCCTTGTAGAATCCTTCAGGAGTTTACCCCCACCAGACAACACGGAGGATTCCAGTTTTGTGGTCAAAGAAGTTATTGGTACAATCTTCTTGTTGGGAATGATATCAGTTCTGATGTACTCGTAAAGGTCTGCATAAGCCTCTCTTTCAATCCTTTGATACATTTCATCTCCATCTGTTTCATTCTCTCTCATTCTTATCTTTATACTCTTGTTCCTTAGTATTTACTCGTGTATAATTATTTAGCATGAAACATGATCGTGGTCCTCTGCAGCAACTATGTCTCTACTCGTTACTGCTAACATCTTTTCATCCACCTTTTGGATTGCACACCGTCTTAGTGTTGACCTGCTCTCAGTTGTACAGACTGTATAAGCTTTTCACATGACTTGGAGTGCTTTTGGAACTTGACCTTGTAACAGAAAATGCAAATTGGATCATACACCGTTGTAGTCTAGCAGGAAGATGGGGTCCCCATGCACCTAGTTGATATATTTTTCTAACTTACTAGACACCTTGGAATCCTCAAGGTGTCTACTAAACGAATTTTCATGTTACCAAGACGAACTATTGTCCCATGGGGTCCGTTGGCTGCCAACTTTGTGGCCATCTTGGTTTTCCGATGAAAATCGATAATTGGCAGAACTTTTGAACTAGACATCATACAGAGACAAATGCCCCCATTTTTCCGGCTAATTCTGGCCTGAGGAATCGTTTGAGAGGGTTATTTTCATGATTTAAACAAGTTTAATACAATAAAACTTGAAAAGTATGCAAAAAAATCAGTAAAATTTACACTCAAAATCTTGCCAGACGTCTAACTTCAAATATACCAAACTATAAGATGCCCGTGCATACTGGAAATTATAATAATTGTGAGTAATTAGGGTTAAATAAGACAATATGACACTATGAATTCAATAAATGAAAATAAGAAGGAAACGCTGCCACTAACGTGCTCATCTTGCGCGACAGGTCAAGCTACAGAAGCGGTAAGCAATGTCATTTTTTCACGTCAATGTCAATTGGCCATTCCACACCGGGATGAATTACATGGGTATGGTGACTGGTCACAAATGCAGGGGCTCATGCTATTCTGACATCCTCATTGAGGCTGGACTAGTCACCAGTGGCTGCCTGAATAGTGTGCTGAGTGGGAAGGCAAACGCTAAATCCCTGTTTTGTCTCAACACAGTCAGTGAAGCCAATGGAACGGTTGTTAATTGAGAGATTCATCGAGGAGGAGAAAGTTGAGGTCATTAAACCCGAGGCCCTGCTCAATCTCATGCAGACCTGTAGTCGCGAGACCCTCGACCTTACTTTGCAGGACCCTTCCACCCTCACCATCCTCGGGAAGTATGTGGCCTTTGAAGACAAGTTGCATGCCAGCCACATCGGCAAGACCGCTACATTCTGGCTCAGCGTGATAGACCATACCCGTCTGATCCTAATGTTGCAGTATTCTGTGAAGACTAACAACTTGGCCCTCTTCCACAAGTGCAACGGGGATATTGCAGACCTATTCTTTGCATACGATGGGCCAAACTACTCCAGGTAAATGTCATTTCAGCCTAAATGTGCATCTTAAAATTAGTATGGTGAGTAAACTAGTAGAAATTATTTCATTATCTGATTTGTAGTCGTGATTAAATAGTTACTTGCATCCTTTCTCTCCCTCCAGAGGTACTTGGTGTGGCTGGAGGTGTTCCTGACAAATATCAATCAGTCTCATCCTGGAACCAAGGAGCGGCTGAAGAAGGGTGGCATCACGGTGGCACGGTCTCTCATTCCTGGTGCTCTCAGCATGGTGGACAAGACGATGGAGGAGACCTTCATGAAGTTCGCCAAGTCAGCAGGTACTGAAATACTATTACTACTTTGGTGTTTTAGATGAAAGTTAGTATGAAAATATTTTCTATCACTCCATTATTTATCTCTCCAGGTGGATTCGTAAGGCTTTTCTCCATGTCCGGTGCCGTACGACATCAACCCGTACTCACTACTTTGAGAAGATGCTCGAGATGTGTGGCCTAATCGAGGACCCGGACTGTCCGAAGGCTGGAAAACACCGTGAGCTGGAGAGAGCTGAGATCAAGAAGGTTCAGCGTACCATCTCTGCTATTCGCAACTTCACCAATCCTTTCTCCTTGGTCGACAAGGACCATTTCTACAGCCTGGCGTCTGGTGCTCCTGCTTCCCCGGAGGTGGAGTTGGATGTGCTCAATACTGAGTCAGCTGGTGAGGAGGCCAAAAAAACATTCATCCGAGATCGTTTCGTGAATGGCTCTTCTGAGTCACTGTTCTTTGAGCCAATCAAGAAGCAGAAGTTGAAGACGATTGAGGCCTCCGACAAGACAGTCAAGCTCACTACCTACATATAACAATAATGTAACATTGTAGCGGCTGCCGCTGAGTTTTCACAATCGCCTTGCACCTATCAAGGACGCGGAGCGATCACCATGCCGGGCTCGTCCAGGACGCCCAGGCCCGCGCTCAACTTGCCAGGCCGCAGCCAGGACGCTGGGCCACGCCCCCTGGCGCCGGGCCTGGGCAAACCCCCTGGCGGAATAGATATATATTGCTGACTGATAAACGGTTTTTCAGAGTGCCTGAGTGTTTGATTTCATTAAAGCAACTCAGATGAATTCTAGCTTTTTGTCGCGTCCATTCTTCCGATCGACGTGGGAGCCCCGGCTCCTTCATTGGTGACCTATCGACATGGACACGGCAGTCGCCCTTAAACTGCCTACCTTCTGGGAGGCTCACGCGGCGGTTTGGTTCGCACAGGCGGAGTCCCTGTTCGCCCTGCGAGGCATCACGGCCGACGACACCCGCTTCCACCATGTGGTAGCTGCGCTCGGGTCGGTTACCGCGGCCCGCGCCCTGAGCCTCCTCGAAAGCCCGCCAGCCGCTGACAAATACGGCGCGATTAAGAAGCTGCTCCTCGATGCTTTCGCCCTCCCATCGGCGGAACGCGCACGGCGCCTGCTCGATCTGCCTGAGCTCGGCGACACGCGCCCTTCCGAGCGCATGGACTACATGCTTTCACTGCTCGGCGAGCACTCTCCGGCATTCCTGTTCCGGGAGCTGTTCTTCCGTCAGCTGCCTAACCCGGTACGCCTCGCCCTGGCAAGCACGACGATCACAGATCCCCGGGCCCTTGCCAGAGAAGCCGACAAGATCTCCGCCGCAGGACAGCGCATCGTAGCGGCGACATGGGACCCACCGCCGTCCGACGCAACACCCAGGGCGCCCGAGCACCCGGCACGGTCGACGGCCGAACTGCCGACGCCATTGGCGGCCGCTCTACCGAGCCGACCACCTCCGGCACGACGACCGAGGCCTCCACCTGACCAAGCGTGGTGTTACTATCATGCCAGGTTCGGACAGAAGGCCCGGACATGCCGACCCCCGTGCACCTTCGGCAGGCCGGGAAACGGCCGGGCCGGCGTTCATTACCAGCCATGAGCGCCGGCCACACGGGCAACTTACTGTTCATCACGGATAAAGCGTCCGGACGGCGCTTCCTGTGCGACACCGGCGCCCAACTGAGCGTCATACCCGCCTCTGACCAGGACAGGCAATCCGCGGTTTGCGGCCCCTCCTTAGTTGCGGCCAACGGATCGACTATCCGCACCTTCGGCCCGCGCAACGTCACCCTCTGCTTCGGCGGCCAACGCTTTGCTTGGACGTTTGTAACCGCCAACGTGCCCGTGGCTCTGCTAGGCGCCGACTTCCTCTGCGCACACGGACTGCTGGTGGACGTCCAACGGCGTCGTTTAATCAACGCTGAAACCTTCAGCTCCCTGGTATGCACATTGAGCAGCTCCGCGCCGACCGAGCTGGCATGCGCCGTCCCGGCGGCGAACGAGTTTGCTCGCCTGCTCACGGAGTTCCCGGCCCTCACGCGGCCGACGTTTTCGGCCGTCGCAGTACGGCATGGGATCGAGCACCACATACCAACCACGGGCCCGCCGGTCTACGCCAGGGCCCGCCGCCTCGACCCAGCCAAGCTCGCCGTAGCGAAGGCCGAATTCGACGCGTTGGAGCACCTCGGCATCGTGCGGCGCTCCGATAGCGCGTGGGCCTCGCCACTGCACATCGTGCCAAAGCCGGGGGGTGGATGGCGCCCGTGTGGCGACTACCGCCGTCTCAATGACGCTACCACCCCCGACAGGTACCCGATCCCGCATATCCAAGACTTCTCCGCCCGTCTGGCGGGACGGGTCATTTTTTCGAAAATTGACCTCATACGGGGATATCACCAGGTACCTGTCAGGGCGGCCGACGTCCCTAAAACGGCAGTCATCACGCCGTTCGGCTTATTCGAATTCTTGCGGATGCCGTTTGGTCTCAAGAACGCGGCTCAGGCGTTCCAGCGCTTGATGGACGGCGTGCTGCGTGACCTGCCGTTCCTTTTCGTTTACCTGGACGACATCCTCGTCGCCAGCACGTCCCGGGCCGAGCACCTCCTCCACCTCCGGACGCTGTTCGAGCGCCTCAGCGAGCACGGCCTCATCGTCAACCCGGCCAAATGCCACTTCGGCACGACGGCCGTTGATTTTTTGGGCCATCACATCACCAAGAACGGGGCCGTGCCGCTGCCAACCAAGGTCGAGGCCATCACCACGTTCCCGCGTCCCCGCACCATAAAGGCCCTGCAGGAATTCCTGGGAATGGTGAATTTTTATCACCGCTTCGTGCCCCGCGCTGCTCAGCTCATGCGGCCCCTCTACGAAGCCCTCCGGGGCATGCCGGCCAAGCACGACATCGCCTGGTCCGCAGCAATGGATGCGGCCTTCCAAGGCTCAAAGCGGGCCCTCGCCGACGCAACACTGCTCGCTCACCCGGTGCTCAACGCTCCCATCGCCCTCACCACGGATGCCTCCGACTACGCGGTGGGCGCCGTACATGAGCAATGGGTGAACGGGGTTTGGCAGCCACTCGCTTTTTTCAGCCGGCAGCTCCGGCCGAACGAGCTCAAATACAGCACGTTTGACCGGGAGCTCCTCGGTCTACACCTGGCCGTCCGCCATTTCCGCCACCTCCTGGAGGGCCGACCTTTCACGGCGTTCGTCGACCACAAGCCGTTGGTTTACGCCATGGCCAAGGTCACGGAGCCATGGTCGGCCCGCCAACAGCGCCACCTCTCCGCCGTGTCGGAGTTTACCACGGACATCCGGCACGTCGCCGGCAAAAACAACGCCGTGGCCGACTGTCTTTCCCGGGCCAGCGCGAACGCGGTCCACCTGGGCGTGGATTTTGCGCTTATGGCGGCGGACCAAACCACCGACACCACGGTGCAAGCCCTCCGGGCGGCGGACACGGGCCTCCGCCTGGCCGACATCCCCTGCGCGGACACTGTCCTGCTCTGCGACGTCTCCCAAGGCCAGCCTCGCCCCATCGTGCCCGTCGCCTGGCAACGCCGCATCTTCGCCTCCCTCCACGGCCTTTCCCACCCGGGCCGGAAAGCTTCCCAGAAGCTGGTGTCGGCGCGTTTCGTCTGGCACGGCCTTCGTCGGGACGTCCGCGATTGGACCAGCGCCTGCACGGCCTGCCAACGGGCCAAGGTCCACCGACACACCCAGGCCCCGCTGGCACCTTTCACCGTGCCCGAACGACGTTTCGACCACGTCAACGTGGATCTGGTGGGCCCCCCCCCCCCCCCCGTCACGGGGGTTCACACACCTGCTCACCATGGTGGACAGGACCACCAGGTGGCCGGAGGCCGTTCCCCTCGTCTCCACCACCACCGCCGACGTGGCGCAGGCTTTCATCGCCACCTGGGTCGCCCGCTTCGGCGCACCGGCGGACATCTCGTCAGACCGCGGTCCACAGTTCACCTCCGAGCTGTAGGGCGCGGTCGCCCGCAACCTGGGGATCAAGCTCCACCGTACTACGGCCTACCACCCCCAAGCAAACGGGTTGTGCGAGCGATTCCACCGCTCCATGAAGGCCGCGCTCATGGCCGGCCTTCAAGACGTCGGGTGGGCCGACCGGCTGCCGTGGGTCCTTTTGGGCCTTCGCACGGCCCCCAAGGAGGACCTCAAGGCATCCACCGCCGAGCTTGTCTATGGCCAGGTGCTACGCGTCCCGGGCGAATTTGTGCCCGACGCTACCAGTCCCTGGTCCGCAGCTCACCAGCGCTCGGACCTCCAGGAGGCCGCCCGACGGTTTGCCCCCGTGCCAACATCCCACCACGGTGACCCCCAGTCCTACGTCCCCCCAGCACTCCGCACAGCGGAGTATGTTTTTGTGCGTCACGACGCACATCGGTGGCCACTCCAGCCGCCGTACGACGGGCCCTTCCGGGTGCTGCGACGGGACGACAAGTCGTTCGTCATCGACATCGGCGGCAGGTCGGACCGGATTGCTGTGGACCGCCTCAAGCCGGCGCACGTGGACGTCGACCACCCACCACGGGTGGCCCTTCCGCCGCGGCGAGGCCGTCCCCCGTCCACGGTGCCCCCCACTCGACCGCCCACCACCTCACCGGACCCCCTCCCACGACCCGCCAGGGGTCGCTTCGGCCGGGTCATCAGGACCCCCCTCAAATTGACCCTGCCGGTGCAAGTCGATTCTGGGGGGACGTGTGTAGCGGCTGCCGCTGAGTTTTCACAATCGCCTTGCACCTATCAAGGACGCGGAGCGATCACCATGCCGGGCTCGTCCAGGACGCCCAGGCCCGCGCTCAACTTGCCAGGCCGCAGCCAGGACGCTGGGCCACGCCCCCTGGCGCCGGGCCTGGGCAAACCCCCTGGCGGAATAGATATATATTGCTGACTGATAAACGGTTTTTCAGAGTGCCTGAGTGTTTGATTTCATTAAAGCAACTCAGATGAATTCTAGCTTTTTGTCGCATCCATTCTTCCGATCGACGTGGGAGCCCCGGCTCCTTCAACATTGTTGCAATACAATATGCATGCCGAAGTGAGGACTAAAAAATTGTTCCCATGTTCATCTTTGCAGGTTATCCAGTACCGTGAGCAAAGCGACATCTCTTTCATGCTGCTCATCAAGTCTCAGCACTTGGACGAGCCCCTGAATATTGACGAGCTGATGTGATACTCGCTCACTCCTGTCCCTCACAGCCTCGGCACCGCCGACGGGTTCTTCAATAAGACCAACAAGGCCGCGATGCTTCATTTACTGATGGAAGATGCTCCTGAGGATGTGCCTTATCCAAAAGATGCCCTCTACATCCAGGATGGCAATGCACTTTTTCATGCCCTGAGGAACCTCCCCCCAACGTTTGGTGATATTTGTCTTCAGATTCCAGATCAAATGGTGGCTAAGAAGAATTTTGTCTTCTCAACTGATTCATATCATGATGACTCCATCAAGTCTCAGGAGAGATTGCGCCGTGCCTTCTCCCAGCGGTATATCCTGGAGGTGCCGGCAACAAGGAAGCCGAGTGACTTCAAACTATTCCTGGCCAACAAGCAGAATAAGACACAGCTCTGTAACCTACTACTACAGGTGTGGCAGAGCAAGGCAGCGGCATCTCGTCTCGAGAAAAGTGGAACAACGGTGGCTGTGGTGGAGGGCAAGGCGTATCAGATGGACTCATTAGATGGCAACGTGAGGATATTCAATTTCATATGATGCAGCAGTGAGCCTTTTTTTACCAAATGCTCAGCACTGTAAGGGCACCATTTTTAATTCTCTGATTCAATAGGTTCGAACAGACATGAGAAACAGTGAAAAAAATGTACCTTAACATAAAATCAAAACTCGCACATTTGCATGTTTCAGGTGACGGCACGTGAGATCCGTGAGCTGGAGTCGAACCAGGAGGAGACAGACACCTGGGTTGTGCTCTACCTCACGAATGCTGCCAAGCTGGGGTACATGTCAGCTGTGGTGATGACGCCAGGCACCGACATTTTCATGATCCTTTTGCACCATGCTCACTCCATCCGACTCACCATCTACCTCGATACTGGGACTGGAAAGCATCGCCAGATTGTGAACGTCAGTGAACTTGCGGAATCGAAGGGAGCGGACTACTGCACCATGATACTCGCTCGGCCTGTACGTGTTCACCGGGGAAGATGTAACAAGTGCCTTCAAGGGCAAGGTCGGACCCCTGAAGAAGCTCCAGAGCCACCCCAAGTACCACGCTGCCTTCAGGTGAGAGTGTTTTCTTTTTTCAATTTCAGTAGTATTTCATGGCAATCAAGTAATTGCTGAATATACGTACCACTACATCATGATTTTGCAATGTAGCATTATATCTTTTTCAGAAAACTTTGTGATGAATGGTCTGTAAAACCAGAGGTGATGGATGACATCGAGGCATTCACGTGTCTGATGTATGGCCAGGCCCTGGAAAAGTCTGTCAATGCCGTACGCAGCATCATGCTGAAGCAGATGGTGGGGGAGGACGAGCAACTCATGACCAAATCTAAGGTGGACCTCTCTCAGGTACCACCTTGCAGAGACAACCTTGTCCAACACATTGAGCGTGTGAACCACCGCCTTGCCCACTACAAGTGAGCTGGCAAGACGATATTCTGGTGCCCCAAACGCTATGATCCTGGGCAAGGCTGGGAGAAGACGGAAGAGGGTATCTTGCAGCCTTTGTGGTCGTGTGGCCCCATCCTGCCTCCTTCCCTCATTGACTTGGTAGGGAAAACTGCTGAAGAGGTGGAGGAGGATGAAGAGGCCGAAAGGTAGCAAGAGACTGATTATGAGGAGCTATTCGATGACGATGATTAGATATACAGCAGTGTGATGAAAAAATGGCATTGCTTACCGCTTCTGTAGCTTGACCTGTCGTGCAAGATGAGAACATTCGTGGCAGAGTTTCCTTCTTATTTTCATTTATTGAATTCATAGTGTCATATTGTCTTATTTAACCCTAATTACTCACAATTATTATAATTTCCAGTATGCACGGGCATCTTATAATTTGGTATATTTGAAGTTAGACGTCTGGCAAGATTTTTGAGTGTAAATATTACTGATTTTTTGCATACTTTTCGAGTTTTATTGTATTAAACTTGTTTAAATCATGAAAATAACCCTCTCAAACGATTCCTCAGGCCAGAATTAGCCGGAAAAATGGGGGCATTTGTCTCTGTATGATGTCTTGTTCAAAAGTTATGCCAATTATCGATTTTCATCGGAAATCAAATATGGCCGAAAAGATGGCAGCCAACGGACCCCATGGGACAATAGTTCGTCTTGGCAACATGAAAATTCGTTTAATAGACACCTTGAGGATTCCAAAAATGTAAGTTAGAAAATATTATCAACTAGAACGTCACTCAGTAGAGCGCATACTCCCGCCGTGGGTCAAGTTGGAATAATATGTTTTGTTTAACACCCCCTCTCCCCAAAACAATAAATGAAAAAGAAAGTAGGCCCTAACTGTCAGAGAATTTATTTTGATATATCTCGGAATTAGAGGAGAAAAACATCATTTAAGAATAAGAATAAAAGCTTTAATGCAGTAAAACGGAAAAAATCTTTCCTAAAAAATTCCTGGATCCGGAATAATATCCTGCGCTTCACCAAAAACTAATCAATTCTTCCTCATCCCAAGGGCAATCATCCCACCAACTTTCATCCAAATCCGTTCAGAACTTTTCCAGATATCTTGTTCACAAACACACGAACATACGAACACACATACGCACGGACGGACACGATCGAATGCGTTACTCCCTGGCGGGAGTAATAAACCTGAAAATAAATCATATTAATTATATTGTAGCGGCTACCGCTGGGTTTACACAATCGCCTTGCACCTACCAAGGACGCGGAGCGATCACCATGCCGGGCTCGTCCAGGACGCCCGGGCAGGCCCGCGCTCAACTTGCCAGGCCTCGGCCGGGACGCCCGGGCATGCCCGGGCACGCCCGGCCACGCCCGCTCTCGACTTGCCAGGCCGCGTCTGGGACGCCCGGGCATGCCCGGGCATGCCCGCCCTCGACTTGCCAGGCCGCGGCCAGGACGCCCGGCCACGCCCCCTCTCGCCTTTCCCGGGCAAACGCTCCGGGATAATGTGTGTATATATATTGCTGCCCGATAAACGGGATTTTCAGAGTACCCGAGTTGTTTTGTGACAATAAAGAAACTCGGACGAATTCCAGCTTTTTGTCGCGTCCATTCTTCCGATTGACGTGGGAGCACAGCTCCTACAATATTATATATATTTATCAATCATCAGAATAAATGAACATCAATTTATGTTTCTGACATTGTTTGCAATTATTTTCCAATCACAGAAATAAAATTTGTAGACAATTTAGGAAATTATTCATTATACATGCAAAATAGTAATAACTTTTCACAATTCTCCACAACAACGTACAAAAATGTTAGTTCGCCAGAACGAAACAGCTCAAATACCCATTATACACTTAACTTATCTGATTATTTATATTGTCGTACATGTTCGTAGTCTTGTTGCATTATACCAACCTATCAAAATCTCAAACATTGCTGTATGTTTATGATGAAGTTGTAAGAGCTGAACCTGCAGCAAATGGACTGGGGCCTGCCATGTTGGAATTTCCATGTTGCACCACCACACCATTTTTTAGTTGAAATGTCAAATAGACATTACCCACATGTGTGCAAATGGGCTGAGCTACATGCCCAACAATTTGCAAGATCTGGTCTATAATAAGGGAGAACCATTAGTTTGAAGTGGGATGTCGTATTTTGTGCTCGACACATTTCAGCAAAGTTTATTTTAGGGTAGGGTTACAAAAAGGGTGATATCACCCAAAAAGGTCCCACTGCTGCAATGGTATCACATATTTTCCAGCTCTCGGAGTGAATACCTTGCCAAAAAACACTATGAGCATTATTCCCCTCCTAGATGGTACCCGTGGCCAAAATGTAGGGGCCTGGCTCATGGACTATGTGTGTGTGTGTGTGTGTGTGTGCGTGCGTGCGTGTGTGTGTGTGTGTGTGGGCGTGTGTGTGCGTGTGTGTGTGTGTGTGTAGCACATACCACGAATGCTGTTCTCGGTAAGGCAGATTTTTTGGAGTGAAGATGAATGAGTAACGACCTCAGGAAACTCTTGAAACTTGTTCCGTGACAAGTCAATGTATATCAAGCGAGGCATACGAGCCACTTCATCTGGAAGACGTTGAAGCCGGTTTCCTTGTAACACCAGCTCTGTTAGGAAAGACATTTTGTTAACTTGTCGTGTATAAATATGGCTATTAGTAAATGTCTAATTGTTCAACTCTTTAAAAAAATAAACTCACAACATCACTGGCTACATATTAGACCCCGAGTTTGTAATAAAGTTTGCAATTTCTTCAAAATCGTTTCCCATTTTAATATTAACATTGAGGTTGGCTCCTTTTTAGACATCTGGTCCATATTAAATGCAAGTACATTTGTAATTTGTATGTGAAGCATTATTTTATTAAAAGAAGCTTAAAATCATGCGGAAGGAGAAGCTTTGAGGTTGGAAGGAAAATGATGAAGACTGTGTTATTTGCAGATGGCCAATCAATTGTGGTGGACATTGAGCAAGGCCTGCAGAGGATGACTGAAGCCATGAACCAGGTATCAAAGTATTTTGAATGAAAAAGATGACGATAATGAGAATTTCACGGATTGTAGGCAAAAGCTTGCCAATTTGAGTGGATGCAAAGGTGTTTGAACAGACCACTGAGTTGAAGGATTTCAGTTGTAAATTTGCAGAGAATGACTTGCCACAGGAAGATCAAGTGATGGATTGTAATAGACAAAGCGACCTTCAACAAGAGGAAGGAATTGTCACCAATGAGTTTTGATAAATAGCTGATAATAAAATGGAGACTTCAGTTTGGATTATTGTAATTCTGTATGGATTAAAGACTTAGATGCTTACAAAGCAGGATACAATGAAATTCGAAGCTTATGAAATGTAGACTTAATGATGAAAGGCAAGGATTCGATTAATTGAACGTGAGACCAACATTTTTTTTTTTTTTTTTTTTTTTTTGTATACAGAGTCGAGGCTCGTGAAAGAGCTAACATTTATCAAACAAACAAATCAAACAAACAAGCAAACAAAGTATATAAAAAGGGGAGCGGTCGACAAGATGGGGAAAGAAGAGGAGGAAGCACACAAACACAACATTTGAGAGCAGGGACATCGGGAGATGTGTGGGAGGGAGAGGGCCTGGGGGGAGGCAGGATAGGTATAAAACGCAAGGACACCAAGGACTTCCAGGAAAGCAGTCAAAAGACACCTCAAAAAAGTGGATTTGGGGTGAAATTAGCGGGGGTAGAAAAGATCAAGGTTTTGGATTGGGGAAGATAAGAGATGGTGGTGTACAGCCGTTTTAAAGACCTGGAGGGTGGAGTGGGATTGAAGAGAGTGAGGGAGTTTGTTCCAGAGGCGGGCGAAAAGAGGAATGAAGGAGTGAAGGTGAGCAGAGAGTCTTGATTTTGGCACTTTAACCATAAGAGGGTTGCAGGCAGATCTTGTGCGACCTGCAGGAATATTTGGGGGACAGAGCCCAGAGAGAGCTGGGGGAGCAAGGCCGGAGAGGAGTCGGTAGAAGACCGAAAGACCACCAACCTGCCTGCGGTGAGTGAGTGAAAGGCCCTCGGAGATAGCGTCATCGTGGGAGATTCCAATGATTCTGAACGCTTTGGTTTCAACAGCATGAAGACGAGCTAGGTGTGAGGCAGGAGCACCAACCCAGAGCGGAGAGCAGTACTCCATTGAGCTGCGGATGAAAGCCTTATATGTGGTGAGGAGCTCAGGTGAGCCAAGGAAGGACTTCGCACGACGGAGGATGCCCAGTCGGCGACTGGCTTTGGAGGCCAGCTTGGAAATGTGGTTTTCCCAGGAAAGATCATGGCAGATAGTGAGACCCAAAAGCTTGAGTGACAGAACTTCTTGGAGAGGATTATTCAGAAAGTGGATGGCAGGGTTGTCCAGTCGGTCTTTTCCGAGAGGCATCGTAAGAGTGTGAGATTTGTCAGGATTGAAAGACATGTTCCACTTGTTTGCCCAGTCTGTGATTTTGTCCAGGTCTGCAGAGAGTGAGGAGGCTGCAGAATGCCAATCTGAGGGATGAGGAATGGAGCGGCAGAGAGTGGAGTCATCAGCAAAGAGATAGAGAGGATTTTCAAGAGAGTCAGAGAGATCATTGATGAAGACCAGAAAAAGCACAGGGCCCAGAACACTGCCTTGGGGAACTCCAGCCTGAACAGGAATAGGAGATGAGAGAAACCCATTCAGGGCCACACGTTGACTACGACTAGAGAGGAAGTCCGCCAGCCATGCGTGGAGATTTCCATGGATACCAAAGGAGGAGAGTTTGGTGAGCAGAGCGGGGTGCCAGACCGTATTGAAGGCACGTGATATGTCGAGGGAGACAGCTCTAATTTCCTGTTTGGCATTGAGGACCTCCATCCATTGTTGAGACAGCAGAAGCAGCATGTCCAGAGTAGAGTGACCAGGTCTGAAACCAAATTGATGATCAGAGATCAAGCCATTGGAGAAGAGGAAAGATTTCATATCCGAAGCAATGATGGATTCCATGACTTTGCTGATATTTGGGAGAAAGCTGATTGGTCTGTAGTTGCTAGGATCTGTTTTTGCACCTTTTTGTGTAAAGCAGTAATGTTGTCTGATTTTCAAGCTGATGGCAGATGACGTTGAGGAAAAGAGAAGGTGAAGAGAACAGAGAGTGTGAGATAGAGCGGAAGAGCAGGATTTTAGGACCCGTGGGCTGATGCTGTCTGGTCCAGTTGCAGAATCAGAGTCGAGGTTTGACAAAAACTTCTCCACATTGTCAGGAGAGAAAGACACAGAGTTCAGGAGCAGCTGGGTTCGACTGGGAAAGGTGGGTACAGAGAGAGGTGGGTTCGGGGCGCAATATTTTGAGACAAACAGAGTTGAGGCATTCGGCTTTTTCGCGTGCGGTGTCAGCTGTGTAACCGTTTGAGGTAATGGAGGCGATGGAGGGGGAACAAACACCAGAAACGGATTTGACCAGATGCCACCAGGATTTGGAGGAGGGAGACAGGTTTGAGAAATCAGTCTTGAGAGCAGAGATATATTGTTTCCTGGCACTCCTGAGGGTGGACACACTTTTTCCGAGCTTTGTGAAAGGAACTGAGATTGCCTTCAGTTGGATTAGCCTTCAATGAGATGAAGGCAAGTTGCCTCATGGCAACTGGCTCACCACAATCTTCAGTGTAGCTTGGACGGGGGGAAGGGTGTGACAACTGAAGACGAGATGGGATAAATCTGTGCATGAGAGAGAGAAGTTTACTTTGGAAGAATTCCCAGGAAGAGTTGATGTCAGGGGCAGTCGAGATGGAAGACCAGTCCAGATGATTGATGGCTGCTTGCAGCCCATGCCAGTCAGCCTGTGTGAAATGCCAGACTCGTCCACGCTGAGGAGGCTCTCTGAGAATGGCCAGAGAGATGTCCAATTTAACAAGGAAATGATCAGAAGAACCGATTGGAGCAGAAGAAGAGCAGCAGACATTCGCAGGGAAATTAGTCGTAACCAAGTCTATAAGAGAAGATACTCTATTGTCTGAGATCTGGGTCGGGAAATTGACAGATTGTGTCAGTCCCAATGAGTCGCAGAAGTCCTTTGCTGAGATGCCATGGCTGGTGAGAGAGGAACCCACACCCAGCCAGCTGGCATGATGACAGTTGAAGTCGCCACATATGAGGAAGAGAGAGATGGGATGAGTGGATAGAAGTTGGTCCATGTTGTCAGACATGGAGATGTAAATGGAGTCATCACTGTTTGGAGGACGGTACAGAACACATATGAACAAAAGGTGGTAGCGGAGAGGAAGCCGTAGCCAGAGGTACACCTGAGGGTGGGGTGGAGAGAGGACAGTGCAAGGAGAGTGAGGAAGAGAGTTTTTGATAAAGATAGCAACTCCACTACCAGGAGGAGGCTCAGGTCTATCATACAGGAAGAGGGAGTAACCAGGAAGAAATATTAAGGAATCAGAGACATCTTGAATGAGGAAAGTTTCTGTTAAGCAGATTACTTCTGGTTTGTCAGAATCAACCTGTATGGAGAGATCAATCACGTTTGAGCGAAGACCCCGAATGTTTGAGGTCCATACCGTTAAGGAAGAGGGAGGGGGAGCATCGGGTACAGGACAGGGGAGGGGTAGGGTAAGATGAGTGGTGAGAGGGGAGGTAGGGAAAGCTGTTGATGGTGTGTCAGAGATTGCAGAAGATTTCAGAGAAAGGGAAGGACGAGGAGGACAACAGGTTTGATGGTGATGGGAAGAGGCACAGTGAGGTGTTGTTTGAGGGGGGGGGGGGGGGTCAGAGCAAAGTCGAAGGTTGGAGGAGGTGGAGGTATGTGATGGAAGGGAGAGGAAGTGGGGAGGCGGCAGCTTTGAGGAGGAGGGGGGAGGCGGGGAAATTTGGTGAAAGATAGGGGGAGGAGATTAGAAGGGGGGTTTTGATGGGGATGGGTGAAGGGGGAGTTTTGAAGGGGAGGAGTAAGGGGGGAGTTTTGAATGGGAGGGGCGAGTGGGGAGATTTAGAGGGGAGGGGTGAGGGGGGAGTTTAGGAGGGGAGGGGTGAGGGGGGAGAATTAAAAGGGAAGGGTGAGGGGGGAGTTGTCGTGGGGAGGGGTGATGGGGGAGAATTGAAAGTGGATGATTAATGAAAAACGAATATTTATAAGTATAACAAACAGGGTTTATTGTCATTTTCAAATTGTTTGTTGTGTTTTCTAGAAATGATCAGGAGAAGGCAAAAATACTGGACAGGGCATGTATTCATTTACACTACAATGTCAAAGATTGTGGAGGAGTTGGAACATAGAATGGATCAGAACATAACAGAACAAAAGGAACAGTAGAAAGAGAGGGGAAAACCCACAAACACCAGAGTTAAGGTAAACAAGCGTTACGCCGAGGTCCCCCGTCGGGGAAGTGATGTGAGTTGACAAAGTGGAAGACGCAGAAAACATGCTATGATATGATATTTCGCTCACAAGGTTCAGACATACATGGAGGCGGCCATCTTGGATTTTGACGTGGCGACCCAATTTTCAATAGCGTTCTTCCTTATGCCTAGATACACCCACACACCAGATTAGAAGTTGGTACTTCGCTTATTAGTCCCCTACCGGTGTACACCGGAGGGGACTATAGGTTTGCACGCCGTCCCTCCGTCCCTCCGTCCGTCAGTCCGTCAATCTGTCAGTCCGTCACGCAAAGAATAGTTTTCCGGACTTTTTTTCTAAACGCGTAATGCTAATGATTTCAAACTTGGCACATGGGTTCCTCATGATAAGCTACAGATCGAGTTCGAACTTCACGACGTTTCGATCATTTTTTGACAAAGTTATGGCACTTTGAACTTTGGGAATTCTGATAATTCTGATGATCCTTAACTCAGTGCCATTTTTAGTTTTAATTTCCTTTAAAAAAGATTTTCTCTGCAATAATTGGGCCGATTGAGATCAAATTTTCACCAGTATGAAAGTTTATGTGTCGACATTCATATGCGATGGCCCCTGTTGTACACATCAGAAAGCACCTTCTGACGAAGCCATTCATTTCACCCAAAGGCCGAGCAACTTAGACGAGGTTGGAAATCCAAAAGTGAAACCCAGGTTTTTGTGATTTTCATTGTCAGCTTGGACCAAGAAGATCCCTTCAGTGGTTCAGAAATTTTTTACGGTGTCATGGCACACCAGGTTATTAAAATGATTTCCTGGGAAATAAACGTGGCAATTATTCATTTTGTCTTCGTTGTGTCGCGGAAGTGGAGGGTGAGACTCAAGACGCCAATGGTCGGAAACAGGTTTTACAAAAGGTCACAACTTTATTAACTGGTTATTCACTTGATTCCATTTACCAAATAATACCGCATTATTCAATGGCTGAGATTAACTCTTTTCCATGGTCCTTTTCGTTCGGCTGATGTTCCTCCGCCATGGTCCCGTTCGTCAGAGCTCCTCGCAGCAAGTCCTCCCGACTCCAGCCGCAGCTCTCGCTTATATGGACCAACTCGACTTAATCCTCTGTCCGCTGAACTCGTAATCTCCTCTCCGCCGACGTCACCGGTCGCCTTCCTGGCGCCAGCTAGCCCCCCCCTGCTGTGAGTTCCATTTATCAAACAATAGGGGGGTGCTCCAGCCTGGGGCTGTGACCAGGTGTATCAAGAGACCATCATGTTCGTGCACATTCCTAACTCATTTACAAACCCGTCCCCCACAGAGTTTGCATGTAAAATGCATCTGCTTTGTTACTAGGTCAACCAATAAGTTACCAGTGCCAATTAATAAGTTACACTGAATTACACTTCCACAATTCCCTCATCTTTTTGTTTTTGTTTATATTAACCATTAATCTAAACATCAATATAAGTAAACAATCAATCACTACAAGTAAACATCATTACAAGTATAAGTAAATAATCATAACTTTGGTAATCAAATTCCCTTAGGCATACACCGTCATCCTGCAAGAATCACAAAACATTTCGTTGGTCATTGACTCCTTCCATTACACGGGAGAATGTCTTCATCATTCTTTGAGAAAGAGGGTGTATGCCACGATTAACTTCATTTTTTAGCCACAAATTTTCTTTCTTTCTTCTTCCCAATTCCGTTAGCAATCCCTCCAAAATGTGATCTCGTCTTATCCTTATGCTCAGTCATATCTGAATCTGCTTTCCGCACACACTGAATCAGATAGGGTACATCTTACCATGAAATCAGCATAATCATGTATATCTTCCGACAGTTTCACATTCAACAATTTGTTGTTTTTCCTTAACACAAAAAGTTATATTCATTTATATGCGTCACACAAATAATATTCAATCAGGTATGTATTTTATTACTAAACTAAGAATAGCATTGTATATGATTACAATCACACACGGGAATACCTAATTCCCAACAACAATTTTCCCAAACCAACAAATTAAGCATAATGTATTATTACCATAATTCCTCTCCACTTTTTCTTTTCCCTCTTTTTTTTTTTTTTTTTCCTAACAGTGTGTCACTCGTGGTGATATGAGTTCATTGATATTGTAATTGACACAACTCATAACATTGTCGTTATGCCATTATCTTAATTCTACTGTATTCATTTGCAACATCACTTGATTTAGTCTTTTAATCTCAGTATTTATGTCGCCATAAAAGTCTTCCTTTTCTGGTTCCACATTTCTTTCCTCATTTGTCACTTCATGCGTTATCATCGTGTTGTTGGTTACCTTATTCAAACACACCGTCACTAAGGCTTTCAAGCAAGCCACCACTAAAACAATTGCCAATATAACTACTAAACCAACAAACAAGTCTGCTACTCCTTGTATATATTCATATCTATGACATAGTTATATGTCGATGACATTTAACATTATATACCAAACTAACAAGCTTCCTAAAAGGTAAATAAAGAAAATCCCTTAATATGTAACATAATCAGATTATTTGTCTTACCCTGATCCCCCTATCTCCCGGGGTTGAACTCAATCCCCTGATCATGAGTGTAGTTGTGATACATTTTTTCACTCATGCTGTATTAATATCAGCAGGTAATTGTATGTCATGTAGGCAAATAAATGTCACTATTCCAAGTAGGAATATCACATGTTGAAAATGTAATGTTTATCAATGCAAGGGGTGTTAAAATGTAATTCAAATGACTGTAAATCACGACTATCATTTTTCTACCACTGAATGTTCTGCTGGGCTGCTAGGTGCAGCCTCATTTTCTGTGGGATCGTCCACCTTAGCCCCATGTGCTTGCTTGCAATGAGAGGCATGAATCCAACTTTCTATTTTGGGTCCATATTTGTTTCTATTCTTATCAATCTCCTATGGTTTATCAATTCGTTCCAAGATACCGCAACCAAAGGTTTTAACCAAAGCTCTACCAAACTATTTCCAATTTGAACAAAAAATGCCAGTGAAACAATGATTCGAAGGATTAACTTCAAGGGGTCAATAAATTTATTCTATAGCCAGATCTAATTTTCCCATCCAATAGTTTGCCTTGCCACATGTCATATTATAACACCTTAATAAACCTTCGAAAAAATGTTTCCCATCTCAACAAATTTCCTTTTTTACAAATAGCCATGTGTAACTTACGTATTTAACTACAATTTCCTCTCAATTTGTTTGGCCTAACTGGCCGTAAAAGTGGCTGCCAGCATGCAGTACCGTTTTTATCTACCAAGGAAGTGTTCCACACAAGACCTCTACCAAAATGTTGTTTGTAAAAACAAATCTGGGATTTCTGATTACATGGATGCACACTCTCAGGACATTTTCAGGCTGCTGTTAACAATCCACTACGATGACTTAATTCCTTTACCCACAATCAAATAATTAGTACAAATTGAGGATATTATCCCTATCACATTCTTTTATAGATTCATTATGTTGGATCTAATTTTTTCCAATAATTTTCCACTGCTGTAAGGAAGAACAATAGCTCTCACAAGTCTTAGTAATATCGTACTTAATTTGCCCAGCAGAGAATAATTTATTTACTATCCTTTCTCATCTGTTAACCAGTGACTTTGTTTAAACTCCAGAACTGAAAAACCCACAATAGTTCAAACCAGCAAAATTTTCTTTACTCTTTTCCCATATCATCTATGCCTAAAACACATCCATACATACAGCACAATTTATATGCTGATAAAATTCAAGTTTATATATATAAAATCCATGAGCAGAGTATTCTGGGAAGTCAGTGTAAGACCTCTCCCAAATTTGGATGATTTTGTACTTCCTCATTTCCTTTTATGAAGCTCATATCCATAAATAGATGTTATTCTCATATACATTCTATCAAAAATGGAATCCCAAAATTACTCACAATTTTACTATTAATTAATGGCTGCTCATAACCCAGCACATCAAAAAATTTTTATATTCCATTTCCCTTGACAAAAGAGATAATGTTCATAATCAAATTATATTTCTATTTTATTTTACGAATTCTCTGGATATTCAATCCCATCCACATATCCCAATCCCATCCACATATAACTATCCATTTCCAGACAGGCACACTGTCGGTGTCAACAATCTTGTAAGATTGATACACAAAAACACACACACACATGCATTATGCATATTTGTTTGCGTTGGAACCATTATTTACAGATCAGATGGGTGTCAATTTTATTTCAATTTCATAAAATTTGTCAATCAAATTCAAAATGCTTATAGACAAATAAACCAGAAGTCCATTCTTAGAAAACCCTTATGATGTCAAATTGAAATTACCCTTTCTGCCTTCACAATAATCTATCCAAATTTTGACTACACACCCATTTGCATGTCAGTCGACCATTGACCTATCAATCGTGCGGAACAATAGTCCGAAATTCCCACCTGATCATCATGTGACTCTTGTTACTTGGTTTGCCAACAATTGCAACGCAATTGTTCCAAACTTTGTAAATTTAAAATTGCTGTGCCCAAAATAGAAGATCCAATTTTGGCATTTTATCAATTAATTATTAATTTGTTAACAAGCAAAAAGAAAAATGAATCATTCTTGCTCTGAAAACTTTTCAGACACAAGAATCATTGACAGTTGTTCATGTTTGTCCAGTAATCGAATCTGTTGAGGCCAATCATCATTTGGGATTTGCAGCAATGAAGGCCTAATCATTGTCTGAGGTACCGGTAAGCACTGGTACCCTTGATCTTGGTTTGCCCCATGACCTTGTCTTCCTGTTGACATACGGACATCTTCTTCTCCAATGTCCCATCTTTCCACACTCGAAACACCGGTTTCTGTCGTTGTCTGATCTGTGCGCCTGTGCACTTGTATTGCTGGGCTGCATCTCTACATCCCTGAGTTGCCACTGCAATCTCTCGTTATCTCCTGAAACACGAAAAAATTCTCTGTACCGTCCTTTTTGGGGAGACAACTGGAAATCAGATGGGACAACTGTGACTTTCATTCCTAATTTCGAGGGCAGTTGTGCATTTGTCTCCTCCACTGTATCCTGTATCCTTTTTATTTTAAGTTCTAGTTCCGTTATCCGTTCTTGCTGTTCCCGTTGTCTGGATTCACCATCCCAAAGATGGAATGCAAGCCAGTCTACCGTTAGATTCTGTCTCTTCCTGGCTTTCAATCTTTGTTCCAATCTTTCCAATCGACTTCGCTCAAATGTACCATCTCTTGGAAACTCCTCATCATGTCCCTTTGTCCACAAATACCAATTCTCGACCTGCCTTATAGCTTCGGCACCATAACGGTCGTACATATGATGTGTACAAGTACCTTTTTGTGGAATCTCTGGTTGTCCTTGTGTGTTCTTGCAGGCTCCATTTCCCATTCTGCCTTTTATCAAAGTAGCGTTGGATGTGTTGTAGCTTGTTCCAGGTTCCTCTAAAGCTTCACTCGTACCTCCAGGAAGGATCTCTCCACCTGTTCGCACGGTGATTTCCAGAGAATCTCCCTCAGCTGTGGCTTTTGCACAATCCAATCTCACAGATCAGTATTTGCAGATGAGCCGGAGGGTCAGTATGAAGTGGGTGAATCCTCAGGTGTCCGCTCTGTTTGACGGGGAAATCACACAATGGTAACCGCACATATATATCTGTATATAAACTCACCACCTTGCTCAATTTTCCCAGGTTGTCTCCACATTGATAATATCTCGCAAAGATATCAAAGCTTCTTTCTTGAGACCGCATTTTCATCAATCAAACAATCAATATATTCAATTCAATTTATTCAGTTCAATTTATTCAGTTAATTTTATTCAATTAAATTCAATCAATTAGATTCAATCAATCAACAATTCAATCAATTATTCAATTTCAATTAATTCATCAATATTCATCAATAAATCAAATTAATCATTTTGGATGACTCCTTGCATAAGCCCTTTCCCCAATGATATCAGGACAGGTCCATCCATTGACTGAGATCGAATTTTATCGGTCGTCACCTCTGGTTCGTACCTCATGTCAATTGATGAATCACCGTCCTGTCCTAGGGTCATATCTGACATATTTCCCCATTTTGCCTGGTCTCCACAAATTTTCTTTGCAACCACTAAAGGCAACTCATCCTTCATTCGTGAGACAGCCAAAATGGATGGCAGATATTAAAGTTCATTGGAAAAATATCTCATCATTTTTTCCTTTAATAGTACCCAAAATCTCTTGGCAATTTAAATTTCGTAAAACTCCTGAAATAAGACTGTAAAATTCCTTCAATCATGCTAAATTTTGAAACTCCATCGCTTGTAACACCCAATTGATCCCATAGGGCTTGAAAGTTCTTTCCCAAGTTCATGCAATCATTCTGCATTTGAACCCTATGATATCATTCATAATAATCATCATGATTTTATAGTCATGGTCATATCATAGTCATCTATTTAAACGAACATTTCCTTTATCACCACAGCTATGTGGTATAATCAACACTAGAATAAAACTGTACATAGCAACAGGCTACCTCATGGCCACTTAGTATACCTATTGACACTAAGTCATAACAATATCGAATAATCATTGAACAATTCAAAAATCGCTTCCACTGCTCCAGCCGCAGCATTCGTCATTTTGTCTGCTCATCCGCATGACCAAAACGAAATAAAGGGAGCTCAACCATTACACAGCGCTTTTAATGGCGCATGCCATAGGACCTCAACGCAATTTCGACTCGGCCAGAAAACGAGCAAATTTTGCAGGATGTTAACTGGAATTAGTCGTGAAAATATATCCAAAATACACAAAAAATACACATCCACAAAATAAACAACAAACCCAAACAAACCCAAGGTCGACCCTCTTACACAGTAAATTACATCATTTCAGCATCGTATTGATTGCTGAAATATTCCAGGGTTTATACATACCTTAAAAGAGGTATGCGTGGTGTTGCCCCCTCCCACTTTTAATTCCTCATTAAATTCCTCATTAAATTCCTTATTAAATTACTTATTAAATTACTCATTAAATTACTCATTAAATTACTCATTAAATTACTCATTAAATTACTCATTAAATTACTCATTAAATTACTCATTAAATTACTCATTAAATTACTCATTAAATTAACTTACATAGTTTCAGCATTGTATTGATTGCTGAAATATTCCAGGGTTTATACACACCTTAAAAGAGGTATGCGTGGTGTTGCCCCCTCCCACGTTTATTCCAGGGTTTATACACACCTTAAAAGAGGTATGCGTGGTGTTGCCCCCTCCCACTTTTAATTACTCATTACATCGTTTCCATTAAAAAACATCGCTTCTACTGCTCCAGCCGCAGCATTTGTCACTTTGTTTGCTCATTCACTATTCCTGATTCGTCATCAAGGATCTCCATCATCACACAGCGTACTTAATTCCGCATTCTAATGAGAATTCAACAGGATTTTACGACTCAAAGGAAAAGGACGAGCAGACCTTTTGCAGGATGATCGTTACAAAAATCGTTACATATATTAAAGTATTTATGATGTCGACAAATCATATCTTAATTCTTACAAGATTTTGGTTCTTTGAATAAATCACAGCACCGGGAGAACCAGCTCCAAAAATGGATCTTTGTGTTTATTCAGCACCCTAGTAATTGGTTCTTTGTGTACTAATTACACAGCACCCAGGCCCCGCTCATATGGATCTTTGTGCAGCGCTACACAGCACCTGAGCAAAAGGGGTTTCATCTACATTTTCCCTATCTGGTGTACCATCCGTGATATTTGTCTGCTCATTCACTATTCCTGATTCGTCATCAAGGATCTCCATCATCACACAGCGTACTTAATTCCGCTTTTTAATGAGAGTTCAACAGGAATTTACGACTCAAAGGAAAAGAACGAGCAGACCTTTTGCAGGACGATAACTGGAATTAGTCGTGAAAATATATCCAAATTCACAAAAATACACACCCACACAAATAAACAACATTTATTCCGTTTAACAGAACAAACATTTCCTCTATCATGACATGCATGTCTTCAAAATTATATGCCCAAGAGAAAAAGTAAAATTAATTAAAACTGCGGGCAGTGATGATCCGGGGACCATACCGCTCCATCCTGATTGGACGAGTGCGTGCTAGAGTCGTTAACAACGACAGTCCAGATCCGATTGTTCAAAATTTCAACTCAATCGATCGAAAAATGAACGCAGGGATGCATTTTAAAGGTGCAGTGGCACTAACTGAGTTGCCACGAATATGGCCACGAAATTGCCAATATGGCCATCACAAAATATTTTCCTTAATCAATTGGCTCATAGCATAACCAATCTGCAAGTATTTCATCCGAAGATGTGTCTCTGAGGACTTTTAATTAAATAAGTCATTTATAAATCAACGAGTTAATTTATTAAATGATTAATCAATAAATCAATATTTTCCTTGACAGCCACATCCCTTGGTCAGTGTCATGTCCAAATATCAGCTTCCTTACTCAAAAGGTGCCTGAGTTAATGTAATGTAATTACTGTAATAAGATTACTGCAATTACTGTAATGATTACTGTAATTACTGTAATTACCGGAACTGTAATTACTGTAATTACCTCAGGTAATTACTGTAATGTAATTACTGTAATGTAATAAGAAATGTAATTAATTAAATAAGTACGGGTTCCAACAACAAGTTCCAACAACAAGTTCCAACAAGTTCCAACAGCAAGTTCCAACAGCAAGTTCCAACAACAAGTTCCAACAAGTTCCAACAAGTGCCAACAGCAAGTTCCAACAACAAGTTCCAACAACAAGTTCCAACAAGTTCCAACAGCAAGTTCCAACAGCAAGTTCCAACAACAAGTTCCAACAAGTTCCAACAAGTGCCAACAGCAAGTTCCAACAACAAGTTCCAACAACAAGTTCCAACAAGTTCCAACAGCAAGTTCCAACAAGTTCCAACAACAAGTTCCAACAACAAGTTCCAACAACAAGTTCCAACAGCAAGTTCCAACAACAAGTTCCAACAACAAGTTCCAACAGCAAGTTCCAACAACAAGTTCCAACAAGTTCCAACAACAAGTTCCAACAGCAAGTTCCAACAACAAGTTCCAACAACAAGTTCCAACAACAAGTTCCAACAAGTTCCAACAGCAAGTTCCAACAGCAAGTTCCAACAGCAAGTTCCAACAACAAGTTCCAACAACAAGTTCCAACAAGTTCCAACAAGTGCCAACAGCAAGTTCCAACAACAAGTTCCAACAACAAGTTCCAACAAGTTCCAACAGCAAGTTCCAACAGCAAGTTCCAACAACAAGTTCCAACAACAAGTTCCAACAAGTTCCAACAAGTGCCAACAGCAAGTTCCAACAACAAGTTCCAACAAGTTCCAACAGCAAGTTCCAACAAGTTCCAACAACAAGTTCCAACAACAAGTTCCAACAACAAGTTCCAACAGCAAGTTCCAACAACAAGTTCCAACAACAAGTTCCAACAGCAAGTTCCAACAACAAGTTCCAACAAGTTCCAACAACAAGTTCCAACAGCAAGTTCCAACAACAAGTTCCAACAACAAGTTCCAACAACAAGTTCCAACAAGTTCCAACAGCAAGTTCCAACAGCAAGTTCCAACAGCAAGTTCCAACAACAAGTTCCAACAACAAGTTCCAACAAGTTCCAACAAGTGCCAACAGCAAGTTCCAACAACAAGTTCCAACAACAAGTTCCAACAAGTTCCAACAGCAAGTTCCAACAGCAAGTTCCAACAACAAGTTCCAACAACAAGTTCCAACAAGTTCCAACAAGTGCCAACAGCAAGTTCCAACAACAAGTTCCAACAACAAGTTCCAACAAGTTCCGACAGCAAGTTCCAACAACAAGTTCCAACAAGTTCCAACAGCAAGTTCCAACAACAAGTTCCAACAAGTTCCAACAGCAAGTTCCAACAGCAAGTTCCAACAACAAGTTCCAACAAGTTCCAACAAGTTCCAACAGCAAGTTCCAACAGCAAGTTCCAACAACAAGTTCCAACAACAAGTTCCAACAAGTTCCGACGGCAAGTTCCAACAGCAAGTTCCAACAACAAGTTCCAACAAGTTATTATCACATTGCAATGACCTCTAAACATTCCTAAACCAATATCCCATTAAAAAATCCCATTAAAATCCCATATTTTGTCACCCTTTGCATTGTTGAAAGCAATTAATTCCATAACTTAATATTACCTCTGGTTTATATATACTAGGGCGTGCCCGCACGTACGTGCTCGCCCGTACGTGCTTGCAAAAAACATGCGTGCAAACAACAACAACAAAACTTTGAAACCACAATCCAATCTCACTTGGTCATCACTCTGTCTATCTCTTTTTGTCTGTCTCTCTCTATGTGTCTGACTATCATCTTTATCTCTGTTTGTCTCTATGTCTCTCTCTCTTTCTCTCTCTGTCTATCTCTCTCTGTCTGTCTCTCTCTATGTGTCTGACTCTGACTATCATCTTTATCTCTGTTTGTCTCTATGTCTCTCTTTCTTTCTTTTTCTGTCTATCTCTCTCTGTCTGTCTCTCTTTCTCACTTTGTCTCACTCTGTCTATCTCTTTTTGTCTGTCTCTCTCTATGTGTCTGACTATCATCTTTATCTCTGTTTGTCTCTATGTCTCTCTCTCTTTCTCTCTCTGTCTATCTCTCTCTGTCTGTCTCTCTCTATGTGTCTGACTCTGACTATCATCTTTATCTCTGTTTGTCTCTATGTCTCTCTTTCTTTCTTTTTTCTGTCTATCTCTCTCTGTCTGTCTCTCTTTCTCACTTTGTCTCACTCTGTCTATCTCTTTTTGTCTGTCTCTCTCTATGTGTCTGACTATCATCTTTATCTCTGTTTGTCTCTATGTCTCTCTTTCTTTCTTTTTCTGTCTATCTCTCTCTGTCTGTCTCTCTTTCTCACTTTGTCTCACTCTGTCTATCTCTTTTTGTCTGTCTCTCTCTATGTGTCTGACTATCATCTTTATCTCTGTTTGTCTCTATGTCTCTCTTTCTTTCTTTTTCTGTCTATCTCTCTCTGTCTGTCTCTCTTTCTCACTTTGTCTCACTCTGTCTATCTCTTTTTGTCTGTCTCTCTCTATGTGTCTGACTATCATCTTTATCTCTGTTTGTCTCTATGTCTCTCTCTCTTTCTCTCTCTGTCTATCTCTCTCTGTCTATCTCTCTCTATGTGTCTGACTCTGACTATCATCTTTATCTCTGTTTGTCTCTATGTCTCTCTTTCTTTCTTTTTCTGTCTATCTCTCTCTGTCTGTCTCTCTTTCTCACTTTGTCTCACTCTGTCTATCTCTTTTTGTCTGTCTCTCTCTATGTGTCTGACTATCATCTTTATCTCTGTTTGTCTCTATGTCTCTCTTTCTTTCTTTTTCTGTCTATCTCTCTCTGTCTGTCTCTCTTTCTCACTTTGTCTCACTCTGTCTATCTCTTTTTGTCTGTCTCTCTCTATGTGTCTGACTATCATCTTTATCTCTGTTTGTCTCTATGTCTCTCTCTCTTTCTCTCTCTGTCTATCTCTCTCTGTCTGTCTCTCTCTATGTGTCTGACTCTGACTATCATCTTTATCTCTGTTTGTCTCTATGTCTCTCTTTCTTTCTTTTTCTGTCTATCTCTCTCTGTCTGTCTCTCTTTCTCACTTTGTCTCACTCTGTCTATCTCTTTTTGTCTGTCTCTCTCTATGTGTCTGACTCTGACTATCATCTTTATCTCTGTTTGTCTCTATGTCTCTCTTTCTTTCTTTTTCTGTCTATCTCTCTCTGTCTGTCTCTCTTTCTCACTTTGTCTCACTCTGTCTATCTCTTTTTGTCTGTCTCTCTCTATGTGTCTGACTATCATCTTTATCTCTGTTTGTCTCTATGTCTCTCTCTCTTTCTCTCTCTGTCTATCTCTCTCTGTCTGTCTCTCTCTATGTGTCTGACTCTGACTATCATCTTTATCTCTGTTTGTCTCTATGTCTCTCTTTCTTTCTTTTTCTGTCTATCTCTCTCTGTCTGTCTCTCTTTCTCACTTTGTCTCACTCTGTCTATCTCTTTTTGTCTGTCTCTCTCTATGTGTCTGACTATCATCTTTATCTCTGTTTGTCTCTATGTCTCTCTTTCTTTCTTTTTCTGTCTATCTCTCTCTGTCTGTCTCTCTTTCTCACTTTGTCTCACTCTGTCTATCTCTTTTTGTCTGTCTCTCTCTATGTGTCTGACTATCATCTTTATCTCTGTTTGTCTCTATGTCTCTCTCTCTTTCTCTCTCTGTCTATCTCTCTCTGTCTGTCTCTCTCTATGTGTCTGACTCTGACTATCATCTTTATCTCTGTTTGTCTCTATGTCTCTCTTTCTTTCTTTTTCTGTCTATCTCTCTCTGTCTGTCTCTCTTTCTCACTTTGTCTCACTCTGTCTATCTCTTTTTGTCTGTCTCTCTCTATGTGTCTGACTATCATCTTTATCTCTGTTTGTCTCTATGTCTCTCTTTCTTTCTTTTTCTGTCTATCTCTCTCTGTCTGTCTCTCTTTCTCACTTTGTCTCACTCTGTCTATCTCTTTTTGTCTGTCTCTCTCTATGTGTCTGACTATCATCTTTATCTCTGTTTGTCTCTATGTCTCTCTTTCTTTCTTTTTCTGTCTATCTCTCTCTGTCTGTCTCTCTTTCTCACTTTGTCTCACTCTGTCTATCTCTTTTTGTCTGTCTCTCTCTATGTGTCTGACTATCATCTTTATCTCTGTTTGTCTCTATGTCTCTCTCTCTTTCTCTCTCTGTCTATCTCTCTCTGTCTGTCTCTCTCTATGTGTCTGACTCTGACTATCATCTTTATCTCTGTTTGTCTCTATGTCTCTCTTTCTTTCTTTTTCTGTCTATCTCTCTCTGTCTGTCTCTCTTTCTCACTTTGTCTCACTCTGTCTATCTCTTTTTGTCTGTCTCTCTCTATGTGTCTGACTATCATCTTTATCTCTGTTTGTCTCTATGTCTCTCTTTCTTTCTTTTTCTGTCTATCTCTCTCTGTCTGTCTCTCTTTCTCACTTTGTCTCACTCTGTCTATCTCTTTTTGTCTGTCTCTCTCTATGTGTCTGACTATCATCTTTATCTCTGTTTGTCTCTATGTCTCTCTCTCTTTCTCTCTCTGTCTATCTCTCTCTGTCTGTCTCTCTCTATGTGTCTGACTCTGACTATCATCTTTATCTCTGTTTGTCTCTATGTCTCTCTTTCTTTCTTTTTCTGTCTATCTCTCTCTGTCTGTCTCTCTTTCTCACTTTGTCTCACTCTGTCTATCTCTTTTTGTCTGTCTCTCTCTATGTGTCTGACTATCATCTTTATCTCTGTTTGTCTCTATGTCTCTCTTTCTTTCTTTTTCTGTCTATCTCTCTCTGTCTGTCTCTCTTTCTCACTTTGTCTCACTCTGTCTATCTCTTTTTGTCTGTCTCTCTCTATGTGTCTGACTATCATCTTTATCTCTGTTTGTCTCTATGTCTCTCTCTCTTTCTCTCTCTGTCTATCTCTCTCTGTCTGTCTCTCTTTCTCACTTTGTCTCACTCTGTCTATCTCTTTTTGTCTGTCTCTCTCTATGTGTCTGACTATCATCTTTATCTCTGTTTGTCTCTATGTCTCTCTCTCTTTCTCTCTCTGTCTATCTCTCTCTGTCTGTCTCTCTTTCTCACTTTGTCTCACTCTGTCTATCTCTTTTTGTCTGTCTCTGGGGTAGATGTAGGGATGGGTTCTTTTTAGGATCATGTTGCATCGAGCATTATTTTTCAAACAGTGTGACTATTAAGCCCACGCCAAAACCTCTGACATCCCACCATTAACACCTATTTTAAGCGTGCCGAATCAGTAAGCATCACCCCTTCTATGAGCCTCGACCAGAGGGTGGTTGTCACCCACAAACACTCGTCGCGAGCTGTTCCATTGTCTGTTGATTCCCATTCTGCTGTTTTTGTCTCATAATCAAGATAAATTTGGAACAGCCCTTAAACTAACACCAAGCAGATCAATTTTTTTATTTAAATATAAAATCATTTTCTCATTAATTCATAATCATAAAATCATTTAATCCGTGTCACCCATGCTATTTATCTAGCAAATTTCGTCAAAAAAAAAACAACAAGTTTTAGTTATGGCGGGAAAACTGAAAAAAAATTCTCTATTTAAAACGGGTGTACACGATTGTACACGTGTACGGACGGACCTTACCGAACCTTACCGACCCGGCAAACAAATCGCCTCATGGTGCACTTCATGAGCCGACTTGCCCGCAGACCAGAGTAAGGCTCTTAACACCCAGCGTATACCGTACGCATATGCAAGCACACGAATAATAGAATCATTTAAACCGTTCCATCCGTGACTTTTACCTTGGACGGTCGTGACAAAAATACTTTTACACTCCTTGGATTACCTACGGAATGCAAGTCCCACACACCAAATCCTCCATCTTCAGAATTCATATTTCATAATGGACAGATCCCCAAGACGTCATGCTTACATGCTCACCTTGGCGACGTCCACTCGAAATTTCAGCGGTGCCTCCATATTGTCGCGGAAGTGGAGGGTGAGACTCAAGACGCCAATGGTCGGAAACAGGTTTTACAAAAGGTCACAACTTTATTAACTGGTTATTCACTTGATTCCATTTACCAAATAATACCGCATTATTCAATGGCTGAGATTAACTCTTTTCCATGGTCCTTTTCGTTCGGCTGATGTTCCTCCGCCATGGTCCCGTTCGTCAGAGCTCCTCGCAGCAAGTCCTCCCGACTCCAGCCGCAGCTCTCGCTTATATGGACCAACTCGACTTAATCCTCTGTCCGCTGAACTCGTAATCTCCTCTCCGCCGACGTCACCGGTCGCCTTCCTGGCGCCAGCTAGCCCCCCCCTGCTGTGAGTTCCATTTATCAAACAATAGGGGGGTGCTCCAGCCTGGGGCTGTGACCAGGTGTATCAAGAGACCATCATGTTCGTGCACATTCCTAACTCATTTACAAACCCGTCCCCCACAGAGTTTGCATGTAAAATGCATCTGCTTTGTTACTAGGTCAACCAATAAGTTACCAGTGCCAATTAATAAGTTACACTGAATTACACTTCCACAGTTGCCATGAGAGATTGTTATCATGCACACGAAATTATACAGAAAAGAAAAGTATTTTTTTCTCATTATTTCAAGCCAGGTCGCTAAAATTGTGATACGTGTACATACCAAATTAATGGGACTGGGACTCGACCGTGTATGGAAACTTTCATGGTGGCAGGTCATATATTTCAGATTTTATTAGCCCGTTCCATGCGCAGCAGGAGATGGGGTTTTGCAGTCTGTGTCTGTGTCTGTGTCTCTGTGTCTGTGTATGTGTATGTGTGTCTGTGTATGTGTGTTTCTGTGTGGGTGTGTCTGTGGGCGTGTCTGCGTGTGTGTGCGTGTGTGCGCGTATCTGTGTGTGCGTGTGTCTGTGTGTCTGTGTCTGCGTGTGTGTGCGTGTCTGTGTGGCTGTGGCTGTGTGTGCATGTGTGTGTGTGTGTGTGTCTGTGTGTGTCTGTGGCTGTGTATGTGTGTTTCTTTGTGGGTGTGTCTGTGGGCGTGTCTGCGTGTGCGTGTGTATGTGTCTGCATGTGTGTGTGTGCGTGTGTCTTGTTTGTGTGTGTGTGTCTTGTTTGTGTGTGTCGTGTGTGTGTGTCTTGTTTGTGTGTGGGCGTGTCTGCGTGTCTGTGCGTGTGTATGTGTCTGCATGTGTGTGTGTGCGTGTGTCTTGTTTGTGTGTGTGTGTGTGTGTGTCTTGTTTGTGTGTGTCGTGTGTGTGTGTCTTGTTTGTGTGTGGGCGTGTCTGCGTGTGTGTGTGCGTGTGTATGTGTCTGCATGTGTGTGTGCGTGTGTCTTGTTTGTGTGTGTCTTGTTTGTGTGTGTCGTGTGTGTGTGTATGTGCGTGTGTCTTGTTTGTGTGTGTGTGTGTGTCTTGTTTGTGTGTGTCGTGTGTGTGTGTGTGTGTGTGTGTGTGTGTGTTTGTCCGGGCCATAACTTTTTTTTTAACCATTTTTTATCATTTCATTTATATGTTTTGTCGTCAAATTTTTACCAAAGCTTTATTATGAGACCATGAAGAAGGCAAGTTAATAATTTTTTTCTGAAGATCAAATATCAGTGTCACATAAAATCTTCAATTTTCACCCGATTACCCTGAAATTTTAAAGAATTTGCATGTTGGGTTACATAATTGGTTCACTAATCAAAAGCGAGAAGCTCATTATTTTTTTAAAATCTAAAACTCAAAGGTCAAGGCTGCATAAAATCAATTTTCCTTTTTGTATTTTTTTTTTAACTTTTCGTTATTTTGAGAATTAGTACACTTGCTCAGAACATGCATGACATTATAACATGTTAGATCAGGTTATTGAAAGGATCAGAACATGCATGACATTATAACATGTTAGATCAGGTTATTGTGATGCGTGCACATACCAAATTCATGGGACTGGGACTCGACCGTGTATGGAAACTTTCATGGTGGCAGGTCATATATTTCAGATTTTATTAGCCCGTTCCATGCGCAGCAGGAGATATTGAAAGGATCAGAACATGCATGACATTATAACATGTTAGATCAGGTTATTGTGATGCGTGCACATACCAAATTCATGGGACTGGGACTCGACCGTGTATGGAAACTTTCATGGTGGCAGGTCATATATTTCAGATTTTATTAGCCCGTTCCATGCGCAGCAGGAGATATTGAAAGGATCAGAACATGCATGACATTATAACATGTTAGATCAGGTCATTGAAAATACATCATTAATGTTATGCCATTATGATAAATGTTGTTATTCCCCTCGCCTGAGGAGAGGGTATTGTATTTCAGTCCGTTTGTCTTTGTCCGCACAGAATAATTTATGATTTTCTCTGCAACCGTTGGTCCGATTGACAGGAAATTTTCACCGTCGGTGCAACTCCACCTGTATATATATTTTTATGTTAATGATGACATCATCGGTCACGTTGTTCGGCCGCCATATTGGAAAAAACGAAAAACGTTGCACCTCTATATCTCCGAAAGCGCTGCATGGAAAAAATTGAGACGTGGCTCATTGTAAAGAACTCTCCATGTGGAATAAAATATGTTAATGATGTCATATGTGCCTCCATTATGACGTCATAATTCGACAAGTACAAAACTTCATCCGATCAAGATGAAATTTCTTGAGCATAATCTAGGAATAAATTAGTTTAGAAAAAAAATGATGATGACGTCATCGGTCACGTGGTTCGGCCGCCATATTTTTTTAACACAAAAGCCTTAAAAACCACTGAAAACATCCTGGCGAGGGTCTGCAATCTCTGATTGCTCTTTCTTGTTTGTTCTTGTTTTTGAAATGACTAAAAGAAACATTGGAGAGAAAACTGACAAAGTATCGAGGGATATCATACAAACCCCTGCGCAGTGGAGATGTTGCCACCTTTCACCGGGTTCTGAGAGGGAGAGTAATAAAGGCAAAGCACATGGAGCTGGTCTCAATACGTTTAACTCAGAAATGGCGGCTCGTTGCAACGGGGCTGAGTCACGTGATCAGCGGCATCAAACAATCCAACTAATTAGTACAGGATCAGTACCAGCAAATCGTATTCTTGGTCTGTTGTGTAGGGTTTTCCTTATACAGAATTGTACAGATTATCATGGTTACGATCACGTATTGTTACTATTCACTGTTAACTGTACTTCCAATATTCGACAGAGAACATAGCACCTTGAACACAAAGATGATTCCATGGAGACAGAGAAAAGATATAAACGAGTGGAGGTTGGTACAAAAAAGAAAAGTAAAAAAAAAAAAAAAGTTTAAAAAACGTCATTGAATAGGTGTGTGCAACACCTGGTGGGTTGGTAGAAATGGAAAGATGAACGGATGGGATTGGGAACGGGGAGGGGAAGGGAGTCTAAGTCAAAATAAAATTGATGTACAAATCTGATTTGGTGCCAAACGGTATTTTACCTGTATCCCATAATGAGAGAAAGGTATGTCTTTATCCATCTGTGCTTTTTCTTCAGTGGTGCCATGATCATGATGTTTAAGGCTTTCGATTGTACAATAAATAGGTGAGATGCAGAGCAGCTAACTCATGAAGGATTCAGTAGGTCATCACATACAGGTATTCCAGGAAAATACTATGTTCAAAATAGACTATTTTTTTTATTTCATGGAAAAATGATAATCTCGGGAAAAGCAGCAAGAATCGTTTTTCTCATCTTTAAACACATCTCCAAGAATCATGAAAGTCTAACCAGAACCTTGGATCATCCCAAAAATTGAAGTCCATTGATTTCTAAAGACCTTGCAAACATTGCCAAAGGCCTGATTAGCATTCCCATCTGAAGAATAGCTGATGATATTGGGAATCCAGATCCAAATACGATCCATTATTTACTCATTTATTTGGAAGTCATGTGAGACTACACTGATGTCCACCAATATTTTTGTCCTCAATGTGATTTATGTACAAACTCCTCAATGAGTCTCACATTCATATTTAAAAAGGCCATGGACATTTGGACCTTTTAAACCTTTTTGTACCCACAAGATAATGTCAAAACATGGGACATGCTTTAAATGCATGGGACATGCAATTGCATGTAAACTACATGCTTTCCTTCGCTATTTCAAAAAATATTACTAGTATTTATTCAGACAAAGGTTATTTGACAAATAAAACACCCTAAAATTCTTTACCTAAACTTCAATTTGCACCTTTGTTCCCATAATTTCAATTGTACTGTAATCATCCCTTTCTTCTGGTGAAATAAACAAACGGACTCAAGATAAACAGTCACACGCACAACACATTTCGAAAACAATCACCCACCAACCTCACATAAAGCAGCTGTACGTGCGCATAAACTACCCTCCACCACCAACCTCACATAAAGCAGCTGTACGTGCGCATAAACTACCCTCCACCACCACCCTCACATAAAGCAGCTGCATGTGCGCATAAACTACCCTCCACCACCAACATCACATAAAGCAGCTGTACGTGCGCATAAACTACCCTCCACCACCAACCTCACATAAAGCAGCTGTATGTGCGCATAAACTACCTCCACCACCAACCTCACATAAAGCAGCCGTACGTGCGCATAAACTACCCTCCACCACCAACCTCACATAAAGCAGCCGTACGTGCGCATAAACTACCCTCCACCACCAACCTCACATAAAGCAGCTGTACGTGCGCATAAACTACCCTCCACCACCAACCTCACATAAAGCAGCTGTACATGCGCATAAACTACACTCCACCACCACCCTCACATAAAGCAGCTGTACGTGAGCATAAACTACCCTCCACCACCATCCTCACATAAAGCAGCTGTACGTGCGCATAAACTACCCTCCACCACCAACCTCACATAAAGCAGCTGTACGTGCGCATAAACTACCCTCCACCACCAACCTCACATAAAGCAGCTGTACGTGCGCATAAACTACCCTCCACCACCAACCTCACATAAAGCAGCTGTACGTGCGCATAAACTACCCTCCACCACCAACCTCACATAAAGCAGCTGTACGTGCGCATAAACTACCCTCCACCACCAACCTCACATAAAGCAGCTGTACGTGCGCATAAACTACCCTCCACCACCAACCTCACATAAAGCAGCTGTACGTGCGCATAAACTACCCTCCACCACCAACCTCACATAAAGCAGCCGTACGTGCGCATAAACTACCCTCCACCACCAACCTCACATAAAGCAGCCGTACGTGCGCATAAACTACCATCCACCACCAACCTCACATAAAGCAGCTGTACGTGCGCATAAACTACCCTCCACCACCAACCTCACATAAAGCAGCTGTACGTGCGCATAAACTACCCTCCACCACCAACCTCACATAAAGCAGCTGTACGTGCGCATAAACTACCCTCCACCACCAACCTCACATAAAGCAGCTGTACGTGCGCATAAACTACCCTCCACCACCAACCTCACATAAAGCAGCTGTACGTGCGCATAAACTACCCTCCACCACCAACCTCACATAAAGCAGCTGTACGTGCGCATAAACTACCCTCCACCACCAACCTCACATAAAGCAGCCGTACGTGCGCATAAACTACCCTCCACCACCAACCTCCACAAACAATGGGCACACTACCCACAAGCCCTGCACGACTATTTATGTACAGCGTGTAGTGTCTATTTTGCGCCCATTGTTCATGATGGACCCGAAGCAAACGAGTAGTGCAGGAGATGTGTCTGGTCCCAAGAGGCAGACAAAAAGTCATGAGCTTGAGCCAGAAAGTGGAGCTGCTTGACGGACTATCAAGAGGTGAGAGTGTGGCCTCTTATGCAGGCACTATGGTGTGAACCATTCCGAGTGATGCGGGTAGGAGTGATGTGGGAATGAGTGACCCCAATCCCTTTCAAGTCAGCAGGGGATGGTTTGACCACTTCAAGAAGTGGTACAGTCTCCACAATGTAAAGCTCACAGGTGAGCGTGTCTCAGTGGACCACGAGGCTGCTGCAACTTTCCCTGCTTAATTTGGGCAGCTCATCGAGGAGTAGGGGTAACGGAACAGATCTTCATTGCAGATGAGACCAGCCTGTTTTGGAAGAAAATGCCCACAAGATCTTTCATCTCAAAGTGAAAGAGGACAGCATCGGGGTCTGCCAACGGAAGGGTATCTCTTCTCCTCTGCACCAATGACAAAGGGGACTTCATGATCAAACCCATGATGCCGTACCATTCCCTAAACCCGCGTGCTCTCAGTAGACCGTGGGCCAAAATCGCCAGGTTGTCTTCTTGATGCAATTTTCTTTAGGCAACCCAATATTCACACCAGATGTACTTTATGATGTTGAGATTAGGAATCACAGATGTCCCAGCGATTCTATTTGAACATTAACGAGAGAGCAACAGCTGAAAAATGGTGCTCAGCTGCCACGTGACTCTGGCGAGCGGCCAATCAACGACCTCCATGCGTAGGTCGACACCAGTCTCCTGGTTTCTCGATCCAATATGGCGGCCCCCATGGGGTGTTCTTTGCACATTGTACCGGCTGAAAATGGCCCTATTGTACCGATTTCTGATGTCAGTTTCCAAAAAAATTGTCAGTGTGTAAAAGATGGGAAAACCTGGATGCAAAGGAGTGAAACGTTGCCATTGGATTCAGTGCTACGATGAAGGATTCCAGTCAGAACACGGATCTCGTTTACCATCGGAAATGTTACACAAGGAAAGCAAATGATATTGTGGCGGACACGATGGCTCGCTGGCGCGGTGACATCATTCCGCGCACCAAGAGGGTGCCGGCCACGCCCGAGGGGTAGGCGTGGCCTCGGGATATACACGGGGCGTGCAGCCCCGAGCACCTCAGTGCTATAGTTGAGCTTTGTAAAAAAGACTCTTTTTTGGTTACCTGCGTTGTTGCTTCTCTTCTTGGCAAACAAGTCGTGCGCATAGCACCGCACTTCACTGGTGACCTCGACGCTGGTTCAGCTGCCGCTGACCAACAGAACGCGCCATGGCCAACAACGCGGTAGCGGTGAAGCTCCACGAGTTTTGGGAAGCTCAGGCCGAAGTATGGTTCGTGCAGGCCGAGGCACAGTTCCGACTTCGAGGCGTAACGGCGGATGAGACGCGGTATTACCACGTCATCGCCGCCCTCGGGCCCGGCACAGCTGCCCGAGTCGTGTCCGTCCTGCGGAACCCACCAGCCGACCACAGGTATGAGGCGCTCAAGCATCTCCTCATCGCCACGTTCGGCCTCACGGAGTGTGAGCGGGCCGACCGCATCCTGGACCTTCCCGAACTCGGCGACACATGACCATCGGTCCGGATGGACCACATGCTTTCGCTACTGGGTGACAAAGCCCCGGATTTTTTATTCCGGGCGCTCTTTATACGCCAGCTGCCGGCACAGGTATGCCTCGCGTTGGCCGGTTCCAAAATAAAGGAACCCCGCGCGCTGGCCGTCGAGGCCGACAAGTTTTTCGCGGCTTGTGAGACGCGGGCGAGCTTCGGTGCGGCCGTCGCGGATCTCGAGGCTGATGCGCATGCACACATCGTGGTTCCCGAGGCTGATGCCGATGCACACCGCATAGCCGCCACCACGCCCCACCCACCACCACCGCGAAAACCACGGCCTCCGCCTTCGCCGCAAACCTGGTGCCGTTTCCACGCCAGGTTTGGCCACAAGGCTAGGAATTGTTGCCCACCGTGCTCGTTTGGCAAGTCGGGAAACTACCAAGCCGGCGCTTGGTAGTGGCCCTGAGCGTCGGCCATTCCGGCAGCCTCCTTTTTGTCACGGACACCTTGTCCGGGCGTTGCTTCCTCTGCGACACAGGCGCACAGGTGAGCGTTATCCCCGCCTCCACGTCCGACAAGCGAACCGCGGGCCGGGGCCCCGCGTTGCTTGCAGCCAACGGTACACCCATATGCACATTCGGGAAGCGCTGCCTCTCCCTGCGGTTCGGAGGGCAACGCTTTCAATGGACGTTCGTAACCGCCAGTGTGCCCATGGCATTGCTCGGTGCGGATTTCCTATGTGCAAATGGGCTGTTGGTGGATGTGAAGAACAGGCGCCTCGTCCAGGCGGAAACGTTCAGCTCGCTTGCTTGCACGCTGAGCAGTTCGTTGGGCAGCTCCCTGAGCGGCTCACCGAGCGGCTCGCCAAGCGGCTTGCTGAGCGGTTCGATCCCGGCGAGGTTGGTCTGTACGCTTCCGGCAGCGGACGAGTTCACCCGCCTCCTCGCCAGCTTCCCGGCCCTTACGCGGCCCACCTTCTCGGCGGTGGCCGTCAAGCACGGGGTGGAACATCACATCCCCACCGTCGGGCCACAGGTCTACGCCCGGGCACACCGCCTCGAGCTGACGAAGCTCGCGGTGGCAAAGGCGGAGTTCGCTACACTGGAGCGGCTGGGCATCGTACGGCGCTCCAAGAGCGCTTGGGCGTCGCCACTGCACATCGTGCCGAAGCCCGGCGGGGGATGGCGGCCGTGCGGGGACTACCGTCGCCTCAACGATGCCACCACCCCCGACTGCTACCCGGTCCCTCACATTCAGGACTTTTCCGCCCGGTTGGCGAAAATGTCCTTCTTTTCTAAGGTGGACCTCATCAGCGGATACCACCAGGTCCCCGTCAGGCCGGAGGACGTACCGAAGATGGCCGTCATTACACCATTCGGCCTCTTCGAGTTTCTTCGGATGCCCTTCGGTTTGAAGAATGCAGCTCAGGCGTTCCAACGATTGATGGACAGCGTCTTGCGCGACCTGGATTGCGTTTACGTCTACCTGGACGACATCCACGTCACAAGCGCATCCCGCTAAGAGCACCTCCACCACCTCCGCACGCTCTTCGAACGCCTGGGCCAGCATGGCCTGATAGTAAACCCTGCCAAGTGCCGGTTCAGCATCACTGAAATCGACTTTTTGGGGCACCGCGTCACCAGGCACGGGGCCACCCCCTTGCCGGCAAAGGTGGAGGCGGTCAAGGGGTTTCCGCGCCCCCCGCACAATCAGGGGGCTCCAGGAGTTCCTGGGCATGGTAAACTTTTACCACCGTTTCCTGCCCCGCGTCACCCAGCTCCTGCGCCCCCTGCACGAGGCCCTCCGGGGAATCCGGGCAAAGGTGACGTTGTTTGGACTGAGCAGATGGACGCGGAGTTCGCGGGCGCGAAGCTCGCCTTGGCTAACGCCACCATGCTCGCGCACCCGGCGCTCGATGCACCGATCGCCCTCACCACCGATGCGTCGGACTACGCGGTGGGCGCGGTGCACGAGCAATGGGTGCATGGTGCTTGGCAACCGCTGGCGTTTTTCAGCCGGCAGCTTCGCCCGCATGAACGCCGGTACAGCACCCTTGACCGCGAGTGGCTCGGGCTCCACCTGGCGGTGCGGCACTTCCGCCATCTGCTCGAGGGCCGTTCATTCACGGCCTTCGTCGACCACAAACCCCTGGTCTTCGCGATGGCCAAGGTCGCCGAGCCATGGTCGGCCCGGCAGCAGCGTCACCTCTCGGCCGTGTCCGAGTACACGACGGACATCCGGCATGTCGCGGGAAAGGACATCCTGGTGGCGGATTGCCTTTCCCGGTCCGTCGCCCACGCAGTCCACCTCGGGATCGACTATGCACGGATGGCGGCGGACCAGACCGCCGACCCCGACGTCCAGGCTTTGCGGACCGCCGTCACGGGCCTCCGCGTCACTGAGGTGCCGTTCAATGGCGCGGGCACAGCCCTCTTGTGTGACGTCTCCCTCGGGCAGCCTCGCTCCATCGTGCCCAGGCGGGCTGGCAGCGCCGGGTTTTTGACGCCATCCACGGCCTGTCCCACCCTGGCACGAAGGCCTCCCAGAGGTTGGTCGCCGACAAGTTCGTCTGGCATGGCCTCCGGAAGGCCATCCGTGATTGGACCAGGACGTGCCTCGTGTGCCAGCGCGCGAAGGTGCACCGCCACACCCAGGCCCCGTTGGCCCCGTTCACGGTGCCCGAACATCGGTTCGACCACGGTCACGTGGACTTGGTGGGACCTCTGCCCCCCTCTCGGGGTTTCACCCATGTCCTCACCATGGTGGACTGCACCACCCGGTGGCCGGAGGTCGTGCCTTTGGCGGCGACGATGGCGGCGGACGTCGCGCAGGCATTCATCGCCACCTGGGGTGCCCGGTTCGGCGCCCCCTCGTACATCTCGTCCGACCGCGGCCCCCAGTTCAGCTCGGAGCTCTGGGGGGCGGTCATGCGGGGGCTTGGCGTCCAGCTGCACCGCACCACGGCCTACCACCCCCAGGCCAACGGCCTGTGCGAGCGCTTCCACTGCTCCTTGAAGGCCGCGCTCCGGGCCACCCTCCGCGACGGCGGCTGTGTCGACAGGCTCCCCTGGGTCCTGCTGGGCCTCTGGACGGCGCCCAAGGACGACCTGCGCGCATCCGCGGCGGAGTTGGTCTTCGGACAACCGCTGCGGGTGCCGGGCGAGTTCCTCCCCGACTCCACGGCACCATGGTCCGCGGCGCAGCAGCGCTCCGCACTGCAGGAGACCGCCCGGAGGTTCGCCCCAGTGCCGACGGCGCACCACGGGTGCCCGCCAACGCACGTCGCCCCGGAGCTTCGCACGGCGGAGTACGTGTTCGTCCGCCACGATGCCCACCGGACACCGCTGCGGCCCCCGTACGACGGGCCCTTCCGCGTGCTGATGACCGGTGCAAAACACTTCACCCTCGACATCGGCGGTACTCCTGACCGCGTTTCCATGGACCGCCTAAAGCCGGCCCACCTCGACGTGGACCACCCCTCGCCAGTGGCACGGCCCCCGCGGTGGGGCCGCCCCCCGGCGGGCGGACCTCAGGCACTGCCCGGCCCCGCCGGCACGCCCCCCCCCCCCGGTCCTGCACCCATCCCAGGTGCCGCCGGAGGCATCCCAGATGACACCCCGGCGTCCCAGACGCCGCCAGCTGCCAGAGGGCGCTTCGGCCGGGTCATCCGTTTGCCACGCAAACTGACCCTTCAGGTGCGCGGGAATTCTGGGGGGGCGCGTGTGGCGGACACGATGGCTCGCTGGCGCGGTGACATCATTCCGCGCACCAAGAGGGTGCCGGCCACGCCCGAGGCGTAGGCGTGGCCTCGGGATATACACGGGGCGCGCAGCCCCGAGCACCTCAGTGCTATAGTTGAGCTTTGTAATAAAGACTCTTTTTTGGTTACCTGCGTTGTTGCTTCTCTTCTTGGCAAACAAGTCATGCGCATAGCACTGCACTTCAATATCACACATTCTCTGACTGCATGCCTTCACCAGGTGTGGCGGTGTGAGTGTCTTCACGGGGTGTGGCGGTGTGAGTGCCTTCACCAGCTCTGGCGGTGTGAGTACCTTCACCAGGTGTGGCGGGGTGAGTGCCTTCAACAGGTGTGGCGGGGTGAGTGCCTTCACGAGGTGTGGCGGTGTGAATGCCTTCACCAGGTATGGCGGTGTGAGTGCCTTCACCAGGTGTGGCGGTGTGAGTGCCTTCACCAGGTGTGGCGGTGTGAGTGTCTTCACGGGGTGTGGCGGTGTGAGTAACTTCACGGGGTGTGGTGGTGTGAGTGTCTTCACCAGGTGTGGCGGTGTGAGTGTCTTCAAAGGAAACGAACTAAGGGCGTTGTCTCCTGTTGAAGTCTCCGGCAGCTGTACAAATATTCAGGAATCTTGGCGTTGACTGGATACCTGTGATGACAGTTTCTCTGGTCTGGAAAAGTTTGTTTGCAATCTCTACAATCAGCCACAATGACGTCATGTAAACAAAATTCGTTAGAATCTCTTCCTGATAAAATGTCGAACTGATGAAGCTCTCCCATCAAACAGAGATTGCCTGAGACAGCACACCTTGCGAGCCGCTTATCGGTTTGTGATTTATCGTCGATGTCTTGACACCTCAATCAGTGCCCCAAGTCCAGTGAATCATGGATGGAAGATGCACAATGAATGCTTCACAACACACAGGATGTGCGACGGTCCAGCCCCTTCGAGTGTACTCCAGAACGTGCATTGTAAATACTCCAGAACGTGCATAGTGAATACTCCAGAACGTGCATAGTGAATACTCCAGAACGTGCATTGTGAATACTCCAGAACGTGCATTGCAAATGCTAAAAGAGTAATTGCCAACACACAAACTGGTCCTGCATCAGTCTCCCTTGCACTGACATTTACGGGTGCAGCGATTGCTGTGATCGTCAAGAACACGTGACCAGTGACGATGACAATGATCCAGGAGACAAATCCAGCGATGAGGATCGATTCGACTCATTTTCTGCCATTATTACTCTCGCCAGAGGAGAGGGTATTGCAGTTGAGTCCATTTGTCTGTTTCTGCGTTTGTTACCTGCAAAATCGAAGATTTTTCAAGTATATTGGTGGTTGCGTTTCTTATTGTCTGTCTGTCTGCCTGTTTGTTTGTTTGTCACCTGCCTACAGGTCACAATTCTAAATCGATCGTCACGAAACCACCAAGTTGTAGAGGTCGTCACAACTGAGAAGCCTATTGATTTTGAGGTCAAAGGTCATCTGGAGGTCAAACTTCTAAAATCGCCATTTTTAATCCGATTGACTTGAAAATTGAATAGCATTTGCACATTGAGTCACCAAAAAGGGAAAATAACTATTTTTGAGGTCAAAACGTCAAAGGTCAACTAAAGGTCAAATTTTCCAAAATCAATTTTCATCTGAAAAACCATCAATTTTCATCACATTGGCTTAGAAATTGAACAGCATTTGCACATCGAGTCACTAAATATGGAAACTAACTATTTTTGAGGTCAAAAGGTCAAAGGTCAACTCAAGGTCGAATTTCCAAAATCAATTTTCATCTGAAAAACCGTCAATTTTCATCACATTGGCTTAGAAATTGAACAGCATTTGCACATCGAGTCATTAAATTGGGAAACCAACTATGTTTGAGGTCAAAAGGTCAAAGGTCAACTCATGGTCGAACTTCCAAAATCATCAATTTTTATCTGAAAAATCATAAATTTTCATCCGATTGACTTGAAAAGTTAACAGCATTTGCATAGCACCTCATTGAATTGGGAAACCAACTTTTCATCCTATTGACTTGAGCTTTGATTAAGATCGTCAATTTTGATCTTGATGAAATGGACAATTTGCTGGATCAATTGCAACCTTTTTTTCCGGGGGGATTGATGAGGTGGATTTTGCAAGTATCGTGCTCTGCATGACGTCTTCTTGTTTGTTTGTCTGCACAGAATAAATATGATTTTCTCTGCAACCGTTGGTCCAATTGACATTAAATTTTCACATTAGGTGTGCTTCCTCCTGTAGAATTTGTTAATGATAATTGTGACGTCATAGGTCACGTGGTGTGGGCGCATCTTGGAAAAAACAAAAAACTTTGCACCTCAATATCTCCGAAAGCGCTGCACAGAAAAAATGTGACATGGCTCATTGTAAAGAACTCCCCATGGAAAAATTATATGTTAATGATGATGTCATAGGTGCCTCCATTATGACGTCATAATTCGACAAGTACAAAACTTCATCCGATCAAGATGAAATTTCTTGAGCATAATCTAGGAATAAATTAGTTTAGAAAAAAATAATGATGACGTCATCGGTCACGTGGTTTGGCCACCCTATTTGTTTTAACAGAAAAGCCTTAAAAACCACTAAAAACATTCCTGGCGAGGTTCTGCAATCTCTGTTTGCTCTTTCTTGTTAACTTCGTGATACATTTTTGTGTCTAATTCGAGATTCGGATGTTTAAAATGTAGAATGATGACATACACTAATTAGTGATTATGACGTCATCACTAATTAGTATGCATCACATTTAAATGTCAGCATGGTATCTTTGTATTTTCCATGTTCTTATTACACGCTGTGTCTGTGTATTTTGCACCATAATTTATCGATTTCATGGAGAAATGTATTACATTTTGTTCTCATGTATTACATTTTTACCACACATGACAGGTTTCACATCAAGCATTGCCCCAACATTCGCATCCCCTTCAGTATAATGGAAAATCAGATTACATCATAAGTAATTAATGTGCATCGTAATTACCGCAACAATCCACTTTTGTATTCTGGATTCTCGAATTAGAATTTTTTTTGCATTCCCTTTGTTCGCCTCACTGCAAAATGTTTAAGATTAACTTTGGCGGATAATGTTTTTTTTTCAAATTCGATGACATCATAACTAATTAATGTGCATCGCAATCAATTGCAAATATTGAATTATTGTACTCCTCATACTTGAATTTTGAAAAGTTGATGCCACCCATGTCGAAATTCGGCATTAAACACCCAATATTGATTCTACATATTGAATGGCCATATGCAAATTTGATGACGTCATAGAAAAATTAATGTGCAACCAAATAAGCGAAAATATTGGATTTTTGGAATCTGCGTACTCGAATTATGAATAAAAAACGATTTCCAGTTTGCCTAAAAAAATTTGGATCGAAAATAATTTTAAAGTCTCTAAAGATTTTGACGAACCGTCTACAAAGGCTTTTTTGTCTCTCAAGGGGAGAGATAATAACCTCTCCTTCAAGGTGCTCCTGCTGGTGGATAATGCTCCTGGTGACCCCTAGGTGCTGATTAAGGTGACCCATCCCAATGTCGAGGTTATCTTCTTTCCATCCAACACCACCTCGCTGATCAAACCACTTGACCAAGGGGTAATTTCAAAGTTTAAAACGTATTACATCTTGGATGCAGATGATGCCGACCCCTAACTTACCGTCGGAAAATGTTGGAAAGACTTCAACATAGCGCAGTGAATCAACACCACCAAAGACTTGCTGGACGAAGTCAGAGCCTACACTCATCAGCACTTGCTGACAAAACATATGGCCCCAGGAAGTCAACGACTTTGGTCTTCAGAGGCTTTTCCCCTAGACCACGGAAGAGAGGCGGACATTTTCCGGGTTTACATGGAAGGGGGGTAAGGGAGAGGCTTCAACGCTCAGGATTTGGAGGAGCTCATTCCCTTGCATGGGGAGGTGCTGACTCAGGAGGAGTTCAAGGCCATCATCAAGATTTCCGAGGAGGAGGGCAGTGAAGAGGAGGAAGAGGTGGTGAGGCCCAACCTGACTGTCAAGTTCCTGTTTGAGTGAGGAACTCCGGTTCAAAAGGGAGTTTGATGATGTTTTGCTGACGTACAAAGAGCTGCACAGAAACCTGCAGCACTCAGTGTAACAACTCTCGATCACCCATTTTTTGTCCCAACCTCTCCATCTCAACAACATCAGCACCCTCACCTGCATCCCCTTCGTTGCAGGACTCACCAACATCATCACCTGCATCTTCTTTAGAGGAGTTCACCGAGTCCACTGGATTGTAAATCATCATCATCATCATCATCATCATAAACAAAAGTTACGTTGTACTCTATGTACCATATCTTAAATGAAAATTGGAAACAGTAGCTGTTGCTTTATTATTTGGAAGCATTTTTAATGAAACTGTAATGATGTGTGTTCATGTTCGTAAAAATTTTTTTAAAATCCCTTATGAATCATGAACCACCGGGAACCTATCCTCCTTTTTCCCATTGAAACATCGCCTCAACATTCACGGATTCGACATTCGCAGATTCGACATTCGCGCCATTTTTCAGGAAGATAGCCCTTGCCAATGGCGGGGTGTTACTGTACTTCAATGTAAATAAAATGATATTAAAGAGAATTTGAAAAAATCCAGAATTTTAGCGATATTGAAGTAGTCTTATCCACCACCCTATTCAACATGTACTGTAACAGGTCCTGCAAAACCGGGCGTTTCTGAAAGTGGCAAAAAGGCGATTTGTGTTCTCCAGTGTTCCGGGATACAATTAAATTTAAATTAAATCAAGATTGTGAAGGTCATATAAGAAACTAGAGCAATGTGACTGCGTCGCCAATATGCCTCCACATAGTCCATGCCTGTGACAATGGGTAGATGCCATCATTCACTGTCCAAAAATACACAAGTTTGATTTTAATCCCTTCAGCTGTTCTCATGTATTACATTTTTACCACACATGACAGGTTTCACATCGTTTGGTGAAGTGGTTTCACCAATCGATACAAATTGATTCGTGAAATATCGGCTTTCAAGCTAATATGGCTGCCAAATCACGTGACATATGACATGAAAAATGTACATTCTGCATATATATGGGTAGGAGATCACATTTGTGAAGTTTTGTGTTGATCGGATAGGGTTCGTTTTTCTATCCAAGATGGCTGCCAAACCACGTGACGTATGACGTCATCATTTCCAAACTATATGCAGCAATGGTGTTAGATGACATTTGTAAAGTTTCGCATCGATAGGGTAGGTGGTTTCTGTCATACAATTATTTAATATTTCCCTTCAGTTCAATATGGCTGCCACACCATGTGACTGATGACGTTTTCGTGATCAACTTTTAATCGCCATGCCTAGTCGATGACACATGTAAAGTTTTGAGTGGCTCACTTTTGTGGTTTGGGAGAAGATGTTTTTTTTTTAAAGGTTTTAGGTTAAATCCAATATGGCTGCCAAACCATGTGACCTATGATGTCATAAATTTAATATTTCAATAATAATGGGTCATAGATAATGTGCATACAATTTCAGATTTTTAGGATAAGGCATTCGATTAAAACATTTATGGCTGGTATACCACTTCAGCAATGATGTCCCCAGATCATGCTTTTGTTCCCCATTGGGAGTACTTGACAATGTAGTCAGGTTCACGATGTCAATAAATTATATTTCGTTAAAAATCATGGTAGATTAGCAAACCTATACATTTTTGGAAAGGTTATAGCGTAAGGAAACTAAAAATCAATGTTTACATTTGGAGAGATACCTGTATGGCGGCCATTTTGGATTTTCAAAATGGCCACTGTAAAATACATATTTTGTTCTATTTCTGCCTCTAATTACCCTAAAAACTTTTTAAAATATACTAAACCTATATTTTCAGGGACAAGGAATCCAATGAAAGTATCAAATTAGTGCTATGGGGAATGGTAAGACACGAATCAAAGGTTTTGAATTGCAAAATACTGTCTTTATATTCGCGATAAGTTGCATAATCAAATACATGTTATCATTTTGTACAGGCAGTTAATAACATCAAAATGTGTCACAATAATTCATATCACCAAACATACACAGGCAGTCAGCAAAATCATATATACACATGCAGTCAGTATAACTTCACATCTACACAGGCAGTCAATGACTAAATATACACAGGCAGTCAATGGCATCAAACATACACGATTACAGAATATGCCATTTAGAGTTCGTCATCACTGTCCTGTGTGTCGTATCCGACAATATAGTCCGCATCGTTTTCACAGTCCGTTCCACACAAGCAAAGGTCGGTCAAATTGATTGGCAAATCGAATTGGTCGAATGGTCGATCGAATCGAATTCGATGAATCGAATCGAATCGAATCGATCGATGGTCGAATGGTCGAATGGTCGATCGAAGCGATTGGTCGAATGGTCGAATGGTCGAATTGGTCGAATGGAATTGGTCGATTGGTCGAATTGGTCGAATTGGTCGAATCGAATTGGTCGGAATTGGCAAATGTAAACATTGATTTTCAGATTTTCCATGTAATAACGTTTCCAAAAATGTATAGGTTTGCTAATCTACCATGATTTTGAACGAAAAAACATAGTGAACCTGACTAATGCGCCAAGTTTCAAATTTTTCCATTCAGCGGTTTCCGAGAAATAATTTTTTCATTATTTGTGTTTAATCCAAAATGGCTGCCATAACATGTAACCTATGACATCACAATTATCATAAAACATTCTACATGGGTGTCGCCCCTACACATTACACATTAGTTTGTGCCTGTTGTTTGTGTCCATTATGACATCCTTAAAAACGTAGATTTCCTGTTTGGAGTTATTTAACATTTTGTTTGACTGCGAAGCAGGCAGACAGAGTAAAATTATGTCACCCTCTCTGAGCAAGCGCGATCAGGACAAATTCAGAGCCAAAGTACTGATAAACTGCAGGTTTCTTTTCCGAATCATGTTCTGATTCGTGTTCAAAATAAAACATTTAATATAAATAAGTTGTTCTTCGATTATAAAGTGATGGTTGTAGATGTAAACTCTGCTTTTCGCTTTAAGTGCGCAGGGTAACAACAAGCCAGACTAGACAACCAATGGACAATAAGTGGAACATGGTGAGGTGCAGTAAAAAGTAGAGTATGTGTAGATTGAAATGTGGTCCTTCCATATCACACAACTATACAGTAATACTCCAAAATAACTTTAATGACCATCAACAAGCCTTTGTCCTGCAGTACATTAAAATTTTGTCCTGCAGTACCGTCTCCTCCAAAATGTACCAAGACTATTGTCAGAAAAAAAAAAACTGTCCACTGCAGGACAGGATAGCCTCAATCATCTCATGTTTATGGACATTTTGCTTGCTCACCAAACTTGCCGAGTGCAGGTTGACAAAGACCGAGAGCCGTGGGAATCAAACCCAAACTGCAGGTCCGTGTGGCCATCTGTCGTGGTCAAATCTCCATAAAATTTGAGTGTCCTCATATTATATTGTTACGTTTATGGGGGTAGGCAATGGAATACCTTAGTCCAGGTAGATTATATAGGGTAGTGTGCTCTGAATGTCACGAAGAAGAAACAACCTTCTTGTAACTAAGTAGGGCCGGATGTCGCATAAGTGTATATTTGTCTCCATTGGAGGGGTGGAGCTATGCTAATTAGTTATGGTATAAGGGTAGATTCCCTGTGTGTAGTTGCCTCTGTGGTTTTCCCTTTGTTCCTTATGACACTTACAACACCAGCCATGCGATCAGCACTTAAATTGAATAAACCACACAATCGCCGACCGGATCCGGACATTCGACCACTATGACACCACCCAGCAAATCATCTCGATGGGCGCGACAAGGGCCGTGAGGCCACGCCCTAAAGGACGATTGGTTAAGAAACGATAGACTGATGCGATGGCGCTCTTTGATTGGAGTGGGGGTGACGTCAGAGAGAACATTCGAGCACCAAGGAACAAAACGGCAGAGGAATGCCATTTTCTCTCTCTTGGTTCGGGGTTTCATAACAAGCAGTCACATTTACTCTCTTGCGCTGGGTTTGATTGTGAGCCGACACACTCTTCTGTCCTGGCCTTCATTGTGAGTGGACGCACTCTTCTGTCCTGGCCTTCATAGCGAGCAGACGCATCCTTCTCTTTCTTCTCCTTGATGTTGGCTAGTGACAGCTGCATTTCATGCCGTGTACACCTGGGAAGTTCAGACGGTCGGAGCTTGGTGCAGCTGAGCGAGAAGGACGCGAGAGGGGATCGGGCCTGTTCGCTTCGTGTCGGTGGCAGGCGGTGACGTGACCGCGCCAACACGTGTTTTCCCACGCAGGGACGTGGGACCTTTGATGACCCCGGACGGTCAAGGAGACCAGAGTCCCAGCTAACATTACATACATTTTTACTTTCATTATCTTATCACCCCCTTGTGTGTAATTGTGTCTGAGTGGAGGATCCTCAATTTAGGTATTTTAGTTTTACCGCACATTCATTGTTATCCTGGCATTATTTTCATTAAATCATTATTTGTTACATTTTACATTCCTTGTCTTGTCCGTTGATTTGTTTGTGGTTCAGAAAACCAGTCGCGTCAGGCCGTACAGGTAAGCACTCACTGCCCTCCAATACCCCCCCCCCCCCACCCTCCTGTGCATGTCACTACCGCCATTGTTGAGTACACACCTTGGAGTTAAAGCTCAGTCGGCCATCTGTCACCCAGGAGTGTTAATCCCTGTGAACACGACAATATTATTATATTTAGTTTTGCATTCCATTTGTTGTTAAAATAAGAGAACAGTATCAGGTTTTGAGATTTGACATCAAAACAAATCAGGCACAAACACATCAAATCATACAATGCAGTTCACTCACACAATGCAACAAACAGCACAACATAACGCCCACATAAGGTGGTTTACTATGCCAAGCATTGTTTTTAGAAGGCGCTAATTAAATGCATCAAACTCCATTCCTGTAAGAAATCTATACTTGGTCAGAGGAAAACTGCACGCTGCGGCACCAGGCTTTAAAAGGCAGATGTTGGTTCTGAAATTACATGTGCAAGTTGTTTAAATTCTCATCTTTTCCCAACCTTGTTTTACTTTTCTCAATCCCACAGTTGAGTAAATGATGCATTGATTAAAATGGCATTTCTCCAATTAACGCCAATTGTTGTGTCTTTCGAGTTGATGTTTCATATTTTTGATTTCATCAGGAAGAAGGAATGGCTTGTTTGGAAGATTATCTATACCGAGCTACATTTGAGCTTAAAACTGGTCACGAGGAAAAATAGTTCTGCTTGAGAGATTGTGCAGGAACATATTAATCCTTAGATGCACACCTGAATTTTGTCTCGACACTGCAAGCACCATTTACAGAGATTGCATATCTATCTGGGATGGGCGACAGAATACAGGATGCTTGGAAAATTTCACATCATGTCTACAATCATTTCGTTTCAGTTTGCTCATTTCAACATAAGATTTAGTTGAATGGAGTCGTTTGGGAAAGGGAGGGGGGGTGGTAGTGGTGTTGGCAACAATATAAAGTGTCATTCAGGTGTGGAGGGAGGTTGGAAACTGAGTGATTATAACATATTTTTATGCATCTGGCTAAAAGAGTAAATGGGGAATAGATTAAAATATTTATTTCACAAGAAAGCAAATAAGTACAGATACATTCAAAGTACACCGTTCCCCATGCCAAATAAATAAATAACATAGATCTCCAGCACGTGACATTGCCGGAACACCTTCGGCGCCCGGCGATACCGCCATGTAGCACACAGAGACAGAATTGGGAGGGAGAGGTGTACAATAATTGATTGATCAATTGCGTAATTAGAATCAATAAATAATAATCATAAAATAATTAATTTCTTAATCAATTGGCTAATAGCATACCTAAACCAACAATGTTTCATCCAAATCTGTAGCTTTTTGAAGATTAATTGTTTAATTGATTGATCAATAAATAAATAAATTATTTCAGCCAAATCACTTGGCATGTCTGAATATCAGCTTACTATCTCAAAAGGTGCCTGAGATATTGCCCAGATGAGAAAGAAAATAATTAATTAATTAATTAATTGATAGTAATTAAGTAATTAATCAATTAATTGATTAATCAAAAGATTTTAAAAATCATTTTGGCCAATGCACGTGCTCACTATTGTGCCGAAATTTCAGCTCACTAGCTCAAAGGATGGCTGGGATATCGCCCGGACAAACAAACAAACAAACAAACAAGAAATAAATAAATAAAACAAATGGACTGAAAACCGAGTACGCCCTTTTGACGCACATTAATTATCGGCGAGCAGCGAAGGCCTTCAGTGCCCGGCAATGGCTGTGCGGCACCTGGAGATGGGATAGGAGGAATGGTGGCCAATAAATATGTATCAGCATAAGCATGTGTAATTTCAGTAATTAAAAATATCGTGTGGAGTAGTGTGTAATGTACTCTCATCTATGCTGTCCAAATGTGTTGTTTCTAAGGTCCATTCCCCTCTAGCTCCCTCATATTGTGAAACGTTCCCTGTTGTGTATCTGTCTTCGTGTATTTCTCTGCTCTAACACTTGCATAGACCACCTCCTCCAAAATGTACAAGACTGTGTAAAAGGTCACGACGTGCTGGGGATGTGGCAATGTTGCGAGATTTTGTCCTGCTCAAGAACCGTGGGCGGCATGTGATCTGAAAGTCTCCGGTGCTCCCTGCCAATCAGCACGGGTGAGTGAGCCTCGCACAACGTCCACGTCTCCCAATCTACACAAGCCACGAGGCATGTTGGCAGAAATTTTGACACAAGTTTTGGGCTGCCAATGTGTAGGAAAGAAGAATGAAAATGGGCAGCTGTTGCTGGAATTTGCCAGTCGCCACAGCCTCACATTTGCCAATACCTTATTTCCCATGGAAGATGCTTAGAAAGTCACATGACGCCATCACAGATGAGGTCACTGGCAGCAGCTTGACCATGTGTTTGTAAGGCAGTGAGATATCAAACAAATCGTCCACTCTCAGGCAATGCACAGTGCAACCTGCAACACTGACCATGCCTTGGTTCGTTGGAAGGGTAAATTCAAGATTCTCCACATGTCAAAGAAAAGGTATTTGGCCCATCCTAGGATCAACATTGTCAAGCTACAAGATCCTTTTACTCAGCAGTAACTACAAAAGAAACTGCTTTTGACAACCAATTTGCTATTGATGACTTCAGAATCCCTATGGACATGGACTCGATATCCAGTGGAGATTAGCACATTGGGCTCTCCCTACGAACACCTTTGTTAATCACCTTGATAGCTCAGTACCGGTAGCATTCCCCTTCTGTGACCAGAACGAGGATCTCTTTCAGGCCCACGTGAAATGTGAAAGACTAACACCTCTTTTCTTGATTCTCACACACCTTTTTGATCAGTTGTCTTTTTCTTTCACTTCACATTCTTTTATTTTTGGTGTACCTTTCAGACCCTCCTGGAAGGACTCTGGTATTCCCCTAAACTTCTTAGTCGCCACAGCAAAATATGCAATATATAAATCAAGGAAAATTAAAATTGATAATGGGCATGGGTTTGATGTTGTTCCTATGTTTAATGGGCTGGTGTCTGCAAGAATAAGGTTAGAGTTTGATTATTATGTGGCGAATGAAAATGTCAAACTCTTTGAGTGCAAATGGTGTATTAATGAAGCCTTATGTGTTGTGAATGAATCGAATTTGGTCTTTCTTTTCTAATAATTACATTAAGAACTGTGTTTGTTTTTTTCAATTTTTCAATCTCTCCTGTAAAATTTGACGACCTGGTTTGTTTTTGTGAAATAAACGGTGTTGCAAATTCAATTCAATTCTTTCTTTCTTTCTTTTTCTCTCTCTCTCTCTCTCTCTCTCTCTCTCTCTCTCTCTCTCCTCTCTCCTCTCTCCTCTGTCTCCTGTCTCCTGTCTCCTGTCTCCTCTCTTCTCTTCTCTCTCTCTCTGCCATGGCCCTGACTTTGTGAAGGTGGGGTACACCATCCTGGATGTGGCGGATATCTGGGCTGCTCCTTGGAGATCGATCAGCTGTCTCTGTGTCACAGGCTTGTTCAAGAGAACTGTCCGGGATATACAACAACAAGAACAACAGCAACACAAAGCTACACATATACCAAGATGCGGTCTCGGTGTAACTCTCTATTCTACTGAAACCTTCATTTTATATGCCAAGCAGGAGTGCAGGCTGAACCCTTTCCATCTCCGGTGTCTGTGGAAGATCCTTGGGGTTCACTGGCAAAACAACATTCCTGGCACAGAAGTTTTGACCATGGCTAAATCAGTCGGTATCATGGCGATGCTGAAGCGGCGAAGATTGTAGTGGCTTTGGCATATGGTTCGTATGGATAATGTGTGTCCGCCAAATCGATCCTTTATGCAGTTCAAGATGAGGGCATCCGCAAAATTGGAAGGCCAAAACCTCGTTTCAAAGATCTATGTAAAGATGACTTGAAGGACTAACAAGTTGGAAAAATCATTGGAAGCTACAGTGCTGGACAGAACGAAGTGGAGGAAGAACATAAATGATGGATTTCTATCCTTTGAGATTGGGCAAGGTGAAAAGGAAAAGAAATAAAGGAGAAAAAGAACACTTCAAACAGAGTCTATCTCCAACTTGGAATGCCCCAACTGTAGTACGGAGTGTGCGTCACGTGTCGGACTCTTTTCACGTATGAGGACACACCAAAGATGAAACTAAAACAATCATGAGCAATGGTATTCTGCCAAAGATGATGCATGACTGTCAGAACAAGCTGCACACAATAAATTACAACCTTATCTTCCATGCTCTTCCGGGGATAATATTATGGCAAAGTCAAGTAATCCTTTCACAAAAGCAATTGCTTTTCTGAACACCTTGTATCCGATCGGAATGATGACGAAGGAATGCAAAGTGGCCAGAAAAGACCTTATGTTACCCTCTTTCACTGTAACTACCGTCGAGCATCCAAAGCAATTCCACTCAATTGGTTTTAGTTATATCTCAGCCCTCTCTGCTCTTTAATATCCTGGAAAATGCTCCGCGTCCTTTCGGCTTACAGCTGACATTTGGAGCTTATGACACCTGCCCACTCATAACTCGTGAATCATTGTGCTCCATCCAGCCTGTCCCAAAGGAATGAATAAGCACCCCACGAAACATCAGTTAAAAAGAATTCCTCCATTTCCATACTCTCCATAAAATAGTGTATTGATACATAAAAGGGCATAAAGAAGTGTGATGTTCAGAAATTAACAGTTTCTTTATTCTCCATCCTAGCAATTACAGGATAGAATGAGCCAGGGCTAAAGGGTGGGAAAAGGAACCCATTCGCATTCATGGAAATATATATTTGTCACACATAGCCAGAACGTTGAAAAGTGAAGGTGTATCCATGCTCCATGCCCATTTCTCACTAGTCGTGCACTTTAAGCTAACTCCGAGGGCCTTTCACTCACTCACCGCAGGCAGGTTGGTGGTCTTTCTGTCTTCTACCGACTCCTCTCTGGTCTTGCCCCCCCCCAGCTCTCTCTGTGCTCTGTCCCCCAAATATTCCTACAGGTCGCACAAGATCTGCCTGCAACCCTCTTATGGTTAAACTGCCAAAGTCTAGGCTCTCTGCTCACCTTCACTCCTTCATTCCTCTTGTCGCCCGCCTCTGGAACAAACTCCCTCACTCTCTTCAATCCCACTCCTCCCTCCAGGTCTTTAAAACAGCTGTTCACCACCATCTCTTATCTTCCCCCATCCAAAACCTTGATCTTTTCTACCCCCGCTAATTTCACCCCAAATCCACTTTTTTGAAATACCAACTTCTTTCCTGGAAGTCCTTGGTGTCCTTGTGTTTTATACTTCTCCTCCCCCTCCCCACCCCCATCCCATGCCACCTCTCCTCAAGCCCTCTCCCTCCCACAGATCTCCCAATGTCCCTGCTCTCCATCTTGTCTCCCGCTCCCTTTATCATATGTTTTAAGTGTCAGTTTGTCTTTTTTATTGATCAATGTTAGCTCTTACACGAGTCTCGATCTTCTATATAAAAAAAAACAAACATGATTGAGGATTTTTCGAGCTGCAACATTTATTCGGCTGCGGCGGAGTTGATCAGCTGCGCCAATGAACCTGATTTATGTCTGTCTGTGTTTTTCGTTTCGCAAAATGAAATTCTACAAACGTCTCGATAAAAAGCTACTGGACCAAAGACCCACAAATATCTTTTCTTGGTCATCTATTCACCGAACGTGATTAATGCGCCAAATAGGACCATGGCGCGCTGGACGTTGGAACTCAATTCATTTTAACAAACCGGCGTTTCCAAACATCTGAACAATCAGAGCGAATCAATTATTTCGTTCGTTCATTCAGAACTATGAAGCCTCCATATTATCTAAATTAGCGTGGCTCGTGTTTTTTATGTAATCATTTTTATGATGGATATATATGGAAGTTTGCAAAATAATACGATTGCTTGTATCATTGCGAATTTGTTAAATTCACCTTCCATCGGAGGACCAGGGAATGCTGTTGGGACCTTTTCAGGAAAACAAATTCATATTTTATGAGGATTTTAGGGGAAAAAAACAACTGCTTCTAGAATTGCTGTTTTATTTAATTAATCAAGCATGTTGTAGTCGTTTAGCGAAATGGGATTCGAAAAATGTCTTCTTTTTTTTCTTTTCTTTTTTTTGTATACAAGATCGAGGCTCGTGAAAGAGCTAAAATAATAGCATTCTCTCATTTGTGGAAGTGCATTCCGAAGGATGTTCAATCCCACTCTTCCCTCCTGGGCTTCAAGCCAGCGGCGAACATCCATTCCATGTTATCCCAGATCCCTAATGGTGATATTTTCTACCCAATTATCCAAACTCACTCAATTCACTCAAAAGTAGCTTACTCACTACGTTCCCTTTGCTCCTCTCTTTTTCCACGGGTACAGGGAGAACAGTTTCTCCCCAAAAGGATTGGTAAGTTTTGGTATCAAACTGCATTACCTCTGGGCAGGTAACCAGGCAAACATACATCCGAGCCCACCTGTATTGGAGAGCACTGAGACAGGGGATTATAGAATGATTGAGGGTGGGGGGACGTTTTACTGCGATGGATGAGTGGGAGTGAGTACGAGGTGGGAGACCAGGGATAAAGAGAAGGGAAGGGAAGTAGGGAAAGGAAAGCACAAACACACATCCACAGTCACACACATACCCACAGTCACAAACACACACCGACAGTCACACACAGTCGCACAAACACACAGTCACACAAATTGTCACGTACACAGTCACACGCACAGTCAGCCACACACTCACACAAACAGTCACACAATCACCCATACAGTGACACACAGTCACCCACACAGTCACACAAATAATCACACACAGTCATAAACAGCCACCCATACAGTGTCACAAACAGTCACACAAAGTCACCTACACGCTACACAGTCACACACAGTCGCCCATACAGTGACACACAGTCACCCACAGTCACACAACTAGTCTCACACACAGTCACACACACATTCACACAAAGTCACACACACACAGTCACACACAGTCAACCACACAGTAGCACACAGTCACACAAATTGTCACATACACAGTCACACACACATTCACACAAAGTCACACACACACAGTCACACACAGTCAACCACACAGTAGCACACAGTCACACAAATAGTCTCACACGCAGTCACACACACATTCCCACAAAGTCACACACACACAGTCACACACACTCAACCACACAGTAGCACACAGTCACACAAATTGTCACATACACAGTCATACAGTCACACACTCGCACAAACAGCCACACATTGCCCAGGAAGCGCTGCTGATTGATGACCTGAACATCCCAAATTGATCAAGCTCTGCCAGGTGGGCAGCGGTTCAGAAGCGAGATAAGACTAGGTAGTTTGAATGTGGGATAAATGGAGGGAGAAGTCCTAGTCAGGTGGACAGAGAGGGTTCAATTCTAGGATCTAGGAATGGAGGACAGTGTTAATTGTGCCGATATGGAAGGGGGATGTTCAAGATCCAGGGAAGTACAGGGGCATTAGTCTCCTTAGTGATGTCATGAAGGTGCTGGAGAGGGTTCTTTTTTGGGAGGATAAGGAAGAGTGAGGAGCAGGAGATCAGAGAAGAGCAGCAGGAGTTTTAGAAAGGATAGGGGAACAACAGATGGGATGTTCGTGCTGAGACATCTGGTGGAGAGGAGATTGCAGGTGCAAGGTGAAATGGCATTGGGATTTGTGGATCTGGAGAGAGAAGGAGGATGGATGAACCGAGGGAGGATATTGGTGTGCAGATGGCCTTGACGGGGAGATTGGTGCAATGCCGGCTGAGATAGGCTGGACATTTGGTGTGGATCGGGAAGAGAGAATGAAAAAGAGAAATAGGTTGAGGGAACAAGGTACGGTATAGGAGGAAAAGAGGTAGACCACGGTTGAGGTGGGTCGATTGTGTGAAGAGCGATATCAGTAAGCTGGGGGTGGTTGGAGAGTGGCTTAAGACGGAGGGGAGTCGGGGAGTATCATGGTCAAGGCAGGGCAGGAGCTTGGTACCGTTGGACCTCACTCCTTATAAATAGGAAGAGGAGAAGAAGAGACTGACAAATGGCTGAGAAATCCAGGAAGTACAATAAACCGACGTAGACAAAAGGAATAGAGTAGTTTCATCATTTTGTGGAGAACAGAAATATAGTAGTTTCCTCTAACATGGATAAACATCTTCAACGACGCAACAAAATTACCATGCATAGTGCCCAAATCTCCATGAAGGTGAGAGTTGGGACAATCAATACACGTATCATATTTAGTTTTTCATTGCATTTATTGGTAAGAGAAGAGGACCGTATCACATGACTGTACAATTTGATTGGTGGTGCCTCTCAGGGCCTTCCGTACTATAGTTCTGGAGGGATCTGGAAGGATGGGTTATCATCACTCAGAGGTGGAAGACTTTGGGAATGGAAATATACAGGTCGATTTCAGAAGGGCTCAGGTTCAGAGAAAGGGAACTCCAGACATCACCACATTTTGTCCCTGAGATTATTCAACTTCACTGGCGATCTTCGCTGTGCAAGGTCATTACGAGGTCAACGACCACCAACTGTTGTGCTTCAACAGCTGCAGTGGTACCTGCAGTTTGCCGTTAACGACCAAGTGCCCTCTCTCCTGCACTCGGCAGTGCTTAATGCGGAAAAGTTACTGAAAGACCGTGAACCTGGAAATACATTCATGTTGTTGGGAAACGGAACTTTCTTTGAGCCGCAGTAGAGAAACTGGTGATTTGTCTCTGTAAGCTAAACTTCAAGTAAGAATTAAGTTACACACTAAGCTGATTGTAAGATTGACACGGGTCGAAACTTGGAAACTAATTTAGCTTATCGGTTTGAACCATTTTTCTTTGACAGAAGTTTGAAAGTTAATAAAGGGTGCAGTCAGGCTTGTTGGTATCTCAGAATGAGGAGAATATTTCATGCATGACTGTTTGTTGTTGCTTGGAGACGTTGCAGAATTTGAATTCTGAAGAACTTAATTATTTGTATCACTGGTCTGTCTCCAAACTTATTGATCTGTTTACTGCGCAGGAAAAGGCTCATAGCATGCCGAGTACAATTAGCATTTGGCAACTGTCGATGGCAAAGCTTCTTGTCATTCTTGCAATTGTTTCACAATGAGCTGGTTCGGGCTATTGAACAGCCCCCATAACACTGCCCCACCTCACCTCCGAAAATGAAGACAATTGTCCCACAACCACCCACCCTTCTCCTCTCATTTTGTCATCCTCCCTCTCCACATTGGAATGCTTCTGCCATCACCTGTATTCTTCCAAACCCCAAAACACCCCATTCCTGAATTATGAATCTCATTTAAAAAATACACAACGGCTGAGCTTGTGAATATATTATTGCTCACAAGTCTGTTGAGGATTCAGGATGTTTTGACAGGAAATACAATATGGCAGAGCATGCAAGGATGCCTCCAGCTTAAACCTCAACTTCATGCCAAGTGAATACGAGCATAGCGCAGAGGAAGCATCTTGATATCTCCAGTCAATGATCTTTGAAAATCCTCACTTTTATTTCTCAAATAAATGTCTGTTTCAAGATTTAAATACAGTATACTCTGCCCCAGTGATTTATACACTTGTTATTTATACACCTGTTACTAAACAAGCAAGGAAATGGTACTGTGGCTTTGTTGAAATGCCAAATTACATCCTTCTCTGTCTACGGTGTCTTTAGGCTTATGGGGGAGCATCATTGCAAGACAAGGATTTCAAAAAAACTCTTCCTTGACATGAATCACTAGGGAATAATTATGATATTAATTAGGAGAAGGGAATAATCTATAGGACATTTGAACCTGGGATCCTACCATTGTGACCTACCTGCTGATTTAGGAACATTAAGCAAGCAAACGCCAATATCACTCAAGAGATTCACAAAAATCATTTTCCCAACCAGAATTAACATTATGGACAACACACTTTCTCCAGAGACTCACCCTGAAGTTTTAGAGACTCACCCTGGAGTTTAACAGACTCACCCTGAAGTTTAAGAGACTCACCCTGAAGTTTTAGAGACTCACCCTGGAGTTTTAGAGACTCACCCTGGAGTTTGCTGAATGTGTTGATGAAGCGCACAGACAACGAAGTTAGTTCATTGCAGTTGAGGCGCGCTACCTGCACATGTGCACATACTGCACGCATCATCTTGAACACGGCATCTGGAATGCAGATCAACTTGCAATCTGATAGATCTGAAAGGAAACCATTTCCACAGCATCAACGCAGATCAGTGTGCAGTTCCATGTGTGTCAATTGGCACAGTAACGTTTTCAAGAAGGTTGTTTTTCACAAAAAAACTACGTTTAGGTATTAGAGGCACCGTCAAACGCCATTATTGATGAAATCATGTTTAACGCTTTTGTGTCACAGGTGGTCACCCAACAATTTTAGGTTTTTTTTTTCTTTTCTTCTTGGTATACAAGATCGAGGCTCGTGAAAGAGCTAACATTAATCACACAAAAAGTCAAAACGACACATAAAACACAAAAAACAAGCATTCTGAGTATTGCGCTGCAATACATGTCCCATACCAAAGTTCAAAGTGCCATAACTTTGTCAAAAATGATCGAATATGCAAATTTCTGCAAGGTTGATGCTGGTTTTCAAACTTGATCTGAGGTATGCTGAGACACAAGTGTGTCACGCCTCGCCTCGTTGATAAGCCTGCAAGGTCGCTCCGTGTAGCGGCCTGCACATATTGCACTGTGTGAATTATATAATTACCAACTCACGGTCTGAGGTACTAGCGATTCAAGAGATATCCATTTTTAAAATATTTTCGTTTAATTAACGATATCTGCCAAACCACGTGCCCTATCGCAAATTCCAAAAGGACATTTTAGTAGATTGACATGCTGAACAGATCTGTGAAGTTTCCCCTCGATTGGATCAAAAATGAGGGAGGGGCTCGGTTTTAAAGGTTCATGCTTAAAAACGTCATAACTCTGAAACCATCAGTAATTTATTATATTTTCCGGTTCACGATCAATGATCGATGTGTATATATATGTTGCTCGGCTTGGCTCCACACCTCCTGAAAGCGCGCGCTGTGTCGCGCTGTTGACGTTCACGGGACGAGGCTGAGGGCGCACAGTGCGGCTTGAGGAGAACTCGAGAATAAACAAGAGATATCCATTTTTAAAAATATTTTCGTTTAATTAACGATATCTGCCAAACCACGTGCCCTATCGCAAACTCCAAAAGGACATTTTAGTAGATTGACATGCTGAACAGATCTGTGAAGTTTCCCCTCGATTGGATCAAAAATGAGGGAGGAGCTCGGTTTTAAAGGTTCATGCTTAAAAACGTCATAACTCTGAAACCATGTGATGCATGACGTCATGGTCGGCGATTTTTTGTTCGTCATGGGTATGCGATTCTGCCTGCAAAGTTTGGCCTCGATCTGTTCAGCCGTTGCAGAGAAAAAGGGGTTTTCGTGTTTTTAAGGAAAACAATATGGCGGCTGAACCACGTGACCTGTGACGTCATAATTAACAATAAAATATTCTACAGACCGAGTCCATCATATGGTGAAAATTTTTATCTCAATCGGTCCTATTATTGCAGAGAAATTGGTTTTTAAAGGAAATTAAAACTTAAAATGGCACTGAGTTAAGGATCATCAGAATTATCAGAATTCCCAAAGTTCAAAGTGCCATAACCTTGTCAAAAATGATCGAAACGTCGTGAAGTTCGAACTTGACCTGTAACTTATCATGAGGAAACCATGTGCCAAGTTTGAAATCATTAGCATTACGCGTTTAGAAAAAAAGTCCGGAAAACTGTTCTTTGCGTGACGGACTGATGGACTGATGGACTGACAGACGGAGGGACGGCGTGCAAACCTATAGTCCCCTCCGGTGCACACCGGTAGGGTACTAATAAGGGGAGCGGTAGACAAGATGGGGAGAGAGGGGGAAGAACACAAACACAACATTTGAGAGTCGGGACATCGGGAGAAATGTGGGAGGGGGAGGGCTTGGGGGGAGGTGGGAGAGGTATAAAACATATGAACACTGCCAGGACTTCCAGGAAAGAAGTTGGAATTTCCAAAAAAAAAGTGTATCTGGGGTGATTTAGCGGGGGTAGAAAAGATCAAGGTTTTGGATGGGGGAAGTTAAGAGATGGTGGTGAACAGCTGTTTTAAAGACCTGGAGGGAGTGGGATTGAAGGGAGTGGGGGAGTTTGTTCCAGAGGCGGGAGAAAAGGGGAAATGAAAGAGTGAAGGTGAGCAGAGAGCCTAGATTTTGGCAGTTTAACCATAAGAGGGTTGCAGGCAGATCTTGTGCGACCTGAAGGAATATTGGGGGGACAGAGCACAGAGAGAGCTGGGGGAGCAAGGCCGGAGAGGAGTCGGTAGAAGACAGAAAGACCACCAACCAGCCTGCGGTGAGTGAGTGAAAGGCCCTCGGAGTTAGCTTCATCGCAGGAGATTCTAATGATTCTGAAAGCTTTGGTTTCAACAGCGTGAAGCCGAGCTAGGTGTGAGGCAGGAGCACCAGCCCAGAGGGGGGGGAACAGTATTCCAATTGAGCTGCGGATGAAAGCCTTGTATGTGGTGAGGAGCTCAGGTGTGCCAAGGAAGGACTTCGCACGACGGAGGATGCCCAGTCGGCGACTGGCTTTGGAGTCCAGCTTGGAAATGTGGTTTTCCCAAGAAAGATCATGGCAGATAGTGAGACCCAAAAGCTTGAGCGACAGAACTTGTTGGAGAGGATTATTGAGAAAGTAGGTGGGAGGGTTTTCCAGTCGGTCCTTTCGGAGAGACATTGTAAGAGTGTGAGATTTGTCAGGATTGAAAGACATGTTCCACTTGTTTGACCAGTCTGTGATTTTGTCCAGGTCTGCAGAGAGTGAGGAGGCTGCAGACTGCCGATCTGAGGGATGAGGCATGGAGCGGCAGAGAGTGGAGTCATCAGCAAAGAGATAGAGAGGATTTTCCAGAGAGTCGGTGAGATCATTGATGAAGACAAGAAATAGCACAGGACCCAGAATACTACCTTGGGGTTGGCAGAATTAGGTCTGATAGTGTTTCCAAACACAGCACATCATTCATTTTGCCATCCCAAAATGAGAATTCAAAATGACCCAAGCACAGATTAACAAAGGTAATTTAAGATTCCCAACATCCATACAAATGTCTTAAATCTATATGTTTGAAAGTATCCAATCGATCAAATCTTGGAAACTAAGCAGAGGTTTCAAAGGATAGCTCGATTGACAGCATACCTGTCCCCAATTTGTCTGACGCTTGATTGGAAAGTTGAATCTTACTCAAATATATTCTCCTTCTGGTGTAATCATCGCAGGGAGTGCTGCGTGTCACAAAATATATATTTGGGTAGGGACGTGGCGGATCTACGGATCAGTTGATGATCGGAGGTTAATAAAGCCTACGGAGGATCAAAAATGTCAGTTGTCCAACCTTAAGAATCATCATGATGTCATCATCAGAATGAGCTCACCGACCCAATAGGGCTCTTGCAGTGTTTTTAGAACTTCAATGTGCATTCAAATTCAATAAGCGTGTATATCTTCTACATATATAAAATAAAGTTTTTGTTTGTTTGTTTGATTGTTTGTCTGCGCAAACTAATCTCTTGAACGGTGATAGATATGAGGAAACCTCTAATACAAAAAATGTCGGGACGGGCCCCGGGAAGGTTTTAGGCGAGGTGGCGAGGCCGGTTGAGGCCGCTTCGGCCGGGCTGGGCCCATTTTGCAATTAAAAGCTGAGCTAAATTACAGTAGTCAATCTTCTACGGCCACGAGTAAAAGCTGAATTATGGTAGTAAATGCATTCAAAAAGAACCAAAAATGTTGGGACGGGCCCCGGGAAGGTTATAGGCAAGGTAGCGAGGCTGGTCGAGGCCGCTTCGGCCAAGCTGGGCCCATTTCGCAATTAAAAGCTGAGCTGAATTATAGTCGTCAATCTTCTACGGCCGCGAGTAAAAACTGAATTATAGTAGTAAATTCAGTCAAAAAGAACCCGGGCAACGCCAGGTGCTTTCGGCTGGTATATACAGTCACGTGAAAAAGTAAGTACACCCCATGTAAAGTTTTGACTTTTTCAACATATTTCAACATACAGCTATTTGATCTTCATTTCAACAATATTGATAGATAAAGGTGACATAATATAACAAATATCATGAAACATTTACATTTTGTAGTCCATTGTATAATTTAAATAAACCTCAATGCAAATTTCACATGTGGAAAAAGTAAGTACACCCTTGGCTCTAATAGGTGGTATTGCCTGCCCCCTTTGGCAGAAACAACCTCAAGTAGACGTTTCTTATAACTGTGTCCCAGTCTCTGACATCGACTGGGAGAAATTTTTGCCCACTCCTCCATGCAGAATTCTTTCAGCTGTGCAATGTTTGAGGGGTTTCTTGCATGCACAGCTCGTTTCAAATCCCCCCACAACATCTCGATGGGATTTAGATCCGGGCTTTGACTTGACAATTCCAGAACCCTCCATTTCTTTCTTTTTAGCCATTCCTTGGAGGATTTACTGGTATGTTTAGGGTCATTGACATGTTTCAAGGTCCACCTTCGGTTGAGCTTCAACTTTCCGACAGATGGCCTCACATTATCCTCAAGCACCCTCTGGTACAATGAAGAATTAATAGTGGATTATATGATGGTGAGCTGCCCAGGCCCTGATGCAGCAAAGCTGCCCCAAATCATAATATTTCCACCACCATGCTTTACAGTTGGTATCAGGTTCTTGTGGTCAAATGCTGTCTTTGGTTTTCGTCAATAACATGTCTTCTGGTACTGTGGCCAAATAGCTCTACCTTTGACTCATCTGTCCAGAGCACATTGTTCCACAAGTGCTGATCTTTGCCTAGGTGTTCATTGGCAAACTTTAGTCTTGCCCTGATGTTCTTTCTGGACAGCAAAGGTTTCCCCCTGGCACACCTCCCATGTAGATCAAATTTGTGCAGCCTCTTTCTAATGGTAGACTCGTGCACTTTGACATCAACAGTGGAAAGAGCTACCTGTAGGTCCCGTGATGACATGCTGGGGTTCTTAGAGACTTCTTTCAGCATCTTGCGGTCTGCTCTCGGGCTGAACTTGCTGGGGCGGCCTGGCCTGAACAAGTTGGCAGTTGTTTGGAATCTTCTCCACTTGGAGATGATCTTCCGGACAGTCGAATGATTGATTTCAAATTGTTTGGAGATCTTTTTAAATCCCTTCCCAGACTCGTAGGCATCTATAACCTTCTTTCTGAAGGCCTCAGAGAGCTCTTTTGTTCTAGGCATGGTGACGCCGCACACTTCAACAACAAAGAGCAAACCAAACTAAATGTCTGAGGTTTAAATAAGACAGGCTCCTCCAAGATCCTCTCTAATGATGTTCTAATCATTGGCACCTGAGCTGGTGTACCAGATTGTGATTTTAGGTATTTGAAGTAGTGATAAATGTAGGGGTGTACTTACTTTTTCCACATGCGAAATTTGCATTTATGTTTATTTAAATTATACAATGGACTACAAAATGTAAATGTTTCATGATATTTGTTATATTATATCACCTTTATCTATCAATATTGTTGAAATGTAGATCAAATAGCTGTATGCTGAAATATGTTGAAAAAGTCAAAACTTTACATGGGGTGTACTTACTTTTTCACGTGACTGTATATATATATATATATATATATATATATATATATATATATATATATATATATATATATATATATATATATATATATATATATATATATATATATATATGTATGTGTGTATAAAGCCCGTCATAAATGAAGCATGGGCCTAGTGTCAGGTGTGCTTCTATCTTCTATATTTATTAGACATCCTACAGACGTAAATGAACACTCGGTTTACTCTGCGCACTTTGCACATCATGTTCAGCAAATGTCACCTCCCTGTGCCTTGTATTTATTGTGATTTAAATAAAAACGCTTCCATACACCGACCTTGAGGCTCGGTTTGCAAGCCACCGTCTACAATTCCAATGTAAGAGACATAATTACTCTTCTTGTGGGTCTTCAGAGTCCTCAGGATATTTTGGGTCCTCTGGTTCATTTGGGACTTTTGGGTGTTCAAGCTTTTTTTTTTTTCTTTTTTTTTTTTCTTTTTTCTTTCCAAAAATTTTAAATTACGAAATTTGAAAAAATTTGAAAAAAAAAATTACGGAATTTCAAGTGGCCCAATATCTGGCTTTTCTGCATCCTTGGGATATTTTGGTTCTTTTGTGTCCTCGGGATTTTTGGGGTCCTCGGGTCTTTTTGATCACCTGGGTCTTTGGGGTATTTTGGGTCTTCGGGGTCCACTGTGCCCTCAAGGTATTTAAGGGTCTTTTTGTTGTTTTGGATTGACATCCTACAGACGTAAATGAACACTCAATTTACTCTGCGCATTTTGCACGTCACGTTCAGTGAATTTCACCTCCCTATGCCGTGTACTTATTCTAATTTTTAAAAAACCACTTCTGTACACAGACCTTGAGGCTCGGTTTGCAAGCCACCGTCTACAATTCCAATGTAAGAGACAGAATTACTCTAATTTTGAGTCTTCAGAGTCCTAACGGTCTTTTGGGTTCTCTGGTTAATTTGGGTCTTTTTTTTGGGGTGCTCAAGCTCTTTTGCATCCTTGGGATTTTCTGGTTCATTTCGGTATTTCAGGTCATTTGAGTCCTTTGGGTCCTCAGCATCTTTGGGGTCCTCTGGTATTTTCAGTCATCTAGGTATTTTGGGTATTTTGGGTAATTTGGGTCTTTGTGTTCCACTGGGTCCTCAAGGTTTTTAAGGGTCTTTTTGGTGTTTTGGATTGTTTGGTTCTGTGGGGTCATTAAGGGTCTTCGGGTATTTTGCGTTTTCAGGGACTTTTTGGTCTTCTGGGTCTTTTCGATTTTTTTTGGTCTTTGGGATATTTTGGGTCTCTGTGGTCTTTTTGGTGTTTTGGGTCTTTGATGTATTTTGAGTCTTTGGGGTATTTTTGGTCTTTGGGGTCTTTTGGGTTTTTGCGTTTTTGGGGTTTTTGGGTCTTTGTGGTCTTTTCGGTCTTCTGTGTCTTTAAGGGCAATTGAGATATTTTGGGTCCTTGAGGTATTTAAGGGTCTTCTGGGTCTTTTGGATCTTCAGGGTATTTTTAGTCTTCAGGGTCTTCAGGGTCTTTTGGGTATTTAAAGGTTTTTGAGGTCTTTGGATATTCAGAGTCTGGGTCTTTGGGGTATTTTGGGTCTTTGGGGTATTTTGGGTCTTGGTGGTATTTTGGGGATTTAAGGGTCTTGGGGTCTTTTCAGTGTTTTGGGTCTTTTTCAGTCTTTATGAGTCTTTGGGGAATTTTGGGTCTTCAGGGCCTTTTGGGTTTTTGTTGTCTTTTGGGTCTTTAAGGGTATTGCAGTCTTTGGGGTATTTTGGGTCTTTTGGGTCTTCTGGATATTTAAGGGTCATTGGGGTATTTTGGGTCATTGGGGTATTTTGGGTCATTGGGGTATTTTGGGTCTTTGGGGTATTTGGGTATTTTGGGTCTTCTGGATATTCAAGGGTCTTTGGGGTTTTTGGGGTCTTCATGGTCCTTTGAGTGTCCATGGTCTTTTGGGCATTTAAGGGTCTTTGGGGTCTTTTGTGTCTTTGTGGTCATTTTGGGTCTTTTTTTTTTTTTTTTTTTTTGTATACAAGATCGAGGCTCGTGTATACAAGATCGAGGCTTGTATACAAGATCGAGAAAAGACTTTAATACAAGATCGAGGCTTTAAGGGTATTTGGTGTATTTGGGGTCTTTGGGGTCTTCGGGGTCTTTTGGGTCTTCGGGGTATTTTGGGTGTTTGGGGTCAATGGGTTTTCAATGACTTTCTGTCTTTTGGGCCTTTGGGGACTTCTCGGTCTTCATGGTGTTTTGTGTCTTTAACAGTCTACAGGGTATTTTGGGTCTTCAGGTATTTTGGGTGTTTATGGTCTATTTGGCCTCCAGGGTCTTCTGGGTCCTTGAGGTCTTAGGGTCCTTTGGGTTTTTGGGTCTTACCAAAATTTGGGGTATTTGGGGTCCATTGGGTCTTTTCAGTCTTTTGGGTCTTTGGTGTATTTTGAGTCGTCAGCGTATTTTGGGTATTTGGGGTATTTTGGGTGTTTGGGGTCCATTGGGTCCATTGGGTCTATTTGGTCTTTTGGGTCTTTGGGGTATTTTGGATCTTCAGAATCCTTGGGGTCTTCTGAGTCATTGGTGTATTTTGGATCCTCTTTGTCATTTGGGTCCTTGGGGTTGTTTGGGTCTTTTGGATCCCTGGGGTGTTTTGGGTCTTCAGGCTCTTTTGGGTATTTGGGGCCAATTGGGTCTTCAAAGTCTTTTCAGTCTTTTGTGTCTTTGGGGTCCTTTGGGTCTCTGGGGTATTTTGGGTCTTTGGGGTATTTTGGGTCTTCAGAGTCCTTGGGGGTCTTCTGAGTCTTTGGGGTATTTTGGGTCCTCTTTGTCATTTGGGTCCTTGGGGTTGTTTGGATATTTTGAGTCTTCAGGGTCTTTTGGGTATTTGGGATCCATTGGGTCTTCAGAGTCTTTCAGTCTTTTGGGTCTTTGGGGTGCTTTGGGTCTTTGGGGTGCTTTGGGTCTTTGGGCTATTTTGGGTCTTCCAAGTCCTTGGGATCTTCTAGGTCCTTGGGGGCTTCTAGGTCTTCATTACATTTTGTGTCTTTAACAGTCTACAGGGTATTTTGGGTCTTCTGGTATTTTGGGTGTTTGGGGTCTATTGGGTCTTTGGGTCTTGTGGGTCCTTGAGGTATTTTGGGTCTTTGGGTCATACCTAAATTTTGGGTCGTTGGGGTCCATTGGATCTTCAGGGTCTTTTCAGTCTTTTTGGGTATTTTGGGTCATTGGCATATTTTGGGGTTTTTGGGGTATTTTTGGTGTTTGGGGGTCATTGGGTCTTTTTGGTGTTTTGGGTCTTCAGGGTATTTTGGATCTTCAGAGTCCTTGAGGGTCTTCTGAGTCCTTGGGGTATTTTGGGTCCTTTTTGTCATTTGGGTTCTTGGGGTTGTTTGGGTCTTTTGGGTCTTCTGGGTCTTTGGGGTCCATTGGGTCTTCAGTGTCTTGTCAGTCTTTTGGGTATTTGGGGTCCTTTGGGTCTTTGGGGTATTTTGGGTCTTCGGGGTCTTTTGGGTCTTCAGAGCCATTCGGGTCTTCTGGGTCCTTGGGGTGTTCTAGGTCTTCATTATCTTTTGTGTATTTAACAGTCTACAGGGTATTTTGGGGTCCATTTGGGTCTTTGGGGTCTTCTGGGTCCTTGGGGTCTTTTGGGTCCTCAGAGTCTTTTAGCTATTTTAACCGGTGGACACACGGGCATGTTCAAAGATTGTCCCTTAAACTCCCCCACTCAAATCCCTCCTAAAGCACAACTCAAAACCTTTAAAACCTCGCCCTATGAAGGGGAACAGACACACAAACACACAGACACACTCGTTGTGTTTTAATGGTAGATATATCGTTTTTTTTCTAGCAAGATCGAAGCTCATGGAAGAGCAAGATGACTGAGGGTATGAATTCCGCCAGTGGGGCAACTTTACACATATTAAGCAAGGGAATTAACAAATAGGAAAAGAGGAGAGGAGTGGAGAGATACACTGCAACCTGTAAGTAAGTTGGATTAGGAAGGGTTAATGGGGTTCATAAAGACTGTGGGGGCAAGAAGGGGGAGGGGGGGGGGTTGAAGTGAGGTGGCAGCGCATTGCTTCACCATGGCATTGGAGGGAAGAATTAGGACAAAGAACCTCGAGAAGACAGTTCTGTAAATGGAGGGCAAATGAATCAACACAGACAAAGTTATTTGTATTAGTGAGACATGATAAAATGTGCTGCTAGTCGTTAATAACTATACCCTTCACCATGGTAAAATGTGCTGATAGTCGTTAATAACTATACTTCACCATGGTAAAATGTGCTGATAGTCGTTAATAACGACACTTCACCATGGTAAAATGTGCTGATAGTCGTTAATAACTACCCTTCACCATGGTAAAAGGTGCTGCTAGTCGTTAATAACTACCCTTCACCATGGTAAAAGGTGCTGATAGTCGTTAATAACGACACTTCACCATGGTAAAAGGTGCTGCTAGTCGTTAATAACGACACTTCACCATGGTAAAATGTGCTGATAGTCGTTAATAACTACCCTTCACCATGGTAAAATGTGCTGATAGTCGTTAATAACTACCCTTCACCATGGTAAAATATGCTGATAGTCGTTAATAACGACACTTCACCAAGGTAAAATATGCTGCTAGTCGTTAATAACGACACTTCACCATGGTAAAATGTGCTGATAGTCGTTAATAACGACACTTCACCAAGGTAAAATATGCTGCTAGTCGTTAATAACTACCCTTCACCATGGTAAAATGTGCTGATAGTCGTTAATAACGACACTTCACCATGGTAAAAGGTGCTGCTAGTAGTTAATAACGACACTTCACCATGGTAAAATGTGCTGATAGTCGTTAATAACTACCCTTCACCATGGTAAAATCTGCTGATAGTCGTTAATAACTACCCTTCACCATGGTAAAATCTGCTGATAGTCGTTAATAACTACCCTTCACCATGGTAAAAGGTGCTGCTAGTCGTTAATAACTACCCTTCACCATGGTAAAAGGTGCTGCTAGTCGTTAATAACGACACTTCACCATGGTAAAAGGTGCTGCTAGTCGTTAATAACTACCCTTCACCATGGTAAAATGTGCTGATAGTCGTTAATAACTACCCTTCACCATGGTAAAAGGTGCTGCTAGTCGTTAATAACTACCCTTCACCATGGTAAAAGGTGCTGCTAGTCGTTAATAACGACACTTCACCATGGTAAAAGGTGCTGCTAGTCGTTAATAACGACACTTCACCATGGTAAAATGTGCTGATAGTCGTTAATAACTACCCTTCACCATGGTAAAATGTGCTGATAGTCGTTAATAACTACCCTTCACCATGGTAAAATCTGCTGATAGTCGTTAATAACTACCCTTCACCATGGTAAAATCTGCTGATAGTCGTTAATAACGACACTTCACCATGGTAAAAGGTGCTGCTAGTCGTTAATAACGACACTTCACCATGGTAAAATGTGCTGATAGTCGTTAATAACTACCCTTCACCATGGTAAAATGTGCTGATAGTCGTTAATAACTACCCTTCACCATGGTAAAATGTGCTGATAGTCGTTAATAACTATACCCTTCACCATGTTAAAATGTGCTGATTAGTCGTTAATAACTACCCTTCACCATGGTAAAATGTGCTGATAGTCGTTAATAACTCCACTTCACCATGGTAAAATGTGCTGATAGTCGTTAATAACTATACCCTTCACCATGGTAAAATCTGCTGATAGTCGTTAATAACGATACCCTTCACCATGGTAAAATGTGCTGATAGTCGTTAATAACTCCACTTCACCATGGTAAAATGTGCTGATAGTCGTTAATAACGACACTTCACCATGGTAAAATGTGCTGATAGTCGTTAATAACTACCCTTCACCATGGTAAAATGTGCTGATAGTCGTTAATAACTATACCCTTCACCATGTTAAAATGTGCTGATAGTCGTTAATAACTACCCTTCACCATGTTAAAATGTGCTGATAGTCGTTAATAACTACCCTTCACCATGTTAAAATGTGCTGATAGTCGTTAATAACTACCCTTCACCATGTTAAAATGTGCTGATAGTCGTTAATAACTACCCTTCACCATGTTAAAATGTGCTGATAGTCGTTAATAACTATACCCTTCACCATGGTAAAATATGCTGCTAGTCGTTAATAACGACACTTCACCATGGTAAAAGGTGCTGCTAGTCGTTAATAACTACCCTTCACCATGGTAAAAGGTGCTGATAGTCGTTAATAACTACCCTTCACCATGGTAAAATGTGCTGATAGTCGTTAATAACGACACTTCACCATAGTAAAAAGTGCTGCTAGTCGTTAATAACTGCCCTTCACCATGGTAAAATGTGCTGATAGTCGTTAATAACGATAACCCTCACCATGGTAAAATCTGCTGATAGTCGTTAATAACGATACCCTTCACCATGGTAAAATCTGCTGATAGTCGTTAATAACTACACTTCACCATGGTAAAATGTGCTGATAGTCGTTAATAACTACCCTTCACCATGGTAAAATGTGCTGATAGTCGTTAATAACTACCCTTCACCATGGTAAAATGTGCTGATAGTCGTTAATAACTACACTTCACCATGGTAAAATGTGCTGATAGTCGTTAATAACTACACTTCACCATGGTAAAATGTGCTGATAGTCGTTAATAACTACACTTCACCATGGTAAAATGTGCTGATAGTCGTTAATAACTACACTTCACCATGGTAAAATGTGCTGATAGTCGTTAATAACTACCCTTCACCATGGTAAAATGTGCTGATTAGTCATTAATAACTACACTTCACCATGGTAAAATGTGCTGATAGTCGTTAATAACTACACTTCACCATGGTAAAATGTGCTGATAGTCGTTAATAACTACACTTCACCATGGTAAAATGTGCTGATAGTCGTTAATAACAATACCCTTCACCATGGTAAAATGCACTTCACCAAACTTACATACTCCAACAAATTAATCATTCCTTTTCAAACTTACATACGCCAACAAATTAATCATTCCTTTTCAAACTTACATACTCCAACAAATTAATCATTCCTTTTCAAACTTACACACTCCAACCAATTAATCATTCCTTTTCAAACTTACATACTCCAACAAATTAATCATTCCTTTTCAAACTTACACACTCCAACAAATTAATCATTCCTTTTCAAACTTACATACTCCAACAAATTAATCATTCCTTTTCAAACTTACATACTCCAACAAATTAATCATTCCTTTTCAAACTTACACACTCCAACCAATTAATCATTCCTTTTCAAACTTACATACTCCAACAAATTAATCATTCCTTTTCAAACTTACATACTCCAACTAATTAATCTTTCCTTTTCAAACTTACATACGCCAACAAATTAATCATTCCTTTTCAAACTTACATACTCCAACAAATTAATCATTCCTTTTCAAACTTACATACTCCAACAAATTAATCATTCCTTTTCAAACTTACACACTCCAACCAATTAATCATTCCTTTTCAAACTTACATACTCCAACAAATTAATCATTCCTTTTCAAACTTACATACTCCAACTAATTAATCTTTCCTTTTCAAACTTACATACGCCAACAAATTAATCATTCCTTTTCAAACTTACATACTCCAACAAATTAATCATTCCTTTTCAAACTTACATACGCCAACAAATTAATCATTCCTTTTCAAACTTACATACGCCAATAAATTAATCATTCCTTTTCAAACTTACATACTCCAACTAATTAATCATTCCTTTTCAAACTTACATACGCCAACAAATTAATCATTCCTTTTCAAACTTACATACTCCAACAAATTAATCATTCCTTTTCAAACTTACAGATGCCAACAAATTAATCATTCCTTTTCAAACTTACATACTCCAACAAATTAATCATTCCTTTTCAAACTTACATACTCCAACAAATTAATCATTCCTTTTCAAACTTACATACTCCAACAAATTAATCTTTCCTTTTCAAACTTACATACTCCAACAAATTAATCATTCCTTTTCAAACTTACATACTCCAACAAATTAATCATTCCTTTTCAAACTTACATACTCCAACAAATTAATCATTCCTTTTCAAACTTACATACTCCAACAAATTAATCATTCCTTTTCAAACTTACACACTCCAACAAATTAATCATTCCTTTTCAAACTTACATACTCCAACTAATTAATCAATCCTTTTCAAACTTACATACGCCAATAAATTAATCATTCCTTTTCAAACTTACATACTCCAACTAATTAATCATTCCTTTTCAAACTTACATACGCCAATAAATTAATCATTCCTTTTCAAACTTACATACTCCAAAAAATTCATCATTACTTTTCAAACTTACATACGCCAACAAATTAATCATTCCTTTTCAAACTTACATACTCCAACAAATTAATCATTCCTTTTCAAACTTACATACTCCAACAAATTAATCATTCCTTTTCAAACTTACATACTCCAACAAATTAATCATTCCTTTTCAAACTTACATACTCCAACAAATTAATCATTCCTTTTCAAACTTACATACTCCAACAAATTAATCATTACTTTTCAAACTTACATACACCATCAAATTAATCATTCCTTTTCAAACTTACATACTCCAACAAATTAATCATTCCTTTTCAAACTTACATACTCCAAAAAATTCATCATTACTTTTCAAACTTACATACTCCAACAAATTAATTATTCCTTTTCAAACTTACATACTCCAACAAATTAATCATTCCTTTTCAAACTTACATACACCATCAAATTAATCATTCCTTTTCAAACTTACATACTCCAACAAATTAATCATTCCTTTTCAAACTTACATACTCCAAAAAATTCATCATTACTTTTCAAACTTACATACTCCAACAAATTAATCATTCCTTTTCAAACTTACATACTCCAACAAATTAATCATTCCTTTTCAAACTTACATACTCCAACAAATTAATCATTCCTTTTCAAACTTACATACTCCAACAAATTAATCATTCCTTTTCAAACTTACATACTCCAACAAATTAATCATTCCTTTTCAAACTTACATACTGCAACAAATTAATCATTCCTTTTCAAACTTACATACTCCAACAAATTAATCATTCCTTTTCAAACTTACATACTCCAACAAATTAATCATTCCTTTTCAAACTTACATACACCATCAAATTAATCATTCCTTTTCAAACTTACATACTCCAACAAATTAATCATTCCTTTTCAAACTTACATACTCCGACAAATTAATCATTCCTTTTCAAATTTACATACGCCAACAAATTAATCATTCCTTTTCAAATTTACATACACCAACAAATTAATCATTCCTTTTCAAACTTACATACGCCAACAAATTAATCATTCCTTTTCAAACTTACATACTCCAACAAATTAATCATTCCTTTTCAAACTTACATACTCCAACAAATTAATCATTCCTTTTCAAACTTACATACTCCAACAAATTAATCATTCCTTTTCAAACTTACATACTCCAACAAATTAATCATTCCTTTTCAAACTTACATACTCCAAGTAATTGTCAGAACGTTTCTTTCAATCGACATTTGTGCTGAGTATGACGTCATTGTGCTGAGTCTGAGTTACAGTGCAGTTATGACAGAACTCGCTCCAGGAAATAATCCGTGACGTCATCGATGACGTGTAACAGCGTGAGAGCAAGGACCGCCCCTCGCCCATGTCACAAACTAACAAAGTGACAGGAAATTCGTATTTCGTACCGAGACATCGTCCATCTTCCACCGACTGGCGGATCTTCACGGCCACTCGCGCCACCGATTGTCCAACTTCCCTCTTCATTTGTCTTTGCTCTTCCGTTACGTTTGCGTCATCCCTGTTGCACACACGCACCGAGTGTGGAAGCGCGAGGCGACATGGCACCTTTATTATCCCCAAACACACACAAAGTGCATATTAAAGAATGGTGGCGTCAATTCGGATCCGTGTTACGTGACCCACGTGATCACACTTACCACGTCTCCATGAGGTGAGAGAGTGAGAAATTCTTCGAGTGATCGCGAAGTGTTTTCACGGTCGAGGTCTCGATCCGCACTGTCCGCTCCAGCAGTTGGCGCCTGTCCATCATGTCGAACTGGGTTGTGCTCAAAATAGGCCACAATCAGTGGAGTGAAGCACACAGGGAGCGAGAGAAGAAACAAACAGAATAAATACCCACAACCACTTCATGCCATAGCTATGCACATCCACCATCAACATCCCTCGACACATCCACCCTTTACATCCATCAATACAAACACCCTTTACATCCATCTACACATCCACCATCAACATCCCTCCACACATCCACCCTTTACATCCATCTACACATCCACCCTTTACATCCATCAACACAAACACCCTTTACATCCATCTACACATCCACCATCAACATCCCTCCACACATCCACCCTTTACATCCATCTACACATCCACCCTTTACATCCATCTATAAATCCCTCGACACATCCACCATCAACATCCCTCTACACATCCACACTTTACATCCATCTACACATCCCTCTACACATCCACCATCACCATCCCTACACACATCCACCCTTTACATCCATCTACACATCCACCCTTTACATCCATCTATAAATCCCTCGACACATTCACCATCAACATCCCTCTACACATCCACCCTTTACATCCATCTACACATCCCTCTACACATCCACCATCACCATCCCTACACACATCCACCCTTTACATCCATCTACACATCCACCCTTTACATCCATCTCAACATTCACCCTTTACATCCATCTACACATCCACCCATCATATCCATCTACACATTCACCCTTTACATCCATCCACCCTTTATATCCATCGACACATCCACCCTTTACATCCATCAACACATCCCTCTCCACATCCACCATGAACATCCCTCTACACACCCACCCTTTACATCCCTCTACAAATCCACTATCAACATCCCTCTACACATCCACCCTTCACATCCATCTCCACATTCACCCTTTACATCCATCTACACATTCACCCTTTACATCCATCTCCACATTCACCCTTTACATCCATCAACACATTCACCCTTTATATCCATCCACACATTCACCTTTTATATCCATCCACACATTCACCCTTTATATCCATCTACACATTCACCCTTTATATCCATCCACACATTCACCCTTTATATCCATCCACACATTCACCCTTTATATCCATCCACACATTCACACTTTATATCCACCACTAGGGGAATTTATATCCACCACCTTTATATCCATCTTTATATCCACCCTTTATATCCCTCTCCATATCCACCCTTTACATCCATCTCCACGTTCACCCTTTACATCCATCTACACATTCACCCTTTACATCCATCTACACATCCACCCTTTACATCCATCTACACATTCACCCTTTACATCCATCTACACATCCCTCCCCACATCCACCTTCAACATCCCTCCACACATCCACCCTTTGCAGCCATCTACACATTCACCCTGCATATCCCTCTCCATATCCACCCTTTATATCCCTCTCCATATCCACCCTTTATATCCCTCTCCATATCCACCCTTTATATCCCTCTCCATATCCACCCTTTATATCCCTCTCCATATCCACCCTTTATATCCCTCTCCATATCCACCCTTAACATCCATCTACACATCCTCCCTTTATATCCATCAACACGTCCACCATCAACATCCCTCCACACATCCACCCTTTACATCCATCTACACATGCACCATCAACATCCATCTCCACATTCACCCTTTACATCCATCTACACATCCACCCTTTACATCCATCTACACATCCTCCCTTTACATCCATCTGCACATCCACTCTTTACATCCATCTACACATCCACCCTTTACATCCATCTACACATCCACCCTTTACATCCATCTACACATCCACCATTTACATCCATCTACACATCCCATCAACATCCCATCCCATCAACATCCCTCCACACATCCACCCTTTACATCCATCTACACATGCACCATCAACATCCATCTCCACATTCACCCTTTACATCCATCTACACATCCACCACACATCCATCAACATCCCTCCACACATCCACCCTTTACATCCATCTACACATGCACCATCAACATCCATCTCCACATTCACCCTTTACATCCATCTACACATCCACCCTTTACATCCATCTACACATCCTCCCTTTACATCCATCTGCACATCCACTCTTTACATCCATCTACACATCCACCCTTTACATCCATCTACACATCCACCCTTTACATCCATCTACACATCCACCATTTACATCCATCTACACATCCCTCTCCACATCCACCATCAACATCCCTCCACACATCCACTCTTTGCATCCATCTACACACCCACCCTTTACATCCATCTACACATCCACCCTTTACATCCATCTACACATCCACCCTTTACATCCATCTACACATCCCTCTCCACCTCCACCATCAACATCCCTCCACACATCCACCCTTTACATCCATCTACTGTGGAAGTGTAACTCAGTGTAACTTATTAATTGGCACTGGTAACTTATTAATTAACCTGGTAACAAAGCAGATACATTTTACCTGCAAACTCTGTGAAAGCCGAGTTTGTAAATGAGTCAGGAATGCGCCCGAACATGATAATCTCTTGTCCACCTGGTCACAGCCCCTGGCTGAAGCACCCCCCTATCGTTTGGTAAACGGAACTCACAACAGGAGGGGAGCGAGCTGATACCAGGACTTGGTACATGCATGACCTCGGGGCATTAGCGGAGAGGGGATTAAGTCCAGTTTGTCCATATAAACGAGAGCAAACGTGGAGTCGAGAGAAGCTGCTACCAGAAGCTCTGACCAACGGGAGTGGCAGAGGAACATCAGCCGAACGAGAAGGACCATGCGAAAAGAGTTAACCTGATCCATTATATTATGCGGTATTATTTGGTAAATGGAATGAAGTGAATAACCAGTTAATAAACCAGACCTTTTGTAAACCTGTGTCCGGTCATTGGAGTCCTGTGAGTCTCTCAGCTACAAATTCTCCAACAATCTGGAGGCACCGCTGGAATTTCGAGTGGACGTCGTCAAGGGTCAAGGTGAGCATGACCTCTTGGGGATCTGTCCATTATGAAATATGAATTCTGAAGATGGAGGATTTGGTGTGTGGGACTAGCGATTGTCCATAGGAAATACAAGGATGAAACGTGTTAAACGACTGTAGCAATTTATTCGTGTTTTTTTTCTCTAAATGATTTCTGTAAATACGTATTTTTGCGCTGGTCATTAAGGGTCTTACTGTGACCTGGGAGCAAACGGAGCAAGCGTGCACCTTGCGACCATTTGCTTCCAGGATGTGTAAGGCCGGTACACTCGTTTACCCACCCGTACACGTATAAAGTACTTCTTTTTTTTGCACTTGTTCAAAGCACTCGACTTGCTCGACGAGCGAGCGACTTGCTCGGCGCTCGGCGAGCGACAGGGAACCGGGAAAGGGAATTATATTTACATATATATATTTTTACCTCATTCCAATTTATGGTATTGCGACAAAAAGGCTTATATCTTTGGAAACGACTGGTCGGATTTAGACAAATTAAAACTCGTTCGATCAACAAATAAATTCATGACAGACAATCCCACCTCATGCCGGTCCAGAATTACTGTGAAAGATGGCGATTGGATAAAAATTGCATACCAACACTCCCTCACTGTCCCTCATTGTCCCTCATGTCCATTCCGGCACCCTGTCTCTTCCTCCCGCTCCTTTTCCCTCCCTTTACTTCCCATTGGCGGACGTTTTGCGAGAAGCAAAGCGTTTTGCAGGACGCTTCCAGGAAATAAAACCAGTGCTGTTGTTTTTTTTGACGAAATTTGCCAGATAAATAGCATGGGTGACACGACGAAATGATCGAATGTAAAGTGAATCGAATGAAAATGAAGGATTTTTCAAATTGTTGTGGACTTTGGCCTATGTTGAATAAAATGTAGTGATTGAATAAAATAGTTGACGGATATATAAATCCCATTCGAATGTAAAGTGAATCGAATGAAAATTAAGGATTTTTCAAATTGTTGTGGACTTTGGCCTATGTTGAATAAAATGTAGTGATTGAATAAAATAGTTGACGGATATATAAATCCCATTCGAATGTAAAGTGAATCGAATGAAAATGAAGGATTTTTCAAATTGTTGTGGACTTTGGCCTATGTTGAATAAAATGTAGTGATTGAATAAAATAGTTGACGGATATATAAATCCCATTCGAATGTAAAGTGAATCGAATGAAAATTAAGGATTTTTCAAATTGTTGTGGACTTTGGCCTATGTTGAATAAAATGTAGTGATTGAATAAAATAGTTGACGGATATATAAATCCCATTCGAATGTAAAGTGAATCGAATGAAAATGAAGGATTTTTCAAATTGTTGTGGACTTTGGCCTATGTTGAATAAAATGTAGTGATTGAATAAAATAGTTGACGGATATATAAATCCCATTCGAATGTAAAGTGAATCGAATGAAAATTAAGGATTTTTCAAATTGTTGTGGACTTTGGCCTATGTTGAATAAAATGTAGTGATTGAATAAAATAGTTGACGGATATATAAATCCCATTCGAATGTAAAGTGAATCGAATGAAAATTAAGGATTTTTCAAATTGTTGTGGACTTTGGCCTATGTTGAATAAAATGTAGTGATTGAATAAAATAGTTGACGGATATATAAATCCCATTCGAATGTAAAGTGAATCGAATGAAAATTAAGGATTTTTCAAATTGTTGTGGACTTTGGCCTATGTTGAATAAAATGTAGTGAATGAATAAAATAGTTGACGGATATATAAATCCCATTCGAATGTAAAGTGAATCGAATGAAAATTAAGGATTTTTCAAATTGTTGTGGACTTTGGCCTATGTTGAATAAAATGTAGTGATTGAATAAAATAGTTGACGGATATATAAATCCCATTCGAATGTAAAGTGAATCGAATGAAAATTAAGGATTTTTCAAATTGTTGTGGACTTTGGCCTATGTTGAATAAAATGTAGTGATTGAATAAAATAGTTGACGGATATATAAATCCCATTCGAATGTCAAGTGAATCGAATGAAAATTAAGGAATTATTTCATTATGAGCGATTAATGAAGTACTCATTTAATTAATTACATTTCTTATTAAATTACAGTAATTACATTACAGTAATTACCTGAGGTAATTACAGTAATTACAGTTCCGGTAATTACAGTAATTACAGTAATCATTACAGTAATTGCAGTAATCTTATTACAGTAATTACATTACATTAACTCAGGCACCTTTTGAGTAAGGAAGCTGATATTTGGACATGACACTGACCAAGTGATGTGGCTGTCAAGGAAAATATTGATTTATTGATTAATCATTTAATAAATTAACTCGTTGATTTATAAATGACTTATTTAATTAAAAGTCCTCAGAGATACATCTTCGGATGAAATACTTACAGATTGGTTATGCTATGAGCCAATTGATTAAGGAAAATATTTTGTCATATTGGCAATTTCGTGGCCATATTCGTGGCAACTCAGTTAGTGCCACTGCACCTTTAAAATGCATCCCTGCGTTCATTTTTCGATCGATTGAGTTGAAATTTTGAACAATCGGATCTGGACTGTCGTTGTTAACGACTCTAGCACGCACTCGTCCAATCAGGATGGAGCGGTATGGTCCCCGGATCATCACTGCCCGCAGTTTTTAATTAATTTTACTTTTCTCTTGGTCATATAATTTTGAAGACATGCATGTCATGATAGAGGAAATGTTTGTTCTGTTGAACGGAATAAATGTTGTTTATTTGTGTGGGTGTGTATTTTTGTGTATTTTTGATATATTTTCACGACTAATTCCAGTTAACATCCTGCAAAATTTGCTCGTTTGCTGGCCGAGTCGAAATTGCGTTGAGCTTCTATGGCATGCGCCATTAAAAGCGCTGTGTAATGGTTGAGCTCCCTTTATTTCGTTTTGGTCATGCGGATGAGCAAACAAAGTGACAAATGCTGCGGCTGGAGCAGTAGAAGCGATGTTTTTTTAAATGGAAACGATGTAATGAGTAATTAAAAGTGGGAGGGGGCAACACCACGCATACCTCTTTTAAGGTGTGTATAAACCCTGGAATAAACGTGGGAGGGGGCAACACCACGCATACCTCTTTTAAGGTGTGTATAAACCCTGGAATATTTCAGCAATCAATACAATGCTGAAACTATGTAAGTTAAGTTAATGAGTAATTTAATGAGTAATTTAATGAGTAATTTAATGAGTAACTTAATGAGTAATTTAATGAGTAATTTAATGAGTAATTTAATGAGTAACTTAATGAGTAATTTAATGAGTAACTTAATGAGCAATTTAATAAGTAACTTAATGAGCAATTTAATAAGTAACTTAATGAGCAATGTAATAAGTAAGTTAATGAGTAATTTAATGAGTAATTTAATGAGTAACTTAATGAGTAATTTAATGAGTAACTTAATGAGCAATTTAATAAGTAACTTAATGAGCAATTTAATAAGTAACTTAATGAGCAATTTAATAAGTAATTTAATGAGTAATTTAATGAGTAATTTAATAAGGAATTTAATGAGGAATTTAATGAGGAATTAAAAGTGGGAGGGGGCAACACCACGCATACCTCTTTTAAGGTGTGTATAAACCCTGGAATATGTCAGCAATCAATACGATGCTGAAATGATGTAATTTACTGTGTAAGATGGTCGACCTTAGGTTTTGTTTGGGTTTTGTTGTTTATTTTTGTGGGTGTGTATTTTTGTGTATTTTTGATATATTTTCACGACTAATTCCAGTTAACATCCTGCAAATTTGCTCGTTTTCTGGCCGAGTCGAAATTGCGTTGAGGTCCTATGGCATGCGCCATTAAAAGCGCTGTGTAATGGTTGAGCTCCCTTTATTTCGTTTTGGTCATGCGGACGAGCAGAGAAAATGACGAATGCTGCGGCTGGAGCAGTGAAAGCGATTTTTGAATTGTTCAATGATTATTCGATATTGTTATGACTTATTGTCAATAGGTATACTAAGTGGCCATGAGGTAGCCTGTTGCTATGTACAGTTTTATTCTATTGTTGATTATACCACATAGCTGTGGTGATAAAGGAAATGTTCGTTTTAAATAGATGATTATGATAGGACCATGACTATAAAATCATGATGATTATTATGAATGATATCATAGGGTTCAAATGCAGAATGATTGCATGAACTTGGGAAAGAACTTTCAAGCCCTATGGGATAAATTGGGTGGTACAAGCGATGGAGTTTCAAAATTTAGCATGATTGAAGGAATTTTACAGTCTTATTTCAGGAGTTTTACGAAATTTATATTGCCAAGAGATTTTGGATACTATTAAAAGAAAAAATGATGAGATATTTTTCCCAATGAACTTTAATATCTGCCATCCATTTTGGCTGTCTCACGAATGAAGGATGAGTTGCCTTTAGTGGTTGCAAAGAAAATTTGTGGAGACCAGGCAAAATGGGGAAATATGTTAGATATGACCCTAGGACAGGACGGTGATTCATCAATTGACATGAGGTACGAACCCGAGGTGACGACCGATGAAATTCGATCTCAGTCAATGGATGGACCTGTCCTGACATCATTGGGGAAAGGGCTTATGCAAGGAGACATCCAAAATGATTAATTTGATTTATTGATGAATATTGATGAATTAATTGAAATTGAATAATTGATTGAATTGTTGATTGATTGAATCTAATTGATTGAATTTAATTGAATAAATTTAACTGAATAAATTGAACTGAATAAATTGAATTGAATATATTGATTGTTTGGTTGATGAAAATGCGGTCTCAAGAAAGAAGCTTTGATATCTTTGCGAGATATTATCAATGTGGAGACAACCTGGGAAAATTGAGCAAGGTGGTGAGTTTATATACAGATATATATGTGCGGTTACCATTGTGTGATTTCCCCGTCAACAGAGCGGACACCTGAGGATTCACCCATTTCATACTGACCCTCCGGCTCATCTGCAAATACTGATCTGTGAGATTGGATTGTGCAAAAGCCACAGCTGAGGGAGATTCTCTGGAAATCACCGTGTGAACAGGTGGAGAGATCCTTCCTGGAGGTACGAGTGAAGCTTTAGAGGAACCTGGAACAAGCTACAACACATCCAACGCTACTTTGATAAAAGGCAGAATGGGAAATGGAGCCTGCAAGAATACACAGGGACAACCAGAAATTCCACAAAAAGGTACTTGTACACATCATATGTACGACCGTTATGGTGCCGAAGCTATAAGGCAGGTCGAGAATTGGTATTTGTGGACAAAGGGACATGATGAGGAGTTTCCAAGAGATGGTACATTTGAGCGAAGTCGATTGGAAAGATTGGAACAAAGATTGAAAGCCAGGAAGAGACAGAATCTAATGGTAGACTGGCTTGCATTCCATCTTTGGGATGGTGAATCCAGACAACGGGAACAGCAAGAACGGATAACGGATCTAGAACTTAAAATAAAAAGGATACAGGATACAGTGGAGGAGACAAATGCACAACTGCCCTCGAAATTAGGAATGAAAGGGACAGTTGTCCCATCTGATTTCCAGTTGTCTCCCCAAAAAGGACAATACAGAGAATTTTTTCGTGTTTCGGGAGATAACGAGAGATTGCAGTGGCAACTCAGGGATGTAGAGATGCAGCCCAGCAATACAAGTGCACAGGTGCGCAGACCAGGCAACGACAGAAACCGGTGTTTCAAGTGTGGACGGATGGGACATTGGAAAAGAGGATGTCCGTATACCAAAAGGAAGACAAGTTCATAGGGTAAACTAAGATCAAGGGTACCAGTGCTGACCGATACCTCAGACAATGATTAGGCCTTCATTGCGACAAATCCCAAATGACGATTGGCCTCAACAAATTAGATTACTGGACAAACATGAATAACTGTCGATGATTCTTGGGTCTGAAAAGTTTTCGGAGCAAGAATTATTCATTTTTTCTTTTGCTTGTAAGCAAATTAGTAATTAATTGATCACATGCCGAAATTGGATCTTTTATGTTGGGCACACAATTTTAAATTTACAAAGTTGGAACAATTGCTTTGCAAATTTTTGAAACTAAGTGACAAGGGTCACATGATGATCAGGTGAGAATTTCGGACTAGTGTTCCGCATGATTGATAAGTCAGTGGTCGACTGACATGTAAATGGGTGTGTAGTCAAATTTGGATAAATTATTGTGGGAACTGAAAGGGTAATTTCAATGTGACATCATAGGGGTTTTCTAAGAATAAACTTTTTGGTCCATTTGTGTATTAGCATTTCTAAAAAATTGAAGGACAAATTTTATGAAATTGAAATAAAATTGACACCCATCTTGATCTGTAAATAATAGTTCCAACGCAAACAAATACGCATAATGCATGTGTGTGTATTTTTTGTGTGTCAATGTTAGTGTTTTTATTGTTTTGTGTATCAATCTTAAAAGATTGTTGACACCGACAGTGTGCCTGTCTGGAAATGGATAGTTTTATGTGGATGGGATTGAATATGCAGAGAATCCGTAAAATAAAATAGAAATAAAATTTGATTATGAACATTATCTCTTTTGTCAAGGGAGATGGAATATAAAGATATGATGTGCTGGGTTATGAGCAGCCATTAATTAAATAGTAAAATTGTGAGTAACTTGGGGATTCCATTTTTGATAGAATTTATATGAGAATAACAGCTATTTATGGATATGAGCTTCATAAAAAGAAATGAGGGAGTACAAAATTATCCAAATTTGGGAGAGGTCTTACACTGACTTCCCAGAATACTCTGCTCATGGATTTATATATATATATATATAAACTTTTTTAAAAAGTTTTAAAACGGAATGCATTGTGCATCTTAAACCAAGGGGCAGCCATGAACGCGCTGTTACGTTATTTATACTCAGAACGCGCTGTTACGTGTACCTGCAACATATTTGTTAATCTCGCACACCTATATTGGCATACTGGTGTCAGTAGTACTCACTGGGTGCATAGAAATGGATGAGCAACAGTTAAGGGGGTGTAAAAAAAAAAAAAAACACTTACTTGGATATTTTCTACAAAAGTAGGGGTTTCAATAAGTGGTACCATACACATGGGATTCATCAAATTAAGTTTTGGAGTTCAAACAAAGTCACTGGTTAACAGATGGGAATGGATAGTAAATAAATTCTTCGATGCTGGGTAAATGAAGTGAGATATTACAAAGACTTATTAGAGCTATTGTTCTTCCTTGCAGCAGTGGGAGAAAATTTAGATCCAACATAATGAATCTATAAATGAATGTGATAGGGATAATATCCTCAATTTGTACTAATTATTTGATTGTGGGTAAAGGAATTAATTAATCGTAGTGGATTGTTAACAAGCAGCCTGAAATGTCCTGAGAGTGTGCATCCATGTAATCAGAAATCCCAGATTTGTTTTTTACAAACAACATTTTGGTAGAGATCTTATGTGGACGAATACTTGCTTGGTAGATAAAACGGTACTGCATGTTGGCAGCCACTTCAGTGGCCATTTAGGCCAAACAAATAGGGAAAAACTGTAATTGAATATGTAATTTACAGATGAGTATTTGGGAAGTAAAAAGGGAATTTATTGATTTGGGAGACATTTTTCGAAGGTTTATTAAAGTGTTGCAATATGACATTTGGCAAGGAAAATTATTGGATGGGAAAATTAGATCTGTTTATAAAATGAGTTTGTTGATACCCATTGAAGTTAATTCTTTGAATTGTTGTTTAATTAGCATTTTGAGTTCAAATTGGAAATAGTTTGGTAGAGCTTTGGTTAAAACCTTTGGTTGCAGTGTTTTGGAACAAATTGATAAACCGTAGGAGGTTGATAAGAATATAAACAAATATGGACCTAAAATAGAAAGATTGTTATGATGATATGAATAATACCGAGATTAAAAGAATGAATCAAGTGATGTTGCAAATGAATAGTGAATACAGTAGAATTAAGATAATGGCATAACGACAATGTTATGAGTTGTGTCAATTACAATATCAGTGAACTCATATCACCACGAGTGACACACTGTTAGGAAAAAAAAGGGAAAAGAAAAAGTGGAGAGGAATTATGGTAATAATACATTATGTTTAATTTGTTGGTTTGGAAAAATTGTTGTTGGGAATTAGGTATTCCCGTTTGTGATTGTAATCATATACAATGCTATTCTTAGTTTAGTAATAAAATACATACCTGATTGAATATTATTTGTGTGACGCATATAAATGAATATAACTTTTGTGTTAAGGAAAAACAACAAATTGTTGAATGTGAAACTGTCGGAAGATATACATGATTATGCTGATTTCATGGTAAGATGTACCCTATCTGATCCAGTGTGTGCGGAAAGCAGATTCAGATGTGACTGAGCATAAGGATAAGACGAGATCACATTTTGGAGGGATTGCTAACGGAATTGGGAAGAAGTTCGAGAAAGAAAATTTGTGGCTAAAAAATGAAGTTAATCGTGGCATACACCCTCTTTCTCAAAGAATGATGAAGACATTCTCCCGTGTAACTTGGAGATGAATGCTTACCTTCACCAAGGAAATTTATGTGACCATTTGCCTGGATCACACTGCAACATATGAAAGAAAGGCGATCACTTACTCTTGTTCGAAGGCTTCGAACATTCACCACATCAGAAGTTGCAGGACAACGACATTTTACCTGCAACCTCTGTGAAATGCGGGGACATATGTTATTACTTCACCAACGTCCGGGGAACCAGCATGGAGCTGCAAAAAACGGCTGTGCCCTTGTCACAACAGCTGTGCACGATTCTGCTGGTTGCTCCTGGTAAGGACCATGAATGACCTGAACACCATGGTCCCAACATCAGTGTGGATGCATCCGGCATCCCTGTTCCACATCTTGCTGGCCAATCAACGTCACACCAATACTTGCTGCCCACTCACAATGAGGGAGGAGGCAAGTCGACTACAACTGGGTGAAGGCCTTGTTCAGGAATTACTATGGTTTACAGCAAAAAGTGGCAAGAATGCTACAAGGAGAGCAGGGTCAGTCTATGACTCCGAAATGTCACCACAACAGCAAAATCCTACACGAAGTAGTGCAGGAGCTATGAAGACATTAGGAGAAAATGTTTCATACCAGGATTCAAACACAAGTGATCAGCCCTTCCTTTCAAACAAAGTCAACATTTGTGTGGAGGCAAACGTTTTTTGCCAGATGGTGCAGATGCTTTATAAAACTTGAAAATGAAGTGAAATTGTTGTATCTTGGTGATGGTGAAGTGTTGTTTTGAAAATATATTTGTGATGCAAATGCAATAGATTGAACGATATGGAAGGAGTAAATGACCAACGAAATGTTTTGTGATTCTTGCAGGATGACGGTGTATGCCCAAGGGAATTTGATTACCAAAGTGATTGATTATTTACTTATACTTGTAATGATGTTTACTTGTAGTGATTGATTATTTACTTATACTTGTAATGATGTTTACTTGTAGTGATTGATTGTTTACTTATATTGATGTTTAGATTAATGGTTAATATAAACAAAAAACAAAAAGATGAGGGAATTGTGGAAGTGTAACTCAGTGTAACTTATTAATTGGCACTGGTAACTTATTAATTAACCTGGTAACAAAGCAGATACATTTTACATGCAAACTATGTGAAAGACGAGTTTGTAAATGAGTCAGGAATGCGCCCGAACATGATAATCTCTTGTCCACCTGGTCACAGCCCCTGGCTGAAGCACCCCCCTATCGTTTGGTAAACGGAACTCACAACAGGAGGGGAGCGAGCTGATACCAGGACTTGGTACATGCATGACCTCGGGGCATTAGCGGAGAGGGGATTAAGTCCAGTTTGTCCATATAAACGAGAGCAAACGTGGAGTCGAGAGAAGCTGCTACCAGAAGCTCTGACCAACGGGAGTGGCAGAGGAACATCAGCCGAACGAGAAGGACCATGCGAAAAGAGTTAACCTGATCCATTATATTATGCGGTATTATTTGGTAAATGGAATGAAGTGAATAACCAGTTAATAAACCAGACCTTTTGTAAACCTGTGTCCGGTCATTGGAGTCCTGTGAGTCTCTCAGCTACAAATTCTCCAACAATCCGCATCCACCCTTTACATCCATCTCAACATTCACCCTTTACATCCATCTACACATTCACCCATCATATCCATCTACACATACACCCTTTACATCCATCCACACATTCACCCTTTATATCCATAGACCCATCCACCCTTTACATCCATCAACACATCCCTCTCCACATCCACCAGGAACATCCCTCTACACACCCACCCTTTACATCCATCTACACATCCACCATCAAAATCCCTCTACACATCCACCCTTTACATCCATCTCCACATTCACCCTTTACATCCATCTACACATTCACCCTTTACATCCATCTCCACATTCACCCTCCTTTACAGCCATCTACACATTCACCCTTTATATCCATCCACACATCCACCCTTTATATCCATCCACACATTCACCCTTTATATCCATGTACACATTCACCCTTTACATCCATCTTCACATTCACCCTTTACATCCATCTACACATCCACCCTTTACATTCATCTACATATTCACCCTTTACATCCATCTACACATCCACCCTTTACATCCATCTACATATTCACCCTTTACATCCATCTACACATCCCTCTCCACATCCACCATCAACATCCCTCCACACATCCACCCTTTGCATCCATCTGCACATTCACCCTGCATATCCCTCTCCATATCCACCCTTTATATCCCTCTCCAAATCCATCCTTTATATCCCTCCCCATATCTACCCTATATATCCCTCTCCATATCCACCCTTTATATCCCTCTCCATATCCACCCTTTATATCCCTCTCCATATCCACCCTTTATATCCCTCTCCATATCCACCCTTTATATCCCTCTCCATATCCACCCTTTATATCCCTCTCCATATCCACCCTTTACATCCATCTCCACATTCACCCTTAACATCCATCTACACATTCACCCTTTACATCCATCTACACATCCACCCTTTACATCCATCTACACATTCACCCTTTATATCCTTCGACACGTTCACTTTATGTCCATGCCATTAAATCGTTCCACCTGTCCGTTCGCCTGTGGCCTATACGGAGTAGTATAGCTAGAAGCGATATTACGCTGGAGCAAGAAGGTTCTCACATCCTAGGACAAGAACACCGCTCCACGATCGGTATGCACATAGGCAGGATTCCCAAACATAGAAAACAAGTACTGCAGACACCGGATAACCGTGGTAGCGGACATATCGCCGCACGGGAAAGCAAAAGAGAATCTGGAGAACTCATCAACTATCGTGAGAAGATAAGGAGAACTACCCGAAGCCGGTATTCCCGGACCAGGCAGTAGACACGAAGGCGGTAAGGGTCCTTTGACGTCCATTGCCAATCACTCCCACGGCCGGGTAGCCTGGACCAGCGTACCCATCCGAGGGTTGTAGAAGCGAGGTTTGAGTTCAGCACAAACGGAACAAGTGCGACATAGCTGACGAATGTCCTCAATGGAGTAGGGCAAATTGCAACTGCGCACATAATGAGCTAAACGCATCACGCCGGGATGGCACAATGTGTCATAAAGAATGCGCAGGTCCTCAAAGGAGGTGAGACTTGCACACACAGCTGGCCGTGATAATGCATCCGCTGCGAGATTGTCCCGTCCTGGGCGATACCTGATAACGTGTGTCGGTTTTCCGCAGAGGAGAGAGTCCTTGAAAAGAAGGCCACAGGTCGCCCCCCTTGAGAGAGTGTGGCAGCTTTCGCGTGGTCCGACGCATCTCTTTCCAAAACAAAGGACTTGTTTTCATCAATAGACGACACAGTGGCGCCAGCTATGTCGGACTTCAGGCCATGGAAAGCGGCCTTAGCGGCATTACTCATGGGAAACTCTTTGCAATCCACAAGTGGACGAAGCTTCTCAGAAAAATTTTGAACCCACTTTGAATAATGAGCAAAAAGCCAGAGAGCACGCTTCAAAGAAGCACGATCATGTGGCAGGGCCATGTCGAGCAAGGGTTCGCAGTCGCTCCTTATCTGGGATGATAGTGCCGTGGGTCACGGTGTACCCCAGGAGATCAATCGTTCGAGTGGAATAGTGACATTTAGCCTCGTTCATAGTCAGGCGGTACTTGTGCGCAACCTCGAGGAAGCGCTTCAGATTAGTATCATTATGAGCTTGATCGTACCCACAAACCGTGAGATTATCCAAGTAAACAAAGACATCGTTTAAGCTCTCCTTAGCAATGATGTCATCCATGGCCCTTTGGAAGTAGGTAACCCCATTTGTGACCCCAAAAGGCAGCCAGGTGAACTGGTACAACCTCTGTCCGGATTCAAACCCAGTGTAGATGCGATCTGCCTCAGAGATTGGAATCTGATGATATGCGCTGCGGAGATCTAAAGTACTATATACCGAGTACTGTGCCACCTGTCGGACCAGAGAATCCAATCCTGGGAGTGGGTAGGCGTCCAATTGGGTAAACCGATTAATCGTCTGCAAATAGTCGATTACCATGCGTTTGCTGTGAGTGTCGGTCTGAACCACCAAAACTTGGGCTCTCCAAGGCGATCGACTAGGTTCAATTATACCCTCCTTTAATAGCCGTGCAGTCTCCTCAGCAATGAATTGCGTGTCAGCCCGTGAATAACGTCGCGATTTAACGGCAACCGGTGTACAGTCAGGGGTCACATTGGGAAACAGCGACTGTGGTTCAATTGCCATCCCTGTAAGAGCACACACAGCAAGAGTATCATCACCACCAAATTATATTTCCAAACAACCATGCCGACGGAGAAAATGGTGTCCTAGCAACGCTTCTGCACATAACGCTGGTAAGACCATAAGTGTACATCCGGAAACATTCGGCCATTAATCACAAGCTTCAGCCGGCATTCCCTCGACTGCGTAGCCATCGCCCTTGGGAAGCCATAAAAAAGCCATGTTGCCCCGAGAATTGGCCAGCTAAGCTTCTGAACAAGTCGTAAATCGACATAGCTATGAGTAGAACCCGTGTCGACTAAGGCATTCGCGTGCTGCCCCTCAATCATGATTGGAATAACAGCGTTGGACAGTCCAGGTGGCCCGGTAGTCGTCGAGTCATCCAGAGGGGGCGCTCGAGCGACGCGCATGAACCCGATGCCAGCTAGCGTCGATCGTGAAGCCGAACGTGCCCCAGGCGATGAAAGGATCCCAGTCAAGGGTGTTCAAGCCGAACGCGGCGCCGATTGTCTCGTCGGTGAGTTGATCCTAGTCTAGGTCACATGAGCTGCACGGGGCCCACGTGGGGGCGGGGGGGGGGGGTGATCCCACTCAAGGCCGCGTGAGGCGCCGATTGTCTCTCGGGCGGAGAGAGAATCACAGACAAAGTCGAGCGAGTTTGCCGGCCCCGTGACGAGCGACAAACCTTTGCAAAATGTCCTTTCCGAGAACACGAATGACACGTTGCTTCTCTAGCCGAACAAACTGACCTTGCATGATTCCGGTTCCCGCAGAAAAAGCACTTAGCGTTACTTCCGGCTGATGGAGTGGCAGCGGCGGTGGCTGTCACACTTGGGCCAGGATCCTCGAGAGTGTCCGTTGTCCCCGATTCCGGCAGAGGTGCAGCATCCGTTTGATCTGCGATAGTAGCTCTCTCCAGTGGTGTCGCGCCAGTTAAACCCGCAGTGACGTATGGCCGATCGTACACTTCCGCTTGTGCCTGTGCTTCTTGGTACACGAGCGATAATTTATGAGCTTTTTCCAGCATCAGATCCGTTTCTTCAAGCAATCTCTGTCGTATTATAGGAAAGTGAAGCCCAGAAACAAATGAATCTCGCATCACATCGTCACATACTTGTTCGTGTGTCCTTGCTTCGGTCGTACAGTCCTTCACTAATCGGCAAAGTTCCTGGACAAAGTGGTCGATGGTCTCCGATGGGTCTTGTCACCGAGATGCGAGCAGATATCGAGTATAGACCACGCTCTGAGTCTTGATGTAGATCCGTCGCAATTCTTCCTCACTGGCGGCGTACGTGCCGCACTGGGATATGTACGTGAAAAATATATGAGACACGCGGGAATTCAGCACCATGAGCTTGGTGGCATCCGTAAGTCCCTCCTGGGAACCCAGGTAACTTTTCAACAGACTTAGCCAAAGCTGGAGCTGGGCAGACGCGTCCGGCACCTGAGGATCCACTCCGAAGATCGGAACTTGTATCAGCTTATGAGTCATGGCGCGTTCCCGTTCAAGACAAGAGAGGGATTCAGAATTAATTGTTGTAAAAACCAGAGTTACAACATTGTCTCAGATCGTGAGTTTAATTCTGAATCGATCTCTAGCAATACCTGTAAGAAAACCAACAAGCAACATATCAATATGCAGCATTCATAGGAATCAGTAATGGATTTGCAATGAGCACAAGCAAGCCTGGAAGGAGTAATACGCATCATCTAAGTATGCACAACATTACACACGATAAATGTCACAGGAATGATCGGAGCGCTGTCTGTCTGAGTTCTTATAACTGCCACGCAATGGACAGAAGCCGCATAACACCTGGGTTCAATCTTAGGCACAATTTCATTACACATCCATCGACACATTCACCCTTTACACCCATCTACACATCCCTCTCCACATCCACCATCAACATCCCTCCACAAATCCACACTTTGCATCCATCTACACATTCACGCTATATATGCCTCTCCATATCCACCCGTTATATCCCTCTCCATATCCATCCTTTATATCCCTCTCCATATCCACCCTTTATATCCCTCTCCATATGCACCCTTTATATCCCTCTCCATATGCACCCTTTATATCCCTCTCCATATCCACCCTTTATATCCCTCTCCATATCCACCCTTTATATCCCTCTCCATATCCACCCTTTATATCCCTCTCCATATCCACCCTTTATATCCCTCTCCATATCCACCCTTTATATCCCTCTCCATATCCACCCTTTATATCCCTCTCCATATCCACCCTTTATATCCCTCTCCATATCCACCCTTTATATCCCTCTCCATATCCACCCTTTATATCCCTCTCCATATGCACCCTTTATATCCCTCTCCATATCCACCCTTTATATCCCTCTCCATATCCACCCTTTATATCCCTCTCCACATCCACCCTTTATATCCCTCTCCATATGCACCCTTTATATCCCTCTCCATATCCACCCTTTATATCCCTCTCCATATCCACCCTTTATATCCCTCTCCATATCCACCCTTTATATCCCTCTCCATATCCACCCTTTATATCCCTCTCCATATCCACCCTTTATATCCCTCTCCATATGCACCCTTTATATCCCTCTCCATATCCACCCTTTATATCCCTCTCCATATCCACCCTTTATATCCCTCTCCATATCCACCCTTTATATCCCTCTCCATATCCACCCTTTATATCCCTCTCCATATCCACCCTTTATATCCCTCTCCATATCCACCCTTTATATCCCTCTCCATATCCACCCTTTATATCCCTCTCCATATCCACCCTTTATATCCCTCTCCATATCCACCCTTTATATCCCTCTCCATATCCACCCTTTATATCCCTCTCCATATCCACCCTTTATATCCCTCTCCATATCCACCCTTTATATCCCTCTCCATATCCACCCTTTATATCCCTCTCCATATGCACCCTTTATATCCCTCTCCATATGCACCCTTTATATCCCTCTCCATATCCACCCTTTATATCCCTCTCCATATCCACCCTTTATATCCCTCTCCACATCCACCCTTTATATCCCTCTCCATATGCACCCTTTATATCCCTCTCCATATCCACCCTTTATATCCCTCTCCATATCCACCCTTTATATCCCTCTCCATATCCACCCTTTATATCCCTCTCCATATCCACCCTTTATATCCCTCTCCATATCCACCCTTTATATCCCTCTCCATATCCACCCTTTATATCCCTCTCCATATCCACCCTTTATATCCCTCTCCACATCCACCCTTTATATCCCTCTCCATATGCACCCTTTATATCCCTCTCAATATGCACCCTTTATATCCCTCTCCATATCCACCCTTTATATCCCTCTCCATATCCACCCTTTATATCCCTCTCCACATCCACCCTTTATATCCCTCTCCACATCCACCCTTTATATCCCTCTCCATATGCACCCTTTATATCCCTCTCCATATCCACCCTTTATATCCCTCTCCATATCTACCCTTTATATCCCTCTCCATATCCACCCTTTATATCCCTCTCCATATCTACCCTTTTTATCCCTCTCCATATCTACCCTTTATATCCCTCTCCATATCCACCCTTTTTATCCCTCTCCATATCTACCCTTTATATCCCTCTCCATATCCACCCTTTATATCCCTCTCCACATCCACCCTTTATATCCCTCTCCATATGCACCCTTTATATCCCTCTCCATATCCACCCTTTATATCCCTCTCCATATCCACCCTTTATATCCCTCTCCATATCCACCCTTTATATCCCTCTCCATATCCACCCTTTATATCCCTCTCCATATCCACCCTTTATATCCCTCTCCATATCCACCCTTTATATCCCTCTCCATATCCACCCTTTATATCCCTCTCCATATGCACCCTTTATATCCCTCTCCATATCCACCCTTTATATCCCTCTCCATATCCACCCTTTATATCCCTCTCCATATCCACCCTTTATATCCCTCTCCATATCTACCCTTTATATCCCTCTCCATATCCACCCTTTATATCCCTCTCCATATCCACCCTTTATATCCTTCTCCATATCCACCCTTTATATCCCTCTCCATATCCACCCTTTATATCCCTCTCCATATCCACCCTTTATATCCCTCTCCATATCCACCCTTTATATCCCTCTCCATATCCACCCTTTATATCCCTCTCCATATCCACCCTTTATATCCCTCTCCATATGCACCCTTTATATCCCTCTCCATATCCACCCTTTATATCCCTCTCCATATCCACCCTTTATATCCCTCTCCACATCCACCCTTTATATCCCTCTCCATATGCACCCTTTATATCCCTCTCCATATCCACCCTTTATATCCCTCTCCATATCCACCCTTTATATCCCTCTCCATATCCACCCTTTATATCCCTCTCCATATCCACCCTTTATATCCCTCTCCATATCCACCCTTTATATCCCCCTCCATATCCACCCTTTATATGCACCCTTTATATCCCTCTCCATATCCACCCTTTATATCCCTCTCCATATCCACCCTTTATATCCCTCTCCATATCCACCCTTTATATCCCTCTCCATATCCACCCTTTATATCCCTCTCCATATCCACCCTTTATATCCCTCTCCATATCCACCCTTTATATCCCTCTCCACATCCACCCTTTATATCCCTCTCCATATGCACCCTTTATATCCCTCTCAATATGCACCCTTTATATCCCTCTCCATATCCACCCTTTATATCCCTCTCCATATCCACCCTTTATATCCCTCTCCACATCCACCCTTTATATCCCTCTCCACATCCACCCTTTATATCCCTCTCCATATGCACCCTTTATATCCCTCTCCATATCCACCCTTTATATCCCTCTCCATATCTACCCTTTATATCCCTCTCCATATCCACCCTTTATATCCCTCTCCATATCCACCCTTTTTATCCCTCTCCATATCTACCCTTTATATCCCTCTCCATATCCACCCTTTATATCCCTCTCCACATCCACCCTTTATATCCCTCTCCATATGCACCCTTTATATCCCTCTCCATATCCACCCTTTATATCCCTCTCCATATCTACCCTTTATATCCCTCTCCATATCCACCCTTTATATCCCTCTCCATATCTACCCTTTATATCCCTCTCCATATCTACCCTTTATATCCCTCTCCATATCCACCCTTTATATCCCTCTCCATATCCACCCTTTATATCCCTCTCCATATCCACCCTTTATATCCCTCTCCATATCCACCCTTTATATCCCTCTCCATATCCACCCTTTATATCCCTCTCCATATCCACCCTTTATATCCCTCTCCATATCCACCCTTTATATCCCTCTCCATATCCACCCTTTATATCCCTCTCCATATCTACCCTTTATATCCCTCTCCATATCCACCCTTTATATCCCTCTCCATATCCACCCTTTATATCCTTCTCCATATCCACCCTTTATATCCCTCTCCATATCCACCCTTTATATCCCTCTCCATATCCACCCTTTATATCCCTCTCCATATCCACCCTTTATATCCCGCTCCATATCCACCCTTTATATCCCTCTCCATATCCACCCTTTATATCCCTCTCCATATGCACCCTTTATATCCCTCTCCATATCCACCCTTTATATCCCTCTCCATATCCACCCTTTATATCCCTCTCCACATCCACCCTTTATATCCCTCTCCATATGCACCCTTTATATCCCTCTCCATATCCACCCTTTATATCCCTCTCCATATCCACCCTTTATATCCCTCTCCATATCCACCCTTTATATCCCTCTCCATATCCACCCTTTATATCCATCTACACATTCACCCTTTACATCCATCCACACATTCTCCCTTTATATCCATCGACACATCCACCCTTTACATCCATCAACACATCCCTCTCCACATCCACCATGAACATCCCTCTACACACCCACCCTTTACATCCCTCTACAAATCCACTATCAACATCCCTCTACACATCCACCCTTCACATCCATCTCCACATTCACCCTTTACATCCATCTACACATTCACCCTTTACATCCATCTCCACATTCACCCTTTACATCCATCCACACATTCTCCCTTTATATCCATCGACACATCCACCCTTTACATCCATCAACACATCCCTCTCCACATCCACCATGAACATCCCTCTACACACCCACCCTTTACATCCCTCTACAAATCCACTATCAACATCCCTCTACACATCCACCCTTCACATCCATCTCCACATTCACCCTTTACATCCATCTACACATTCACCCTTTACATCCATCTCCACATTCACCCTTTACATCCATCTACACATCCACCCTTTATATCCCTCTCCATATGCACCCTTTATATCCCTCTCCATATCCACCCTTTATATCCCTCTCCATATCCACCCTTTATATCCCTCTCCATATCCACCCTTTATATCCCTCTCCATATCCACCCTTTATATCCATCTACACATTCACCCTTTACATCCATCCACACATTCTCCCTTTATATCCATCGACACATCCACCCTTTACATCCATCAACACATCCCTCTCCACATCCACCATGAACATCCCTCTACACACCCACCCTTTACATCCCTCTACAAATCCACTATCAACATCCCTCTACACATCCACCCTTCACATCCATCTCCACATTCACCCTTTACATCCATCTACACATTCACCCTTTACATCCATCTCCACATTCACCCTTTACATCCATCTACACATTCACCCTTTATATCCATCCACACATTCACCTTTTATATCCATCCACACATTCACCCTTTATATCCATCTTCACATTCACCCTTTATATCCATCTACACATTCACCCTTTATATCCATCCACACATTCACCCTTTATATCCATCCACACATTCACCCTTTATATCCATCCACACATTCACACTTTATATCCACCACTAGGGGAATTTATATCCACCACCTTTATATCCATCTTTATATCCACCCTTTATATCCCTCTCCATATCCACCCTTTACATCCATCTCCACGTTCACCCTTTACATCCATCTACACATTCACCCTTTACATCCATCTACACATCCACCCTTTACATCCATCTACACATTCACCCTTTACATCCATCTACACATCCCTCCCCACATCCACCTTCAACATCCCTCCACACATCCACCCTTTGCAGCCATCTACACATTCACCCTGCATATCCCTCTCCATATCCACCCTTTATATCCCTCTCCATATCCACCCTTTATATCCCTCTCCATATCCACCCTTTATATCCCTCTCCATATCCACCCTTTATATCCCTCTCCATATCCACCCTTTATATCCCTCTCCATATCCACCCTTAACATCCATCTACACATCCTCCCTTTATATCCATCAACACGTCCACCATCAACATCCCTCCACACATCCACCCTTTACATCCATCTACACATGCACCATCAACATCCATCTCCACATTCACCCTTTACATCCATCTACACATCCACCCTTTACATCCATCTACACATCCTCCCTTTACATCCATCTGCACATCCACTCTTTACATCCATCTACACATCCACCCTTTACATCCATCTACACATCCACCCTTTACATCCATCTACACATCCACCATTTACATCCATCTACACATCCCATCAACATCCCATCCCATCAACATCCCTCCACACATCCACCCTTTACATCCATCTACACATGCACCATCAACATCCATCTCCACATTCACCCTTTACATCCATCTACACATCCACCACACATCCATCAACATCCCTCCACACATCCACCCTTTACATCCATCTACACATGCACCATCAACATCCATCTCCACATTCACCCTTTACATCCATCTACACATCCACCCTTTACATCCATCTACACATCCTCCCTTTACATCCATCTGCACATCCACTCTTTACATCCATCTACACATCCACCCTTTACATCCATCTACACATCCACCCTTTACATCCATCTACACATCCACCATTTACATCCATCTACACATCCCTCTCCACATCCACCATCAACATCCCTCCACACATCCACTCTTTGCATCCATCTACACACCCACCCTTTACATCCATCTACACATCCACCCTTTACATCCATCTACACATCCACCCTTTACATCCATCTACACATCCCTCTCCACCTCCACCATCAACATCCCTCCACACATCCACCCTTTACATCCATCTACTGTGGAAGTGTAACTCAGTGTAACTTATTAATTGGCACTGGTAACTTATTAATTAACCTGGTAACAAAGCAGATACATTTTACCTGCAAACTCTGTGAAAGACGAGTTTGTAAATGAGTCAGGAATGCGCCCGAACATGATAATCTCTTGTCCACCTGGTCACAGCCCCTGGCTGAAGCACCCCCCTATCGTTTGGTAAACGGAACTCACAACAGGAGGGGAGCGAGCTGATACCAGGACTTGGTACATGCATGACCTCGGGGCATTAGCGGAGAGGGGATTAAGTCCAGTTTGTCCATATAAACGAGAGCAAACGTGGAGTCGAGAGAAGCTGCTACCAGAAGCTCTGACCAACGGGAGTGGCAGAGGAACATCAGCCGAACGAGAAGGACCATGCGAAAAGAGTTAACCTGATCCATTATATTATGCGGTATTATTTGGTAAATGGAATGAAGTGAATAACCAGTTAATAAACCAGACCTTTTGTAAACCTGTGTCCGGTCATTGGAGTCCTGTGAGTCTCTCAGCTACAAATTCTCCAACAATCTGGAGGCACCGCTGGAATTTCGAGTGGACGTCGTCAAGGGTCAAGGTGAGCATGACCTCTTGGGGATCTGTCCATTATGAAATATGAATTCTGAAGATGGAGGATTTGGTGTGTGGGACTGGCGATTGTCCATAGGAAATACAAGGATGAAACGTGTTAAACGACTGTAGCAATTTATTCGTGTTTTTTTTCTCTAAATGATTTCTGTAAATACGTATTTTTGCGCTGGTCATTAAGGGTCTTACTGTGACCTGGGAGCAAACGGAGCAAGCGTGCACCTTGCGACCATTTGCTTCCAGGATGTGTAAGGCCGGTACACTCGTTTACCCACCCGTACACGTATAAAGTACTTCTTTTTTTTGCACTTGTTCAAAGCACTCGACTTGCTCGACGAGCGAGCGACTTGCTCGGCGCTCGGCGAGCGACAGGGAACCGGGAAAGGGAATTATATTTATATATATATATTTTTACCTCATTCCAATTTATGGTATTGCGACAAAAAGGCTTATATCTTTGGAAACGACTGGTCGGATTTAGACAAATTAAAACTCGTTCGATCAACAAATAAATTCATGACAGACAATCCCACCTCATGCCGGTCCAGAATTACTGTGAAAGATGGCGATTGGATAAAAATTGCATACCAACACTCCCTCACTGTCCCTCATTGTCCCTCATGTCCATTCCGGCACCCTGTCTCTTCCTCCCGCTCCTTTTCCCTCCCTTTACTTCCCATTGGCAGACGTTTTGCGAGAAGCAAAGCGTTTTGCAGGACGCTTCCAGGAAATAAAACCAGTGCTGTTGTTTTTTTTGACGAAATTTGCCAGATAAATAGCATGGGTGACACGACGAAATGATCGAATGTAAAGTGAATCGAATGAAAATGAAGGATTTTTCAAATTGTTGTGGACTTTGGCCTATGTTGAATAAAATGTAGTGATTGAATAAAATAGTTGACGGATATATAAATCCCATTCGAATGTAAAGTGAATCGAATGAAAATTAAGGATTTTTCAAATTGTTGTGGACTTTGGCCTATGTTGAATAAAATGTAGTGATTGAATAAAATAGTTGACGGATATATAAATCCCATTCGAATGTAAAGTGAATCGAATGAAAATTAAGGATTTTTCAAATTGTTGTGGACTTTGGCCTATGTTGAATAAAATGTAGTGATTGAATAAAATAGTTGACGGATATATAAATCCCATTCGAATGTAAAGTGAATCGAATGAAAATTAAGGATTTTTCAAATTGTTGTGGACTTTGGCCTATGTTGAATAAAATGTAGTGATTGAATAAAATAGTTGACGGATATATAAATCCCATTCGAATGTAAAGTGAATCGAATGAAAATGAAGGATTTTTCAAATTGTTGTGGACTTTGGCCTATGTTGAATAAAATGTAGTGATTGAATAAAATAGTTGACGGATATATAAATCCCATTCGAATGTAAAGTGAATCGAATGAAAATTAAGGATTTTTCAAATTGTTGTGGACTTTGGCCTATGTTGAATAAAATGTAGTGATTGAATAAAATAGTTGACGGATATATAAATCCCATTCGAATGTAAAGTGAATCGAATGAAAATGAAGGATTTTTCAAATTGTTGTGGACTTTGGCCTATGTTGAATAAAATGTAGTGATTGAATAAAATAGTTGACGGATATATAAATCCCATTCGAATGTAAAGTGAATCGAATGAAAATGAAGGATTTTTCAAATTGTTGTGGACTTTGGCCTATGTTGAATAAAATGTAGTGATTGAATAAAATAGTTGACGGATATATAAATCCCATTCGAATGTAAAGTGAATCGAATGAAAATTAAGGATTTTTCAAATTGTTGTGGACTTTGGCCTATGTTGAATAAAATGTAGTGATTGAATAAAATAGTTGACGGATATATAAATCCCATTCGAATGTAAAGTGAATCGAATGAAAATGAAGGATTTTTCAAATTGTTGTGGACTTTGGCCTATGTTGAATAAAATGTAGTGATTGAATAAAATAGTTGACGGATATATAAATCCCATTCGAATGTAAAGTGAATCGAATGAAAATTAAGGATTTTTCAAATTGTTGTGGACTTTGGCCTATGTTGAATAAAATGTAGTGATTGAATAAAATAGTTGACGGATATATAAATCCCATTCGAATGTAAAGTGAATCGAATGAAAATTAAGGATTTTTCAAATTGTTGTGGACTTTGGCCTATGTTGAATAAAATGTAGTGATTGAATAAAATAGTTGACGGATATATAAATCCCATTCGAATGTAAAGTGAATCGAATGAAAATTAAGGATTTTTCAAATTGTTGTGGACTTTGGCCTATGTTGAATAAAATGTAGTGATTGAATAAAATAGTTGACGGATATATAAATCCCATTCGAATGTAAAGTGAATCGAATGAAAATTAAGGATTTTTCAAATTGTTGTGGACTTTGGCCTATGTTGAATAAAATGTAGTGATTGAATAAAATAGTTGACGGATATATAAATCCCATTCGAATGTAAAGTGAATCGAATGAAAATTAAGGATTTTTCAAATTGTTGTGGACTTTGGCCTATGTTGAATAAAATGTAGTGATTGAATAAAATAGTTGACGGATATATAAATCCCATTCGAATGTCAAGTGAATCGAATGAAAATTAAGGAATTATTTCATTATGAGCGATTAATGAAGTACTCATTTAATTAATTACATTTCTTATTAAATTACAGTAATTACATTACAGTAATTACCTGAGGTAATTACAGTAATTACAGTTCCGGTAATTACAGTAATTACAGTAATCATTACAGTAATTGCAGTAATCTTATTACAGTAATTACATTACATTAACTCAGGCACCTTTTGAGTAAGGAAGCTGATATTTGGACATGACACTGACCAAGTGATGTGGCTGTCAAGGAAAATATTGATTTATTGATTAATCATTTAATAAATTAACTCGTTGATTTATAAATGACTTATTTAATTAAAAGTCCTCAGAGATACATCTTCGGATGAAATACTTACAGATTGGTTATGCTATGAGCCAATTGATTAAGGAAAATATTTTGTCATATTGGCAATTTCGTGGCCATATTCGTGGCAACTCAGTTAGTGCCACTGCACCTTTAAAATGCATCCCTGCGTTCATTTTTCGATCGATTGAGTTGAAATTTTGAACAATCGGATCTGGACTGTCGTTGTTAACGACTCTAGCACGCACTCGTCCAATCAGGATGGAGCGGTATGGTCCCCGGATCATCACTGCCCGCAGTTTTTAATTAATTTTACTTTTCTCTTGGTCATATAATTTTGAAGACATGCATGTCATGATAGAGGAAATGTTTGTTCTGTTGAACGGAATAAATGTTGTTTATTTGTGTGGGTGTGTATTTTTGTGTATTTTTGATATATTTTCACGACTAATTCCAGTTAACATCCTGCAAAATTTGCTCGTTTGCTGGCCGAGTCGAAATTGCGTTGAGCTTCTATGGCATGCGCCATTAAAAGCGCTGTGTAATGGTTGAGCTCCCTTTATTTCGTTTTGGTCATGCGGATGAGCAAACAAAGTGACAAATGCTGCGGCTGGAGCAGTAGAAGCGATGTTTTTTTAAATGGAAACGATGTAATGAGTAATTAAAAGTGGGAGGGGGCAACACCACGCATACCTCTTTTAAGGTGTGTATAAACCCTGGAATAAACGTGGGAGGGGGCAACACCACGCATACCTCTTTTAAGGTGTGTATAAACCCTGGAATATTTCAGCAATCAATACAATGCTGAAACTATGTAAGTTAAGTTAATGAGTAATTTAATGAGTAATTTAATGAGTAATTTAATGAGTAACTTAATGAGTAATTTAATGAGTAATTTAATGAGTAATTTAATGAGTAACTTAATGAGTAATTTAATGAGTAACTTAATGAGCAATTTAATAAGTAACTTAATGAGCAATTTAATAAGTAACTTAATGAGCAATGTAATAAGTAAGTTAATGAGTAATTTAATGAGTAATTTAATGAGTAACTTAATGAGTAATTTAATGAGTAACTTAATGAGCAATTTAATAAGTAACTTAATGAGCAATTTAATAAGTAACTTAATGAGCAATTTAATAAGTAATTTAATGAGTAATTTAATGAGTAATTTAATAAGGAATTTAATGAGGAATTTAATGAGGAATTAAAAGTGGGAGGGGGCAACACCACGCATACCTCTTTTAAGGTGTGTATAAACCCTGGAATATGTCAGCAATCAATACGATGCTGAAATGATGTAATTTACTGTGTAAGATGGTCGACCTTAGGTTTTGTTTGGGTTTTGTTGTTTATTTTTGTGGGTGTGTATTTTTGTGTATTTTTGATATATTTTCACGACTAATTCCAGTTAACATCCTGCAAATTTGCTCGTTTTCTGGCCGAGTCGAAATTGCGTTGAGGTCCTATGGCATGCGCCATTAAAAGCGCTGTGTAATGGTTGAGCTCCCTTTATTTCGTTTTGGTCATGCGGACGAGCAGAGAAAATGACGAATGCTGCGGCTGGAGCAGTGAAAGCGATTTTTGAATTGTTCAATGATTATTCGATATTGTTATGACTTATTGTCAATAGGTATACTAAGTGGCCATGAGGTAGCCTGTTGCTATGTACAGTTTTATTCTATTGTTGATTATACCACATAGCTGTGGTGATAAAGGAAATGTTCGTTTTAAATAGATGATTATGATAGGACCATGACTATAAAATCATGATGATTATTATGAATGATATCATAGGGTTCAAATGCAGAATGATTGCATGAACTTGGGAAAGAACTTTCAAGCCCTATGGGATAAATTGGGTGGTACAAGCGATGGAGTTTCAAAATTTAGCATGATTGAAGGAATTTTACAGTCTTATTTCAGGAGTTTTACGAAATTTATATTGCCAAGAGATTTTGGATACTATTAAAAGAAAAAATGATGAGATATTTTTCCCAATGAACTTTAATATCTGCCATCCATTTTGGCTGTCTCACGAATGAAGGATGAGTTGCCTTTAGTGGTTGCAAAGAAAATTTGTGGAGACCAGGCAAAATGGGGAAATATGTCAGATATGACCCTAGGACAGGACGGTGATTCATCAATTGACATGAGGTACGAACCCGAGGTGACGACCGATGAAATTCGATCTCAGTCAATGGATGGACCTGTCCTGACATCATTGGGGAAAGGGCTTATGCAAGGAGACATCCAAAATGATTAATTTGATTTATTGATGAATATTGATGAATTAATTGAAATTGAATAATTGATTGAATTGTTGATTGATTGAATCTAATTGATTGAATTTAATTGAATAAATTTAACTGAATAAATTGAACTGAATAAATTGAATTGAATATATTGATTGTTTGATTGATGAAAATGCGGTCTCAAGAAAGAAGCTTTGATATCTTTGCGAGATATTATCAATGTGGAGACAACCTGGGAAAATTGAGCAAGGTGGTGAGTTTATATACAGATATATATGTGCGGTTACCATTGTGTGATTTCCCCGTCAACAGAGCGGACACCTGAGGATTCACCCATTTCATACTGACCCTCCGGCTCATCTGCAAATACTGATCTGTGAGATTGGATTGTGCAAAAGCCACAGCTGAGGGAGATTCTCTGGAAATCACCGTGTGAACAGGTGGAGAGATCCTTCCTGGAGGTACGAGTGAAGCTTTAGAGGAACCTGGAACAAGCTACAACACATCCAACGCTACTTTGATAAAAGGCAGAATGGGAAATGGAGCCTGCAAGAATACACAGGGACAACCAGAAATTCCACAAAAAGGTACTTGTACACATCATATGTACGACCGTTATGGTGCCGAAGCTATAAGGCAGGTCGAGAATTGGTATTTGTGGACAAAGGGACATGATGAGGAGTTTCCAAGAGATGGTACATTTGAGCGAAGTCGATTGGAAAGATTGGAACAAAGATTGAAAGCCAGGAAGCGACAGAATCTAATGGTAGACTGGCTTGCATTCCATCTTTGGGATGGTGAATCCAGACAACGGGAACAGCAAGAACGGATAACGGATCTAGAACTTAAAATAAAAAGGATACAGGATACAGTGGAGGAGACAAATGCACAACTGCCCTCGAAATTAGGAATGAAAGGGACAGTTGTCCCATCTGATTTCCAGTTGTCTCCCCAAAAAGGACGATACAGAGAATTTTTTCGTGTTTCGGGAGATAACGAGAGATTGCAGTGGCAACTCAGGGATGTAGAGATGCAGCCCAGCAATACAAGTGCACAGGTGCGCAGACCAGGCAACGACAGAAACCGGTGTTTCAAGTGTGGACGGATGGGACATTGGAAAAGAGGATGTCCGTATACCAAAAGGAAGACAAGTTCATAGGGTAAACTAAGATCAAGGGTACCAGTGCTGACCGATACCTCAGACAATGATTAGGCCTTCATTGCGACAAATCCCAAATGACGATTGGCCTCAACAAATTAGATTACTGGACAAACATGAATAACTGTCGATGATTCTTGGGTCTGAAAAGTTTTCGGAGCAAGAATTATTCATTTTTTCTTTTGCTTGTAAGCAAATTAGTAATTAATTGATCACATGCCGAAATTGGATCTTTTATGTTGGGCACACAATTTTAAATTTACAAAGTTGGAACAATTGCTTTGCAAATTTTTGAAACTAAGTGACAAGGGTCACATGATGATCAGGTGAGAATTTCGGACTAGTGTTCCGCATGATTGATAAGTCAGTGGTCGACTGACATGTAAATGGGTGTGTAGTCAAATTTGGATAAATTATTGTGGGAACTGAAAGGGTAATTTCAATGTGACATCATAGGGGTTTTCTAAGAATAAACTTTTTGGTCCATTTGTGTATTAGCATTTCTAAAAAATTGAAGGACAAATTTTATGAAATTGAAATAAAATTGACACCCATCTTGATCTGTAAATAATAGTTCCAACGCAAACAAATACGCATAATGCATGTGTGTGTATTTTTTGTGTGTCAATGTTAGTGTTTTTATTGTTTTGTGTATCAATCTTAAAAGATTGTTGACACCGACAGTGTGCCTGTCTGGAAATGGATAGTTTTATGTGGATGGGATTGAATATGCAGAGAATCCGTAAAATAAAATAGAAATAAAATTTGATTATGAACATTATCTCTTTTGTCAAGGGAGATGGAATATAAAGATATGATGTGCTGGGTTATGAGCAGCCATTAATTAAATAGTAAAATTGTGAGTAACTTGGGGATTCCATTTTTGATAGAATTTATATGAGAATAACAGCTATTTATGGATATGAGCTTCATAAAAAGAAATGAGGGAGTACAAAATTATCCAAATTTGGGAGAGGTCTTACACTGACTTCCCAGAATACTCTGCTCATGGATTTATATATATATATATATAAACTTTTTTAAAAAGTTTTAAAACGGAATGCATTGTGCATCTTAAACCAAGGGGCAGCCATGAACGCGCTGTTACGTTATTTATACTCAGAACGCGCTGTTACGTGTACCTGCAACATATTTGTTAATCTCGCACACCTATATTGGCATACTGGTGTCAGTAGTACTCACTGGGTGCATAGAAATGGATGAGCAACAGTTAAGGGGGTGTAAAAAAAAAAAAAAACACTTACTTGGATATTTTCTACAAAAGTAGGGGTTTCAATAAGTGGTACCATACACATGGGATTCATCAAATTAAGTTTTGGAGTTCAAACAAAGTCACTGGTTAACAGATGGGAATGGATAGTAAATAAATTCTTCGATGCTGGGTAAATGAAGTGAGATATTACAAAGACTTATTAGAGCTATTGTTCTTCCTTGCAGCAGTGGGAGAAAATTTAGATCCAACATAATGAATCTATAAATGAATGTGATAGGGATAATATCCTCAATTTGTACTAATTATTTGATTGTGGGTAAAGGAATTAATTAATCATAGCGGATTGTTAACAAGCAGCCTGAAATGTCCTGAGAGTGTGCATCCATGTAATCAGAAATCCCAGATTTGTTTTTACAAACAACATTTTGGTAGAGATCTTATGTGGACGAATACTTGCTTGGTAGATAAAACGGTACTGCATGTTGGCAGCCACTTCAGTGGCCATTTAGGCCGAACAAATAGGGAAAAACTGTAATTGAATATGTAATTTACAGATGAGTATTTGGGAAGTAAAAAGGGAATTTATTGATTTGGGAGACATTTTTCGAAGGTTTATTAAAGTGTTGCAATATGACATTTGGCAAGGAAAATTATTGGATGGGAAAATTAGATCTGTTTATAAAATGAGTTTGTTGATACCCATTGAAGTTAATTCTTTGAATTGTTGTTTAATTAGCATTTTGAGTTCAAATTGGAAATAGTTTGGTAGAGCTTTGGTTAAAACCTTTGGTTGCAGTGTTTTGGAACAAATTGATAAACCGTAGGAGGTTGATAAGAATATAAACAAATATGGACCTAAAATAGAAAGATTGTTATGATGATATGAATAATACCGAGATTAAAAGAATGAATCAAGTGATGTTGCAAATGAATAGTGAATACAGTAGAATTAAGATAATGGCATAACGACAATGTTATGAGTTGTGTCAATTACAATATCAGTGAACTCATATCACCACGAGTGACACACTGTTAGGAAAAAAAAGGGAAAAGAAAAAGTGGAGAGGAATTATGGTAATAATACATTATGTTTAATTTGTTGGTTTGGAAAAATTGTTGTTGGGAATTAGGTATTCCCGTTTGTGATTGTAATCATATACAATGCTATTCTTAGTTTAGTAATAAAATACATACCTGATTGAATATTATTTGTGTGACGCATATAAATGAATATAACTTTTGTGTTAAGGAAAAACAACAAATTGTTGAATGTGAAACTGTCGGAAGATATACATGATTATGCTGATTTCATGGTAAGATGTACCCTATCTGATCCAGTGTGTGCGGAAAGCAGATTCAGATGTGACTGAGCATAAGGATAAGACGAGATCACATTTTGGAGGGATTGCTAACGGAATTGGGAAGAAGTTCGAGAAAGAAAATTTGTGGCTAAAAAATGAAGTTAATCGTGGCATACACCCTCTTTCTCAAAGAATGATGAAGACATTCTCCCGTGTAACTTGGAGATGAATGCTTACCTTCACCAAGGAAATTTATGTGACCATTTGCCTGGATCACACTGCAACATATGAAAGAAAGGCGATCACTTACTCTTGTTCGAAGGCTTCGAACATTCACCACATCAGAAGTTGCAGGACAACGACATTTTACCTGCAACCTCTGTGAAATGCGGGGACATATGTTATTACTTCACCAACGTCCGGGGAACCAGCATGGAGCTGCAAAAAACGGCTGTGCCCTTGTCACAACAGCTGTGCACGATTCTGCTGGTTGCTCCTGGTAAGGACCATGAATGACCTGAACACCATGGTCCCAACATCAGTGTGGATGCATCCGGCATCCCTGTTCCACATCTTGCTGGCCAATCAACGTCACACCAATACTTGCTGCCCACTCACAATGAGGGAGGAGGCAAGTCGACTACAACTGGGTGAAGGCCTTGTTCAGGAATTACTATGGTTTACAGCAAAAAGTGGCAAGAATGCTACAAGGAGAGCAGGGTCAGTCTATGACTCCGAAATGTCACCACAACAGCGAAATCCTACACGAAGTAGTGCAGGAGCTATGAAGACATTAGGAGAAAATGTTTCATACCAGGATTCAAACACAAGTGATCAGCCCTTCCTTTCAAACAAAGTCAACATTTGTGTGGAGGCAAACGTTTTTTGCCAGATGGTGCAGATGCTTTATAAAACTTGAAAATGAAGTGAAATTGTTGTATCTTGGTGATGGTGAAGTGTTGTTTTGAAAATATATTTGTGATGCAAATGCAATAGATTGAACGATATGGAAGGAGTAAATGACCAACGAAATGTTTTGTGATTCTTGCAGGATGACGGTGTATGCCCAAGGGAATTTGATTACCAAAGTGATTGATTATTTACTTATACTTGTAATGATGTTTACTTGTAGTGATTGATTATTTACTTATACTTGTAATGATGTTTACTTGTAGTGATTGATTGTTTACTTATATTGATGTTTAGATTAATGGTTAATATAAACAAAAAACAAAAAGATGAGGGAATTGTGGAAGTGTAACTCAGTGTAACTTATTAATTGGCACTGGTAACTTATTAATTAACCTGGTAACAAAGCAGATACATTTTACATGCAAACTATGTGAAAGACGAGTTTGTAAATGAGTCAGGAATGCGCCCGAACATGATAATCTCTTGTCCACCTGGTCACAGCCCCTGGCTGAAGCACCCCCCTGTCGTTTGGTAAACGGAACTCACAACAGGAGGGGAGCGAGCTGATACCAGGACTTGGTACATGCATGACCTCGGGGCATTAGCGGAGAGGGGATTAAGTCCAGTTTGTCCATATAAACGAGAGCAAACGTGGAGTCGAGAGAAGCTGCTACCAGAAGCTCTGACCAACGGGAGTGGCAGAGGAACATCAGCCGAACGAGAAGGACCATGCGAAAAGAGTTAACCTGATCCATTATATTATGCGGTATTATTTGGTAAATGGAATGAAGTGAATAACCAGTTAATAAACCAGACCTTTTGTAAACCTGTGTCCGGTCATTGGAGTCCTGTGAGTCTCTCAGCTACAAATTCTCCAACAATCCGCATCCACCCTTTACATCCATCTCAACATTCACCCTTTACATCCATCTACACATTCACCCATCATATCCATCTACACATACACCCTTTACATCCATCCACACATTCACCCTTTATATCCATAGACCCATCCACCCTTTACATCCATCAACACATCCCTCTCCACATCCACCAGGAACATCCCTCTACACACCCACCCTTTACATCCATCTACACATCCACCATCAAAATCCCTCTACACATCCACCCTTTACATCCATCTCCACATTCACCCTTTACATCCATCTACACATTCACCCTTTACATCCATCTCCACATTCACCCTCCTTTACAGCCATCTACACATTCACCCTTTATATCCATCCACACATCCACCCTTTATATCCATCCACACATTCACCCTTTATATCCATGTACACATTCACCCTTTACATCCATCTTCACATTCACCCTTTACATCCATCTACACATCCACCCTTTACATTCATCTACATATTCACCCTTTACATCCATCTACACATCCACCCTTTACATCCATCTACATATTCACCCTTTACATCCATCTACACATCCCTCTCCACATCCACCATCAACATCCCTCCACACATCCACCCTTTGCATCCATCTGCACATTCACCCTGCATATCCCTCTCCATATCCACCCTTTATATCCCTCTCCATATCCACCCTTTATATCCCTCTCCATATCCACCCTTTACATCCATCTCCACATTCACCCTTAACATCCATCTACACATTCACCCTTTACATCCATCTACACATCCACCCTTTACATCCATCTACACATTCACCCTTTATATCCTTCGACACGTTCACTTTATGTCCATGCCATTAAATCGTTCCACCTGTCCGTTCGCCTGTGGCCTATACGGAGTAGTATAGCTAGAAGCGATATTACGCTGGAGCAAGAAGGTTCTCACATCCTAGGACAAGAACACCGCTCCACGATCGGTATGCACATAGGCAGGATTCCCAAACATAGAAAACAAGTACTGCAGACACCGGATAACCGTGGTAGCGGACATATCGCCGCACGGGAAAGCAAAAGAGAATCTGGAGAACTCATCAACTATCGTGAGAAGATAAGGAGAACTACCCGAAGCCGGTATTCCCGGACCAGGCAGTAGACACGAAGGCGGTAAGGGTCCTTTGACGTCCATTGCCAATCACTCCCACGGCCGGGTAGCCTGGACCAGCGTACCCATCCGAGGGTTGTAGAAGCGAGGTTTGAGTTCAGCACAAACGGAACAAGTGCGACATAGCTGACGAATGTCCTCAATGGAGTAGGGCAAATTGCAACTGCGCACATAATGAGCTAAACGCATCACGCCGGGATGGCACAATGTGTCATAAAGAATGCGCAGGTCCTCAAAGGAGGTGAGACTTGCACACACAGCTGGCCGTGATAATGCATCCGCTGCGAGATTGTCCCGTCCTGGGCGATACCTGATAACGTGTGTCGGTTTTCCGCAGAGGAGAGAGTCCTTGAAAAGAAGGCCACAGGTCGCCCCCCTTGAGAGAGTGTGGCAGCTTTCGCGTGGTCCGACGCATCTCTTTCCAAAACAAAGGACTTGTTTTCATCAATAGACGACACAGTGGCGCCAGCTATGTCGGACTTCAGGCCATGGAAAGCGGCCTTAGCGGCATTACTCATGGGAAACTCTTTGCAATCCACAAGTGGACGAAGCTTCTCAGAAAAATTTTGAACCCACTTTGAATAATGAGCAAAAAGCCAGAGAGCACGCTTCAAAGAAGCACGATCATGTGGCAGGGCCATGTCGAGCAAGGGTTCGCAGTCGCTCCTTGTCTGGGATGATAGTGCCGTGGGTCACGGTGTACCCCAGGAGATCAATCGTTCGAGTGGAATAGTGACATTTAGCCTCGTTCATAGTCAGGCGGTACTTGTGCGCAACCTCGAGGAAGCGCTTCAGATTAGTATCATTATGAGCTTGATCGTACCCACAAACCGTGAGATTATCCAAGTAAACAAAGACATCGTTTAAGCTCTCCTTAGCAATGATGTCATCCATGGCCCTTTGGAAGTAGGTAACCCCATTTGTGACCCCAAAAGGCAGCCAGGTGAACTGGTACAACCTCTGTCCGGATTCAAACCCAGTGTAGATGCGATCTGCCTCAGAGATTGGAATCTGATGATATGTGCTGCGGAGATCTAAAGTACTATATACCGAGTACTGTGCCACCTGTCGGACCAGAGAATCCAATCCTGGGAGTGGGTAGGCGTCCAATTGGGTAAACCGATTAATCGTCTGCAAATAGTCGATTACCATGCGTTTGCTGTGAGTGTCGGTCTGAACCACCAAAACTTGGGCTCTCCAAGGCGATCGACTAGGTTCAATTATACCCTCCTTTAATAGCCGTGCAGTCTCCTCAGCAATGAATTGCGTGTCAGCCCGTGAATAACGTCGCGATTTAACGGCAACCGGTGTACAGTCAGGGGTCACATTGGGAAACAGCGACTGTGGTTCAATTGCCATCCCTGTAAGAGCACACACAGCAAGAGTATCATCACCACCAAATTATATTTCCAAACAACCATGCCGACGGAGAAAATGGTGTCCTAGCAACGCTTCTGCACATAACGCTGGTAAGACCATAAGTGTACATCCGGAAACATTCGGCCATTAATCACAAGCTTCAGCCGGCATTCCCTCGACTGCGTAGCCATCGCCCTTGGGAAGCCATAAAAAAGCCATGTTGCCCCGAGAATTGGCCAGCTAAGCTTCTGAACAAGTCGTAAATCGACATAGCTATGAGTAGAACCCGTGTCGACTAAGGCATTCGCGTGCTGCCCCTCAATCATGATTGGAATAACAGCGTTGGACAGTCCAGGTGGCCCGGTAGTCGTCGAGTCATCCAGAGGGGGCGCTCGAGCGACGCGCATGAACCCGATGCCAGCTAGCGTCGATCGTGAAGCCGAACATGCCCCAGGCGATGAAAGGATCCCAGTCAAGGGTGTTCAAGCCGAACGCGGCGCCGATTGTCTCGTCGGTGAGTTGATCCTAGTCTAGGTCACATGAGCTGCACGGGGCCCACGTGGGGGCGGGGGGGGGGGGGGGTGATCCCACTCAAGGCCGCGTGAGGCGCCGATTGTCTCTCGGGCGGAGAGAGAATCACAGACAAAGTCGAGCGAGTTTGCCGGCCCCGTGACGAGCGACAAACCTTTGCAAAATGTCCTTTCCGAGAACACGAATGACACGTTGCTTCTCTAGCCGGACAAACTGACCTTGCATGATTCCGGTTCCCGCAGAAAAAGCACTTAGCGTTACTTCCGGCTGATGGAGTGGCAGCGGCGGTGGCTGTCACACTTGGGCCAGGATCCTCGAGAGTGTCCGTTGTCCCCGATTCCGGCAGAGGTGCAGCATCCGTTTGATCTGCGATAGTAGCTCTCTCCAGTGGTGTCGCGCCAGTTAAACCCGCAGTGACGTACGGCCGATCGTACACTTCCGCTTGTGCCTGTGCTTCTTGGTACACGAGCGATAATTTATGAGCTTTTTCCAGCATCAGATCCGTTTCTTCAAGCAATCTCTGTCGTATTATAGGAAAGTGAAGCCCAGAAACAAATGAATCTCGCATCACATCGTCACATACTTGTTCGTGTGTCCTTGCTTCGGTCGTACAGTCCTTCACTAATCGGCAAAGTTCCTGGACAAAGTGGTCGATGGTCTCCGATGGGTCTTGTCACCGAGATGCGAGCAGATATCGAGTATAGACCACGCTCTGAGTCTTGATGTAGATCCGTCGCAATTCTTCCTCACTGGCGGCGTACGTGCCGCACTGGGATATGTACGTGAAAAATATATGAGACACGTGGGAATTCAGCACCATGAGCTTGGTGGCATCCGTAAGTCCCTCCTGGGAACCCAGGTAACTTTTCAACAGACTTAGCCAAAGCTGGAGCTGGGCAGACGCGTCCGGCACCTGAGGATCCGCTCCGAAGATCGGAACTTGTATCAGCTTATGAGTCATGGCGCGTTCCCGTTCAAGACAAGAGAGGGATTCAGAATTAATTGTTGTAAAAACCAGAGTTACAACATTGTCTCAGATCGTGAGTTTAATTCTGAATCGATCTCTAGCAATACCTGTAAGAAAACCAACAAGCAACATATCAATATGCAGCATTCATAGGAATCAGTAATGGATTTGCAATGAGCACAAGCAAGCCTGGAAGGAGTAATACGCATCATCTAAGTATGCACAACATTACACACGATAAATGTCACAGGAATGATCGGAGCGCTGTCTGTCTGAGTTCTTATAACTGCCACGCAATGGACAGAAGCCGCATAACACCTGGGTTCAATCTTAGGCACAATTTCATTACACATCCATCGACACATTCACCCTTTACACCCATCTACACATCCCTCTCCACATCCACCATCAACATCCCTCCACAGATCCACACTTTGCATCCATCTACACATTCACGCTATATATGCCTCTCCATATCCACCCGTTATATCCCTCTCCATATCCATCCTTTATATCCCTCTCCATATCCACCCTTTATATCCCTCTCCATATGCACCCTTTATATCCCTCTCCATATGCACCCTTTATATCCCTCTCCATATCCACCCTTTATATCCCTCTCCATATCCACCCTTTATATCCCTCTCCATATCCACCCTTTATATCCCTCTCCATATCCACCCTTTATATCCCTCTCCATATCCACCCTTTATATCCCTCTCCAGATCCACCCTTTATATCCCTCTCCATATCCACCCTTTATATCCCTCTCCATATCCACCCTTTATATCCCTCTCCATATCCACTCTTTATATCCCTCTCCATATGCACCCTTTATATCCCTCTCCATATCCACCCTTTATATCCCTCTCCATATCCACCCTTTATATCCCTCTCCATATCCACCCTTTATATCCCTCTCCATATCCACCCTTTATATCCCTCTCCATATCCACCCTTTATATCCCTCTCCATATGCACCCTTTATATCCCTCTCCATATCCACCCTTTATATCCCTCTCCATATCCACCCTTTATATCCCTCTCCACATCCACCCTTTATATCCCTCTCCATATGCACCCTTTATATCCCTCTCCATATCCACCCTTTATATCCCTCTCCATATCCACCCTTTATATCCCTCTCCATATCCACCCTTTATATCCCTCTCCATATCCACCCTTTATATCCATCTACACATTCACCCTTTATATCCATCCACACATTCACCCTTTATATCCATCCACACATTCACCCTTTATATCCATCCACACATTCACACTTTATATCCACCACTAGGGGAATTTATATCCACCACCTTTATATCCATCTTTATATCCACCCTTTATATCCCTCTCCATATCCACCCTTTACATCCATCTCCACGTTCACCCTTTACATCCATCTACACATTCACCCTTTACATCCATCTACACATCCACCCTTTACATCCATCTACACATTCACCCTTTACATCCATCTACACATCCCTCCCCACATCCACCTTCAACATCCCTCCACACATCCACCCTTTGCAGCCATCTACACATTCACCCTGCATATCCCTCTCCATATCCACCCTTTATATCCCTCTCCATATCCACCCTTTATATCCCTCTCCATATCCACCCTTTATATCCCTCTCCATATCCACCCTTTATATCCCTCTCCATATCCACCCTTTATATCCCTCTCCATATCCACCCTTTACATCCATCTCCACGTTCACCCTTTACATCCATCTACACATTCACCCTTAACATCCATCTACACATCCTCCCTTTATATCCATCAACACGTCCACCATCAACATCCCTCCACACATCCACCCTTTACATCCATCTACACATGCACCATCAACATCCATCTCCACATTCACCCTTTACATCCATCTACACATCCACCCTTTACATCCATCTACACATCCTCCCTTTACATCCATCTGCACATCCACTCTTTACATCCATCTACACATCCACCCTTTACATCCATCTACACATCCACCCTTTACATCCATCTACACATCCACCATTTACATCCATCTACACATCCCATCAACATCCCATCCCATCAACATCCCTCCACACATCCACCCTTTACATCCATCTACACATGCACCATCAACATCCATCTCCACATTCACCCTTTACATCCATCTACACATCCACCACACATCCATCAACATCCCTCCACACATCCACCCTTTACATCCATCTACACATGCACCATCAACATCCATCTCCACATTCACCCTTTACATCCATCTACACATCCACCCTTTACATCCATCTACACATCCTCCCTTTACATCCATCTGCACATCCACTCTTTACATCCATCTACACATCCACCCTTTACATCCATCTACACATCCACCCTTTACATCCATCTACACATCCACCATTTACATCCATCTACACATCCCTCTCCACATCCACCATCAACATCCCTCCACACATCCACTCTTTGCATCCATCTACACACCCACCCTTTACATCCATCTACACATCCACCCTTTACATCCATCTACACATCCACCCTTTACATCCATCTACACATCCCTCTCCACCTCCACCATCAACATCCCTCCACACATCCACCCTTTACATCCATCTACTGTGGAAGTGTAACTCAGTGTAACTTATTAATTGGCACTGGTAACTTATTAATTAACCTGGTAACAAAGCAGATACATTTTACCTGCAAACTCTGTGAAAGACGAGTTTGTAAATGAGTCAGGAATGCGCCCGAACATGATAATCTCTTGTCCACCTGGTCACAGCCCCTGGCTGAAGCACCCCCTATCGTTTGGTAAACGGAACTCACAACAGGAGGGGAGCGAGCTGATACCAGGACTTGGTACATGCATGACCTCGGGGCATTAGCGGAGAGGGGATTAAGTCCAGTTTGTCCATATAAACGAGAGCAAACGTGGAGTCGAGAGAAGCTGCTACCAGAAGCTCTGACCAACGGGAGTGGCAGAGGAACATCAGCCGAACGAGAAGGACCATGCGAAAAGAGTTAACCTGATCCATTATATTATGCGGTATTATTTGGTAAATGGAATGAAGTGAATAACCAGTTAATAAACCAGACCTTTTGTAAACCTGTGTCCGGTCATTGGAGTCCTGTGAGTCTCTCAGCTACAAATTCTCCAACAATCTGGAGGCACCGCTGGAATTTCGAGTGGACGTCGTCAAGGGTCAAGGTGAGCATGACCTCTTGGGGATCTGTCCATTATGAAATATGAATTCTGAAGATGGAGGATTTGGTGTGTGGGACTGGCGATTGTCCATAGGAAATACAAGGATGAAACGTGTTAAACGACTGTAGCAATTTATTCGTGTTTTTTTTCTCTAAATGATTTCTGTAAATACGTATTTTTGCGCTGGTCATTAAGGGTCTTACTGTGACCTGGGAGCAAACGGAGCAAGCGTGCACCTTGCGACCATTTGCTTCCAGGATGTGTAAGGCCGGTACACTCGTTTACCCACCCGTACACGTATAAAGTACTTCTTTTTTTTGCACTTGTTCAAAGCACTCGACTTGCTCGACGAGCGAGCGACTTGCTCGGCGCTCGGCGAGCGACAGGGAACCGGGAAAGGGAATTATATTTATATATATATATTTTTACCTCATTCCAATTTATGGTATTGCGACAAAAAGGCTTATATCTTTGGAAACGACTGGTCGGATTTAGACAAATTAAAACTCGTTCGATCAACAAATAAATTCATGACAGACAATCCCACCTCATGCCGGTCCAGAATTACTGTGAAAGATGGCGATTGGATAAAAATTGCATACCAACACTCCCTCACTGTCCCTCATTGTCCCTCATGTCCATTCCGGCACCCTGTCTCTTCCTCCCGCTCCTTTTCCCTCCCTTTACTTCCCATTGGCAGACGTTTTGCGAGAAGCAAAGCGTTTTGCAGGACGCTTCCAGGAAATAAAACCAGTGCTGTTGTTTTTTTTGACGAAATTTGCCAGATAAATAGCATGGGTGACACGACGAAATGATCGAATGTAAAGTGAATCGAATGAAAATGAAGGATTTTTCAAATTGTTGTGGACTTTGGCCTATGTTGAATAAAATGTAGTGATTGAATAAAATAGTTGACGGATATATAAATCCCATTCGAATGTAAAGTGAATCGAATGAAAATTAAGGATTTTTCAAATTGTTGTGGACTTTGGCCTATGTTGAATAAAATGTAGTGATTGAATAAAATAGTTGACGGATATATAAATCCCATTCGAATGTAAAGTGAATCGAATGAAAATTAAGGATTTTTCAAATTGTTGTGGACTTTGGCCTATGTTGAATAAAATGTAGTGATTGAATAAAATAGTTGACGGATATATAAATCCCATTCGAATGTAAAGTGAATCGAATGAAAATTAAGGATTTTTCAAATTGTTGTGGACTTTGGCCTATGTTGAATAAAATGTAGTGATTGAATAAAATAGTTGACGGATATATAAATCCCATTCGAATGTAAAGTGAATCGAATGAAAATGAAGGATTTTTCAAATTGTTGTGGACTTTGGCCTATGTTGAATAAAATGTAGTGATTGAATAAAATAGTTGACGGATATATAAATCCCATTCGAATGTAAAGTGAATCGAATGAAAATTAAGGATTTTTCAAATTGTTGTGGACTTTGGCCTATGTTGAATAAAATGTAGTGATTGAATAAAATAGTTGACGGATATATAAATCCCATTCGAATGTAAAGTGAATCGAATGAAAATGAAGGATTTTTCAAATTGTTGTGGACTTTGGCCTATGTTGAATAAAATGTAGTGATTGAATAAAATAGTTGACGGATATATAAATCCCATTCGAATGTAAAGTGAATCGAATGAAAATGAAGGATTTTTCAAATTGTTGTGGACTTTGGCCTATGTTGAATAAAATGTAGTGATTGAATAAAATAGTTGACGGATATATAAATCCCATTCGAATGTAAAGTGAATCGAATGAAAATGAAGGATTTTTCAAATTGTTGTGGACTTTGGCCTATGTTGAATAAAATGTAGTGATTGAATAAAATAGTTGACGGATATATAAATCCCATTCGAATGTAAAGTGAATCGAATGAAAATTAAGGATTTTTCAAATTGTTGTGGACTTTGGCCTATGTTGAATAAAATGTAGTGATTGAATAAAATAGTTGACGGATATATAAATCCCATTCGAATGTAAAGTGAATCGAATGAAAATTAAGGATTTTTCAAATTGTTGTGGACTTTGGCCTATGTTGAATAAAATGTAGTGATTGAATAAAATAGTTGACGGATATATAAATCCCATTCGAATGTAAAGTGAATCGAATGAAAATTAAGGATTTTTCAAATTGTTGTGGACTTTGGCCTATGTTGAATAAAATGTAGTGATTGAATAAAATAGTTGACGGATATATAAATCCCATTCGAATGTAAAGTGAATCGAATGAAAATTAAGGATTTTTCAAATTGTTGTGGACTTTGGCCTATGTTGAATAAAATGTAGTGATTGAATAAAATAGTTGACGGATATATAAATCCCATTCGAATGTAAAGTGAATCGAATGAAAATTAAGGATTTTTCAAATTGTTGTGGACTTTGGCCTATGTTGAATAAAATGTAGTGATTGAATAAAATAGTTGACGGATATATAAATCCCATTCGAATGTCAAGTGAATCGAATGAAAATTAAGGAATTATTTCATTATGAGCGATTAATGAAGTACTCATTTAATTAATTACATTTCTTATTAAATTACAGTAATTACATTACAGTAATTACCTGAGGTAATTACAGTAATTACAGTTCCGGTAATTACAGTAATTACAGTAATCATTACAGTAATTGCAGTAATCTTATTACAGTAATTACATTACATTAACTCAGGCACCTTTTGAGTAAGGAAGCTGATATTTGGACATGACACTGACCAAGTGATGTGGCTGTCAAGGAAAATATTGATTTATTGATTAATCATTTAATAAATTAACTCGTTGATTTATAAATGACTTATTTAATTAAAAGTCCTCAGAGATACATCTTCGGATGAAATACTTACAGATTGGTTATGCTATGAGCCAATTGATTAAGGAAAATATTTTGTCATATTGGCAATTTCGTGGCCATATTCGTGGCAACTCAGTTAGTGCCACTGCACCTTTAAAATGCATCCCTGCGTTCATTTTTCGATCGATTGAGTTGAAATTTTGAACAATCGGATCTGGACTGTCGTTGTTAACGACTCTAGCACGCACTCGTCCAATCAGGATGGAGCGGTATGGTCCCCGGATCATCACTGCCCGCAGTTTTTAATTAATTTTACTTTTCTCTTGGTCATATAATTTTGAAGACATGCATGTCATGATAGAGGAAATGTTTGTTCTGTTGAACGGAATAAATGTTGTTTATTTGTGTGGGTGTGTATTTTTGTGTATTTTTGATATATTTTCACGACTAATTCCAGTTAACATCCTGCAAAATTTGCTCGTTTGCTGGCCGAGTCGAAATTGCGTTGAGCTTCTATGGCATGCGCCATTAAAAGCGCTGTGTAATGGTTGAGCTCCCTTTATTTCGTTTTGGTCATGCGGATGAGCAAACAAAGTGACAAATGCTGCGGCTGGAGCAGTAGAAGCGATGTTTTTTTAAATGGAAACGATGTAATGAGTAATTAAAAGTGGGAGGGGGCAACACCACGCATACCTCTTTTAAGGTGTGTATAAACCCTGGAATAAACGTGGGAGGGGGCAACACCACGCATACCTCTTTTAAGGTGTGTATAAACTCTGGAATATTTCAGCAATCAATACAATGCTGAAACTATGTAAGTTAAGTTAATGAGTAATTTAATGAGTAATTTAATGAGTAATTTAATGAGTAACTTAATGAGTAATTTAATGAGTAATTTAATGAGTAATTTAATGAGTAACTTAATGAGTAATTTAATGAGTAACTTAATGAGCAATTTAATAAGTAACTTAATGAGCAATTTAATAAGTAACTTAATGAGCAATGTAATAAGTAAGTTAATGAGTAATTTAATGAGTAATTTAATGAGTAACTTAATGAGTAATTTAATGAGTAACTTAATGAGCAATTTAATAAGTAACTTAATGAGCAATTTAATAAGTAACTTAATGAGCAATTTAATAAGTAATTTAATGAGTAATTTAATGAGTAATTTAATAAGGAATTTAATGAGGAATTTAATGAGGAATTAAAAGTGGGAGGGGGCAACACCACGCATACCTCTTTTAAGGTGTGTATAAACCCTGGAATATGTCAGCAATCAATACGATGCTGAAATGATGTAATTTACTGTGTAAGATGGTCGACCTTAGGTTTTGTTTGGGTTTTGTTGTTTATTTTTGTGGGTGTGTATTTTTGTGTATTTTTGATATATTTTCACGACTAATTCCAGTTAACATCCTGCAAATTTGCTCGTTTTCTGGCCGAGTCGAAATTGCGTTGAGGTCCTATGGCATGCGCCATTAAAAGCGCTGTGTAATGGTTGAGCTCCCTTTATTTCGTTTTGGTCATGCGGACGAGCAGAGAAAATGACGAATGCTGCGGCTGGAGCAGTGAAAGCGATTTTTGAATTGTTCAATGATTATTCGATATTGTTATGACTTATTGTCAATAGGTATACTAAGTGGCCATGAGGTAGCCTGTTGCTATGTACAGTTTTATTCTATTGTTGATTATACCACATAGCTGTGGTGATAAAGGAAATGTTCGTTTTAAATAGATGATTATGATAGGACCATGACTATAAAATCATGATGATTATTATGAATGATATCATAGGGTTCAAATGCAGAATGATTGCATGAACTTGGGAAAGAACTTTCAAGCCCTATGGGATAAATTGGGTGGTACAAGCGATGGAGTTTCAAAATTTAGCATGATTGAAGGAATTTTACAGTCTTATTTCAGGAGTTTTACGAAATTTATATTGCCAAGAGATTTTGGATACTATTAAAAGAAAAAATGATGAGATATTTTTCCCAATGAACTTTAATATCTGCCATCCATTTTGGCTGTCTCACGAATGAAGGATGAGTTGCCTTTAGTGGTTGCAAAGAAAATTTGTGGAGACCAGGCAAAATGGGGAAATATGTCAGATATGACCCTAGGACAGGACGGTGATTCATCAATTGACATGAGGTACGAACCCGAGGTGACGACCGATGAAATTCGATCTCAGTCAATGGATGGACCTGTCCTGACATCATTGGGGAAAGGGCTTATGCAAGGAGACATCCAAAATGATTAATTTGATTTATTGATGAATATTGATGAATTAATTGAAATTGAATAATTGATTGAATTGTTGATTGATTGAATCTAATTGATTGAATTTAATTGAATAAATTTAACTGAATAAATTGAACTGAATAAATTGAATTGAATATATTGATTGTTTGATTGATGAAAATGCGGTCTCAAGAAAGAAGCTTTGATATCTTTGCGAGATATTATCAATGTGGAGACAACCTGGGAAAATTGAGCAAGGTGGTGAGTTTATATACAGATATATATGTGCGGTTACCATTGTGTGATTTCCCCGTCAACAGAGCGGACACCTGAGGATTCACCCATTTCATACTGACCCTCCGGCTCATCTGCAAATACTGATCTGTGAGATTGGATTGTGCAAAAGCCACAGCTGAGGGAGATTCTCTGGAAATCACCGTGTGAACAGGTGGAGAGATCCTTCCTGGAGGTACGAGTGAAGCTTTAGAGGAACCTGGAACAAGCTACAACACATCCAACGCTACTTTGATAAAAGGCAGAATGGGAAATGGAGCCTGCAAGAATACACAGGGACAACCAGAAATTCCACAAAAAGGTACTTGTACACATCATATGTACGACCGTTATGGTGCCGAAGCTATAAGGCAGGTCGAGAATTGGTATTTGTGGACAAAGGGACATGATGAGGAGTTTCCAAGAGATGGTACATTTGAGCGAAGTCGATTGGAAAGATTGGAACAAAGATTGAAAGCCAGGAAGAGACAGAATCTAATGGTAGACTGGCTTGCATTCCATCTTTGGGATGGTGAATCCAGACAACGGGAACAGCAAGAACGGATAACGGATCTAGAACTTAAAATAAAAAGGATACAGGATACAGTGGAGGAGACAAATGCACAACTGCCCTCGAAATTAGGAATGAAAGGGACAGTTGTCCCATCTGATTTCCAGTTGTCTCCCCCAAAAAGGACGATACAGAGAATTTTTTCGTGTTTCGGGAGATAACGAGAGATTGCAGTGGCAACTCAGGGATGTAGAGATGCAGCCCAGCAATACAAGTGCACAGGTGCGCAGACCAGGCAACGACAGAAACCGGTGTTTCAAGTGTGGACGGATGGGACATTGGAAAAGAGGATGTCCGTATACCAAAAGGAAGACAAGTTCATAGGGTAAACTAAGATCAAGGGTACCAGTGCTGACCGATACCTCAGACAATGATTAGGCCTTCATTGCGACAAATCCCAAATGACGATTGGCCTCAACAAATTAGATTACTGGACAAACATGAATAACTGTCGATGATTCTTGGGTCTGAAAAGTTTTCGGAGCAAGAATTATTCATTTTTTCTTTTGCTTGTAAGCAAATTAGTAATTAATTGATCACATGCCGAAATTGGATCTTTTATGTTGGGCACACAATTTTAAATTTACAAAGTTGGAACAATTGCTTTGCAAATTTTTGAAACTAAGTGACAAGGGTCACATGATGATCAGGTGAGAATTTCGGACTAGTGTTCCGCATGATTGATAAGTCAGTGGTCGACTGACATGTAAATGGGTGTGTAGTCAAATTTGGATAAATTATTGTGGGAACTGAAAGGGTAATTTCAATGTGACATCATAGGGGTTTTCTAAGAATAAACTTTTTGGTCCATTTGTGTATTAGCATTTCTAAAAAATTGAAGGACAAATTTTATGAAATTGAAATAAAATTGACACCCATCTTGATCTGTAAATAATAGTTCCAACGCAAACAAATACGCATAATGCATGTGTGTGTATTTTTTGTGTGTCAATGTTAGTGTTTTTATTGTTTTGTGTATCAATCTTAAAAGATTGTTGACACCGACAGTGTGCCTGTCTGGAAATGGATAGTTTTATGTGGATGGGATTGAATATGCAGAGAATCCGTAAAATAAAATAGAAATAAAATTTGATTATGAACATTATCTCTTTTGTCAAGGGAGATGGAATATAAAGATATGATGTGCTGGGTTATGAGCAGCCATTAATTAAATAGTAAAATTGTGAGTAACTTGGGGATTCCATTTTTGATAGAATTTATATGAGAATAACAGCTATTTATGGATATGAGCTTCATAAAAAGAAATGAGGGAGTACAAAATTATCCAAATTTGGGAGAGGTCTTACACTGACTTGCCAGAATACTCTGCTCATGGATTTATATATATATATATATAAACTTTTTAAAAAAGTTTTAAAACGGAATGCATTGTGCATCTTAAACCAAGGGGCAGCCATGAACGCGCTGTTACGTTATTTATACTCAGAACGCGCTGTTACGTGTACCTGCAACATATTTGTTAATCTCGCACACCTATATTGGCATACTGGTGTCAGTAGTACTCACTGGGTGCATAGAAATGGATGAGCAACAGTTAAGGGGGTGTAAAAAAAAAAAAAAACACTTACTTGGATATTTTCTACAAAAGTAGGGGTTTCAATAAGTGGTACCATACACATGGGATTCATCAAATTAAGTTTTGGAGTTCAAACAAAGTCACTGGTTAACAGATGGGAATGGATAGTAAATAAATTCTTCGATGCTGGGTAAATGAAGTGAGATATTACAAAGACTTATTAGAGCTATTGTTCTTCCTTGCAGCAGTGGGAGAAAATTTAGATCCAACATAATGAATCTATAAATGAATGTGATAGGGATAATATCCTCAATTTGTACTAATTATTTGATTGTGGGTAAAGGAATTAATTAATCATAGCGGATTGTTAACAAGCAGCCTGAAATGTCCTGAGAGTGTGCATCCATGTAATCAGAAATCCCAGATTTGTTTTTACAAACAACATTTTGGTAGAGATCTTATGTGGACGAATACTTGCTTGGTAGATAAAACGGTACTGCATGTTGGCAGCCACTTCAGTGGCCATTTAGGCCAAACAAATAGGGAAAAACTGTAATTGAATATGTAATTTACAGATGAGTATTTGGGAAGTAAAAAGGGAATTTATTGATTTGGGAGACATTTTTCGAAGGTTTATTAAAGTGTTGCAATATGACATTTGGCAAGGAAAATTATTGGATGGGAAAATTAGATCTGTTTATAAAATGAGTTTGTTGATACCCATTGAAGTTAATTCTTTGAATTGTTGTTTAATTAGCATTTTGAGTTCAAATTGGAAATAGTTTGGTAGAGCTTTGGTTAAAACCTTTGGTTGCAGTGTTTTGGAACAAATTGATAAACCGTAGGAGGTTGATAAGAATATAAACAAATATGGACCTAAAATAGAAAGATTGTTATGATGATATGAATAATACCGAGATTAAAAGAATGAATCAAGTGATGTTGCAAATGAATAGTGAATACAGTAGAATTAAGATAATGGCATAACGACAATGTTATGAGTTGTGTCAATTACAATATCAGTGAACTCATATCACCACGAGTGACACACTGTTAGGAAAAAAAAGGGAAAAGAAAAAGTGGAGAGGAATTATGGTAATAATACATTATGTTTAATTTGTTGGTTTGGAAAAATTGTTGTTGGGAATTAGGTATTCCCGTTTGTGATTGTAATCATATACAATGCTATTCTTAGTTTAGTAATAAAATACATACCTGATTGAATATTATTTGTGTGACGCATATAAATGAATATAACTTTTGTGTTAAGGAAAAACAACAAATTGTTGAATGTGAAACTGTCGGAAGATATACATGATTATGCTGATTTCATGGTAAGATGTACCCTATCTGATCCAGTGTGTGCGGAAAGCAGATTCAGATGTGACTGAGCATAAGGATAAGACGAGATCACATTTTGGAGGGATTGCTAACGGAATTGGGAAGAAGTTCGAGAAAGAAAATTTGTGGCTAAAAAATGAAGTTAATCGTGGCATACACCCTCTTTCTCAAAGAATGATGAAGACATTCTCCCGTGTAACTTGGAGATGAATGCTTACCTTCACCAAGGAAATTTATGTGACCATTTGCCTGGATCACACTGCAACATATGAAAGAAAGGCGATCACTTACTCTTGTTCGAAGGCTTCGAACATTCACCACATCAGAAGTTGCAGGACAACGACATTTTACCTGCAACCTCTGTGAAATGCGGGGACATATGTTATTACTTCACCAACGTCCGGGGAACCAGCATGGAGCTGCAAAAAACGGCTGTGCCCTTGTCACAACAGCTGTGCACGATTCTGCTGGTTGCTCCTGGTAAGGACCATGAATGACCTGAACACCATGGTCCCAACATCAGTGTGGATGCATCCGGCATCCCTGTTCCACATCTTGCTGGCCAATCAACGTCACACCAATACTTGCTGCCCACTCACAATGAGGGAGGAGGCAAGTCGACTACAACTGGGTGAAGGCCTTGTTCAGGAATTACTATGGTTTACAGCAAAAAGTGGCAAGAATGCTACAAGGAGAGCAGGGTCAGTCTATGACTCCGAAATGTCACCACAACAGCGAAATCCTACACGAAGTAGTGCAGGAGCTATGAAGACATTAGGAGAAAATGTTTCATACCAGGATTCAAACACAAGTGATCAGCCCTTCCTTTCAAACAAAGTCAACATTTGTGTGGAGGCAAACGTTTTTTGCCAGATGGTGCAGATGCTTTATAAAACTTGAAAATGAAGTGAAATTGTTGTATCTTGGTGATGGTGAAGTGTTGTTTTGAAAATATATTTGTGATGCAAATGCAATAGATTGAACGATATGGAAGGAGTAAATGACCAACGAAATGTTTTGTGATTCTTGCAGGATGACGGTGTATGCCCAAGGGAATTTGATTACCAAAGTGATTGATTATTTACTTATACTTGTAATGATGTTTACTTGTAGTGATTGATTATTTACTTATACTTGTAATGATGTTTACTTGTAGTGATTGATTGTTTACTTATATTGATGTTTAGATTAATGGTTAATATAAACAAAAAACAAAAAGATGAGGGAATTGTGGAAGTGTAACTCAGTGTAACTTATTAATTGGCACTGGTAACTTATTAATTAACCTGGTAACAAAGCAGATACATTTTACATGCAAACTATGTGAAAGACGAGTTTGTAAATGAGTCAGGAATGCGCCCGAACATGATAATCTCTTGTCCACCTGGTCACAGCCCCTGGCTGAAGCACCCCCCTATCGTTTGGTAAACGGAACTCACAACAGGAGGGGAGCGAGCTGATACCAGGACTTGGTACATGCATGACCTCGGGGCATTAGCGGAGAGGGGATTAAGTCCAGTTTGTCCATATAAACGAGAGCAAACGTGGAGTCGAGAGAAGCTGCTACCAGAAGCTCTGACCAACGGGAGTGGCAGAGGAACATCAGCCGAACGAGAAGGACCATGCGAAAAGAGTTAACCTGATCCATTATATTATGCGGTATTATTTGGTAAATGGAATGAAGTGAATAACCAGTTAATAAACCAGACCTTTTGTAAACCTGTGTCCGGTCATTGGAGTCCTGTGAGTCTCTCAGCTACAAATTCTCCAACAATCCGCATCCACCCTTTACATCCATCTCAACATTCACCCTTTACATCCATCTACACATTCACCCATCATATCCATCTACACATACACCCTTTACATCCATCCACACATTCACCCTTTATATCCATAGACCCATCCACCCTTTACATCCATCAACACATCCCTCTCCACATCCACCAGGAACATCCCTCTACACACCCACCCTTTACATCCATCTACACATCCACCATCAAAATCCCTCTACACATCCACCCTTTACATCCATCTCCACATTCACCCTTTACATCCATCTACACATTCACCCTTTACATCCATCTCCACATTCACCCTCCTTTACAGCCATCTACACATTCACCCTTTATATCCATCCACACATCCACCCTTTATATCCATCCACACATTCACCCTTTATATCCATGTACACATTCACCCTTTACATCCATCTTCACATTCACCCTTTACATCCATCTACACATCCACCCTTTACATTCATCTACATATTCACCCTTTACATCCATCTACACATCCACCCTTTACATCCATCTACATATTCACCCTTTACATCCATCTACACATCCCTCTCCACATCCACCATCAACATCCCTCCACACATCCACCCTTTGCATCCATCTGCACATTCACCCTGCATATCCCTCTCCATATCCACCCTTTATATCCCTCTCCAAATCCATCCTTTATATCCCTCCCCATATCTACCCTATATATCCCTCTCCATATCCACCCTTTATATCCCTCTCCATATCCACCCTTTATATCCCTCTCCATATCCACCCTTTATATCCCTCTCCATATCCACCCTTTATATCCCTCTCCATATCCACCCTTTATATCCCTCTCCATATCCACCCTTTACATCCATCTCCACATTCACCCTTAACATCCATCTACACATTCACCCTTTACATCCATCTACACATCCACCCTTTACATCCATCTACACATTCACCCTTTATATCCTTCGACACGTTCACTTTATGTCCATGCCATTAAATCGTTCCACCTGTCCGTTCGCCTGTGGCCTATACGGAGTAGTATAGCTAGAAGCGATATTACGCTGGAGCAAGAAGGTTCTCACATCCTAGGACAAGAACACCGCTCCACGATCGGTATGCACATAGGCAGGATTCCCAAACATAGAAAACAAGTACTGCAGACACCGGATAACCGTGGTAGCGGACATATCGCCGCACGGGAAAGCAAAAGAGAATCTGGAGAACTCATCAACTATCGTGAGAAGATAAGGAGAACTACCCGAAGCCGGTATTCCCGGACCAGGCAGTAGACACGAAGGCGGTAAGGGTCCTTTGACGTCCATTGCCAATCACTCCCACGGCCGGGTAGCCTGGACCAGCGTACCCATCCGAGGGTTGTAGAAGCGAGGTTTGAGTTCAGCACAAACGGAACAAGTGCGACATAGCTGACGAATGTCCTCAATGGAGTAGGGCAAATTGCAACTGCGCACATAATGAGCTAAACGCATCACGCCGGGATGGCACAATGTGTCATAAAGAATGCGCAGGTCCTCAAAGGAGGTGAGACTTGCACACACAGCTGGCCGTGATAATGCATCCGCTGCGAGATTGTCCCGTCCTGGGCGATACCTGATAACGTGTGTCGGTTTTCCGCAGAGGAGAGAGTCCTTGAAAAGAAGGCCACAGGTCGCCCCCCTTGAGAGAGTGTGGCAGCTTTCGCGTGGTCCGACGCATCTCTTTCCAAAACAAAGGACTTGTTTTCATCAATAGACGACACAGTGGCGCCAGCTATGTCGGACTTCAGGCCATGGAAAGCGGCCTTAGCGGCATTACTCATGGGAAACTCTTTGCAATCCACAAGTGGACGAAGCTTCTCAGAAAAATTTTGAACCCACTTTGAATAATGAGCAAAAAGCCAGAGAGCACGCTTCAAAGAAGCACGATCATGTGGCAGGGCCATGTCGAGCAAGGGTTCGCAGTCGCTCCTTGTCTGGGATGATAGTGCCGTGGGTCACGGTGTACCCCAGGAGATCAATCGTTCGAGTGGAATAGTGACATTTAGCCTCGTTCATAGTCAGGCGGTACTTGTGCGCAACCTCGAGGAAGCGCTTCAGATTAGTATCATTATGAGCTTGATCGTACCCACAAACCGTGAGATTATCCAAGTAAACAAAGACATCGTTTAAGCTCTCCTTAGCAATGATGTCATCCATGGCCCTTTGGAAGTAGGTAACCCCATTTGTGACCCCAAAAGGCAGCCAGGTGAACTGGTACAACCTCTGTCCGGATTCAAACCCAGTGTAGATGCGATCTGCCTCAGAGATTGGAATCTGATGATATGCGCTGCGGAGATCTAAAGTACTATATACCGAGTACTGTGCCACCTGTCGGACCAGAGAATCCAATCCTGGGAGTGGGTAGGCGTCCAATTGGGTAAACCGATTAATCGTCTGCAAATAGTCGATTACCATGCGTTTGCTGTGAGTGTCGGTCTGAACCACCAAAACTTGGGCTCTCCAAGGCGATCGACTAGGTTCAATTATACCCTCCTTTAATAGCCGTGCAGTCTCCTCAGCAATGAATTGCGTGTCAGCCCGTGAATAACGTCGCGATTTAACGGCAACCGGTGTACAGTCAGGGGTCACATTGGGAAACAGCGACTGTGGTTCAATTGCCATCCCTGTAAGAGCACACACAGCAAGAGTATCATCACCACCAAATTATATTTCCAAACAACCATGCCGACGGAGAAAATGGTGTCCTAGCAACGCTTCTGCACATAACGCTGGTAAGACCATAAGTGTACATCCGGAAACATTCGGCCATTAATCACAAGCTTCAGCCGGCATTCCCTCGACTGCGTAGCCATCGCCCTTGGGAAGCCATAAAAAAGCCATGTTGCCCCGAGAATTGGCCAGCTAAGCTTCTGAACAAGTCGTAAATCGACATAGCTATGAGTAGAACCCGTGTCGACTAAGGCATTCGCGTGCTGCCCCTCAATCATGATTGGAATAACAGCGTTGGACAGTCCAGGTGGCCCGGTAGTCGTCGAGTCATCCAGAGGGGGCGCTCGAGCGACGCGCATGAACCCGATGCCAGCTAGCGTCGATCGTGAAGCCGAACATGCCCCAGGCGATGAAAGGATCCCAGTCAAGGGTGTTCAAGCCGAACGCGGCGCCGATTGTCTCGTCGGTGAGTTGATCCTAGTCTAGGTCACATGAGCTGCACGGGGCCCACGTGGGGGCGGGGGGGGGGGGTGATCCCACTCAAGGCCGCGTGAGGCGCCGATTGTCTCTCGGGCGGAGAGAGAATCACAGACAAAGTCGAGCGAGTTTGCCGGCCCCGTGACGAGCGACAAACCTTTGCAAAATGTCCTTTCCGAGAACACGAATGACACGTTGCTTCTCTAGCCGGACAAACTGACCTTGCATGATTCCGGTTCCCGCAGAAAAAGCACTTAGCGTTACTTCCGGCTGATGGAGTGGCAGCGGCGGTGGCTGTCACACTTGGGCCAGGATCCTCGAGAGTGTCCGTTGTCCCCGATTCCGGCAGAGGTGCAGCATCCGTTTGATCTGCGATAGTAGCTCTCTCCAGTGGTGTCGCGCCAGTTAAACCCGCAGTGACGTACGGCCGATCGTACACTTCCGCTTGTGCCTGTGCTTCTTGGTACACGAGCGATAATTTATGAGCTTTTTCCAGCATCAGATCCGTTTCTTCAAGCAATCTCTGTCGTATTATAGGAAAGTGAAGCCCAGAAACAAATGAATCTCGCATCACATCGTCACATACTTGTTCGTGTGTCCTTGCTTCGGTCGTACAGTCCTTCACTAATCGGCAAAGTTCCTGGACAAAGTGGTCGATGGTCTCCGATGGGTCTTGTCACCGAGATGCGAGCAGATATCGAGTATAGACCACGCTCTGAGTCTTGATGTAGATCCGTCGCAATTCTTCCTCACTGGCGGCGTACGTGCCGCACTGGGATATGTACGTGAAAAATATATGAGACACGCGGGAATTCAGCACCATGAGCTTGGTGGCATCCGTAAGTCCCTCCTGGGAACCCAGGTAACTTTTCAACAGACTTAGCCAAAGCTGGAGCTGGGCAGACGCGTCCGGCACCTGAGGATCCACTCCGAAGATCGGAACTTGTATCAGCTTATGAGTCATGGCGCGTTCCCGTTCAAGACAAGAGAGGGATTCAGAATTAATTGTTGTAAAAACCAGAGTTACAACATTGTCTCAGATCGTGAGTTTAATTCTGAATCGATCTCTAGCAATACCTGTAAGAAAACCAACAAGCAACATATCAATATGCAGCATTCATAGGAATCAGTAATGGATTTGCAATGAGCACAAGCAAGCCTGGAAGGAGTAATACGCATCATCTAAGTATGCACAACATTACACACGATAAATGTCACAGGAATGATCGGAGCGCTGTCTGTCTGAGTTCTTATAACTGCCACGCAATGGACAGAAGCCGCATAACACCTGGGTTCAATCTTAGGCACAATTTCATTACACATCCATCGACACATTCACCCTTTACACCCATCTACACATCCCTCTCCACATCCACCATCAACATCCCTCCACAAATCCACACTTTGCATCCATCTACACATTCACGCTATATATGCCTCTCCATATCCACCCGTTATATCCCTCTCCATATCCATCCTTTATATCCCTCTCCATATCCACCCTTTATATCCCTCTCCATATGCACCCTTTATATCCCTCTCCATATGCACCCTTTATATCCCTCTCCATATCCACCCTTTATATCCCTCTCCATATCCACCCTTTATATCCCTCTCCATATCCACCCTTTATATCCCTCTCCATATCCACCCTTTATATCCCTCTCCATATCCACCCTTTATATCCCTCTCCATATCCACCCTTTATATCCCTCTCCATATCCACCCTTTATATCCCTCTCCATATCCACCCTTTATATCCCTCTCCATATCCACCCTTTATATCCCTCTCCATATGCACCCTTTATATCCCTCTCCATATCCACCCTTTATATCCCTCTCCATATCCACCCTTTATATCCCTCTCCACATCCACCCTTTATATCCCTCTCCATATGCACCCTTTATATCCCTCTCCATATCCACCCTTTATATCCCTCTCCATATCCACCCTTTATATCCCTCTCCATATCCACCCTTTATATCCCTCTCCATATCCACCCTTTATATCCCTCTCCATATCCACCCTTTATATCCCTCTCCATATGCACCCTTTATATCCCTCTCCATATCCACCCTTTATATCCCTCTCCATATCCACCCTTTATATCCCTCTCCATATCCACCCTTTATATCCCTCTCCATATCCACCCTTTATATCCCTCTCCATATCCACCCTTTATATCCCTCTCCATATCCACCCTTTATATCCCTCTCCATATCCACCCTTTATATCCCTCTCCATATCCACCCTTTATATCCCTCTCCATATCCACCCTTTATATCCCTCTCCATATCCACCCTTTATATCCCTCTCCATATCCACCCTTTATATCCCTCTCCATATCCACCCTTTATATCCCTCTCCATATCCACCCTTTATATCCCTCTCCATATCCACCCTTTATATCCCTCTCCATATGCACCCTTTATATCCCTCTCCATATCCACCCTTTATATCCCTCTCCATATCCACCCTTTATATCCCTCTCCACATCCACCCTTTATATCCCTCTCCATATGCACCCTTTATATCCCTCTCCATATCCACCCTTTATATCCCTCTCCATATCCACCCTTTATATCCCTCTCCATATCCACCCTTTATATCCCTCTCCATATCCACCCTTTATATCCCTCTCCATATCCACCCTTTATATCCCTCTCCATATCCACCCTTTATATCCCTCTCCATATCCACCCTTTATATCCCTCTCCACATCCACCCTTTATATCCCTCTCCATATGCACCCTTTATATCCCTCTCAATATGCACCCTTTATATCCCTCTCCATATCCACCCTTTATATCCCTCTCCATATCCACCCTTTATATCCCTCTCCACATCCACCCTTTATATCCCTCTCCACATCCACCCTTTATATCCCTCTCCATATGCACCCTTTATATCCCTCTCCATATCCACCCTTTATATCCCTCTCCATATCTACCCTTTATATCCCTCTCCATATCCACCCTTTATATCCCTCTCCATATCCACCCTTTTTATCCCTCTCCATATCTACCCTTTATATCCCTCTCCATATCCACCCTTTATATCCCTCTCCACATCCACCCTTTATATCCCTCTCCATATGCACCCTTTATATCCCTCTCCATATCCACCCTTTATATCCCTCTCCATATCTACCCTTTATATCCCTCTCCATATCCACCCTTTATATCCCTCTCCATATCTACCCTTTATATCCCTCTCCATATCCACCCTTTATATCCCTCTCCATATCCACCCTTTATATCCCTCTCCATATCCACCCTTTATATCCCTCTCCATATCCACCCTTTATATCCCTCTCCATATCCACCCTTTATATCCCTCTCCATATCCACCCTTTATATCCCTCTCCATATGCACCCTTTATATCCCTCTCCATATCCACCCTTTATATCCCTCTCCATATCCACCCTTTATATCCCTCTCCATATCCACCCTTTATATCCCTCTCCATATCTACCCTTTATATCCCTCTCCATATCCACCCTTTATATCCCTCTCCATATCCACCCTTTATATCCTTCTCCATATCCACCCTTTATATCCCTCTCCATATCCACCCTTTATATCCCTCTCCATATCCACCCTTTATATCCCTCTCCATATCCACCCTTTATATCCCTCTCCATATCCACCCTTTATATCCCTCTCCATATGCACCCTTTATATCCCTCTCCATATCCACCCTTTATATCCCTCTCCATATCCACCCTTTATATCCCTCTCCACATCCACCCTTTATATCCCTCTCCATATGCACCCTTTATATCCCTCTCCATATCCACCCTTTATATCCCTCTCCATATCCACCCTTTATATCCCTCTCCATATCCACCCTTTATATCCCTCTCCATATCCACCCTTTATATCCCTCTCCATATCCACCCTTTATATCCCTCTCCATATCCACCCTTTATATGCACCCTTTATATCCCTCTCCATATCCACCCTTTATATCCCTCTCCATATCCACCCTTTATATCCCTCTCCATATCCACCCTTTATATCCCGCTCCATATCCACCCTTTATATCCCTCTCCATATCCACCCTTTATATCCCTCTCCATATCCACCCTTTATATCCCTCTCCACATCCACCCTTTATATCCCTCTCCATATGCACCCTTTATATCCCTCTCAATATGCACCCTTTATATCCCTCTCCATATCCACCCTTTATATCCCTCTCCATATCCACCCTTTATATCCCTCTCCACATCCACCCTTTATATCCCTCTCCACATCCACCCTTTATATCCCTCTCCATATGCACCCTTTATATCCCTCTCCATATCCACCCTTTATATCCCTCTCCATATCTACCCTTTATATCCCTCTCCATATCCACCCTTTATATCCCTCTCCATATCCACCCTTTTTATCCCTCTCCATATCTACCCTTTATATCCCTCTCCATATCCACCCTTTATATCCCTCTCCACATCCACCCTTTATATCCCTCTCCATATGCACCCTTTATATCCCTCTCCATATCCACCCTTTATATCCCTCTCCATATCTACCCTTTATATCCCTCTCCATATCCACCCTTTATATCCCTCTCCATATCTACCCTTTATATCCCTCTCCATATCTACCCTTTATATCCCTCTCCATATCCACCCTTTATATCCCTCTCCATATCCACCCTTTATATCCCTCTCCATATCCACCCTTTATATCCCTCTCCATATCCACCCTTTATATCCCTCTCCATATCCACCCTTTATATCCCTCTCCATATGCACCCTTTATATCCCTCTCCATATCCACCCTTTATATCCCTCTCCATATCCACCCTTTATATCCCTCTCCATATCCACCCTTTATATCCCTCTCCATATCTACCCTTTATATCCCTCTCCATATCCACCCTTTATATCCCTCTCGATATCCACCCTTTATATCCTTCTCCATATCCACCCTTTATATCCCTCTCCATATCCACCCTTTATATCCCTCTCCATATCCACCCTTTATATCCCTCTCCATATCCACCCTTTATATCCCTCTCCATATCCACCCTTTATATCCCTCTCCATATCCACCCTTTATATCCCTCTCCATATGCACCCTTTATATCCCTCTCCATATCCACCCTTTATATCCCTCTCCATATCCACCCTTTATATCCCTCTCCACATCCACCCTTTATATCCCTCTCCATATGCACCCTTTATATCCCTCTCCATATCCACCCTTTATATCCCTCTCCATATCCACCCTTTATATCCCTCTCCATATCCACCCTTTATATCCCTCTCCATATCCACCCTTTATATCCCTCTCCATATCCACCCTTTATATCCCTCTCCATATCCACCCTTTATATGCACCCTTTATATCCCTCTCCATATCCACCCTTTATATCCCTCTCCATATCCACCCTTTATATCCCTCTCCATATCCACCCTTTATATCCCTCTCCATATCCACCCTTTATATCCCTCTCCATATCCACCCTTTATATCCCTCTCCACATCCACCCTTTATATCCCTCTCCATATCCACCCTTTATATCCCTCTCCATATCCACCCTTTATATCCCTCTCCATATCCACCCTTTATATCCCTCTCCATATCCACCCTTTATATGCACCCTTTATATCCCTCTCCATATCCACCCTTTATATCCCTCTCCATATCCACCCTTTATATCCCTCTCCATATCCACCCTTTATATCCCTCTCCATATCCACCCTTTATATCCCTCTCCATATCCACCCTTTATATCCCTCTCCATATCCACCCTTTATATCCCTCTCCATATCCACCCTTTATATCCCTCTCCATATCCACCCTTTATATCCCTCTCCATATCCACCCTTTATATCCCTCTCCATATCCACCCTTTATATGCACCCTTTATATCCCTCTCCATATCCACCCTTTATATCCCTCTCCATATCCACCCTTTATATCCCTCTCCATATCCACCCTTTATATCCCTCTCCATATCCACCCTTTATATCCCTCTCCATATCCACCCTTTATATCCCTCTCCACATCCACCCTTTATATCCCTCTCCATATGCACCCTTTATATCCCTCTCAATATGCACCCTTTATATCCCTCTCCATATCCACCCTTTATATCCCTCTCCATATCCACCCTTTATATCCCTCTCCACATCCACCCTTTATATCCCTCTCCACATCCACCCTTTATATCCCTCTCCATATGCACCCTTTATATCCCTCTCCATATCCACCCTTTATATCCCTCTCCATATCTACCCTTTATATCCCTCTCCATATCCACCCTTTATATCCCTCTCCATATCCACCCTTTTTATCCCTCTCCATATCTACCCTTTATATCCCTCTCCATATCCACCCTTTATATCCCTCTCCACATCCACCCTTTATATCCCTCTCCATATGCACCCTTTATATCCCTCTCCATATCCACCCTTTATATCCCTCTCCATATCTACCCTTTATATCCCTCTCCATATCCACCCTTTATATCCCTCTCCATATCTACCCTTTATATCCCTCTCCATATCTACCCTTTATATCCCTCTCCATATCCACCCTTTATATCCCTCTCCATATCCACCCTTTATATCCCTCTCCATATCCACCCTTTATATCCCTCTCCATATCCACCCTTTATATCCCTCTCCATATCCACCCTTTATATCCCTCTCCATATGCACCCTTTATATCCCTCTCCATATCCACCCTTTATATCCCTCTCCATATCCACCCTTTATATCCCTCTCCATATCCACCCTTTATATCCCTCTCCATATCTACCCTTTATATCCCTCTCCATATCCACCCTTTATATCCCTCTCCATATCCACCCTTTATATCCTTCTCCATATCCACCCTTTATATCCCTCTCCATATCCACCCTTTATATCCCTCTCCATATCCACCCTTTATATCCCTCTCCATATCCACCCTTTATATCCCTCTCCATATCCACCCTTTATATCCCTCTCCATATCCACCCTTTATATCCCTCTCCATATGCACCCTTTATATCCCTCTCCATATCCACCCTTTATATCCCTCTCCATATCCACCCTTTATATCCCTCTCCACATCCACCCTTTATATCCCTCTCCATATGCACCCTTTATATCCCTCTCCATATCCACCCTTTATATCCCTCTCCATATCCACCCTTTATATCCCTCTCCATATCCACCCTTTATATCCCTCTCCATATCCACCCTTTATATCCCTCTCCATATCCACCCTTTATATCCCTCTCCATATCCACCCTTTATATGCACCCTTTATATCCCTCTCCATATCCACCCTTTATATCCCTCTCCATATCCACCCTTTATATCCCTCTCCATATCCACCCTTTATATCCCTCTCCATATCCACCCTTTATATCCCTCTCCATATCCACCCTTTATATCCCTCTCCACATCCACCCTTTATATCCCTCTCAATATCCACCCTTTATATCCCTCTCCATATCCACCCTTTATATCCCTCTCCACATCCACCCTTTATATCCCTCTCCACATCCACACTTTATATCCCTCTCCATATGCACCCTTTATATCCCTCTCCATATGCACCCTTTATATCCCTCTCCATATCCACCCTTTATATCCCTCTCCATATCCACCCTTTATATCCCTCTCCACATCCACCCTTTATATCCCTCTCCATATGCACCCTTTATATCCCTCTCCATATGCACCCTTTATATCCCTCTCCATATGCACCCTTTATATCCCTCTCCATATCCACCCTTTATATCCCTCTCCATATCCACCCTTTATATCCCTCTCCATATGCACCCTTTATATCCCTCTCCATATCTACCCTTTATATCCCTCTCCATATCCACCCTTTATATCCCTCTCCATATCCACCCTTTATATCCCTCTCCACATCCACCCTTTATATCCCTCTCCACATCCACCCTTTATATCCCTCTCCACATCCACCCTTTATATCCCTCTCCATATCCACCCTTTATATCCCTCTCCATATCCACCCTTTATATCCCTCTCCATATCCACCCTTTATATCCCTCTCCATATCCACCCTTTATATCCCTCTCCATATCCACCCTTTATATCCCTCTCCATATCCACCCTTTATATCCCTCTCCATATCCACCCTTTATATCCCTCTCCATATCCACCCTTTATATCCCTCTCCATATCCACCCTTTATATCCCTCTCCATATCCACCCTTTATATCCCTCTCCATATCCACCCTTTATATCCCTCTCCATATCCACCCTTTATATCCCTCTCCATATCCAACCTTTATATCCCTCTCCATATCCACCCTTTATATCCCTCTCCATATCCACCCTTTATATCCCTCTCCATATCCACCCTTTATATCCCTCTCCATATCCACCCTTTATATCCCTCTCCATATCCACCCTTTATATCCCTCTCCATATCCACCCTTTATATCCCTCTCCATATCCACCCTTTATATCCCTCTCCATATCCACCCTTTATATCCCTCTCCATATCCACCCTTTATATCCCTCTCCATATCCACCCTTTATATTCTTCTCCATATCCACCCTTTATATCCCTCTCCATATCCACCCTTTATATCCCTCTCCATATCCACCCTTTATATCCCTCTCCATATCTACCCTTTATATCCCTCTCCATATCCACCCTTTATATCCCTCTCCACATCCACCCTTTATATCCCTCTCCATATGCACCCTTTATATCCCTCTCCATATCCACCCTTTATATCCCTCTCCATATCTACCCTTTATATCCCTCTCCATATCCACCCTTTATATCCCTCTCCAGATCCACCCTTTATATCCCTCTCCATATCCACCCTTTATATCCCTCTCCATATCCACCCTTTATATCCCTCTCCAGATCCACCCTTTATATCCCTCTCCATATCCACCCTTTATATCCCTCTCCATATCCACCCTTTATATCCCTCTCCATATCCACTCTTTATATCCCTCTCCATATGCACCCTTTATATCCCTCTCCATATGCACCCTTTATATCCCTCTCCATATCCACCCTTTATATCCCTCTCCATATCCACCCTTTATATCCCTCTCCATATCCACCCTTTATATCCCTCTCCATATCCACCCTTTACATCCATCTACACATTCACCCATCATATCCATCTACACATACACCCTTTACATCCATCCACACATTCACCCTTTATATCCATAGACCCATCCACCCTTTACATCCATCAACACATCCCTCTCCACATCCACCAGGAACATCCCTCTACACACCCACCCTTTACATCCATCTACACATCCACCATCAAAATCCCTCTACACATCCACCCTTTACATCCATCTCCACATTCACCCTTTACATCCATCTACACATTCACCCTTTACATCCATCTCCACATTCACCCTCCTTTACAGCCATCTACACATTCACCCTTTATATCCATCCACACATCCACCCTTTATATCCATCCACACATTCACCCTTTATATCCATGTACACATTCACCCTTTACATCCATCTTCACATTCACCCTTTACATCCATCTACACATCCACCCTTTACATTCATCTACATATTCACCCTTTACATCCATCTACACATCCACCCTTTACATCCATCTACATATTCACCCTTTACATCCATCTACACATCCCTCTCCACATCCACCATCAACATCCCTCCACACATCCACCCTTTGCATCCATCTGCACATTCACCCTGCATATCCCTCTCCATATCCACCCTTTATATCCCTCTCCATATCCACCCTTTATATCCCTCTCCATATCCACCCTTTACATCCATCTCCACATTCACCCTTAACATCCATCTACACATTCACCCTTTACATCCATCTACACATCCACCCTTTACATCCATCTACACATTCACCCTTTATATCCTTCGACACGTTCACTTTATGTCCATGCCATTAAATCGTTCCACCTGTCCGTTCGCCTGTGGCCTATACGGAGTAGTATAGCTAGAAGCGATATTACGCTGGAGCAAGAAGGTTCTCACATCCTAGGACAAGAACACCGCTCCACGATCGGTATGCACATAGGCAGGATTCCCAAACATAGAAAACAAGTACTGCAGACACCGGATAACCGTGGTAGCGGACATATCGCCGCACGGGAAAGCAAAAGAGAATCTGGAGAACTCATCAACTATCGTGAGAAGATAAGGAGAACTACCCGAAGCCGGTATTCCCGGACCAGGCAGTAGACACGAAGGCGGTAAGGGTCCTTTGACGTCCATTGCCAATCACTCCCACGGCCGGGTAGCCTGGACCAGCGTACCCATCCGAGGGTTGTAGAAGCGAGGTTTGAGTTCAGCACAAACGGAACAAGTGCGACATAGCTGACGAATGTCCTCAATGGAGTAGGGCAAATTGCAACTGCGCACATAATGAGCTAAACGCATCACGCCGGGATGGCACAATGTGTCATAAAGAATGCGCAGGTCCTCAAAGGAGGTGAGACTTGCACACACAGCTGGCCGTGATAATGCATCCGCTGCGAGATTGTCCCGTCCTGGGCGATACCTGATAACGTGTGTCGGTTTTCCGCAGAGGAGAGAGTCCTTGAAAAGAAGGCCACAGGTCGCCCCCCTTGAGAGAGTGTGGCAGCTTTCGCGTGGTCCGACGCATCTCTTTCCAAAACAAAGGACTTGTTTTCATCAATAGACGACACAGTGGCGCCAGCTATGTCGGACTTCAGGCCATGGAAAGCGGCCTTAGCGGCATTACTCATGGGAAACTCTTTGCAATCCACAAGTGGACGAAGCTTCTCAGAAAAATTTTGAACCCACTTTGAATAATGAGCAAAAAGCCAGAGAGCACGCTTCAAAGAAGCACGATCATGTGGCAGGGCCATGTCGAGCAAGGGTTCGCAGTCGCTCCTTGTCTGGGATGATAGTGCCGTGGGTCACGGTGTACCCCAGGAGATCAATCGTTCGAGTGGAATAGTGACATTTAGCCTCGTTCATAGTCAGGCGGTACTTGTGCGCAACCTCGAGGAAGCGCTTCAGATTAGTATCATTATGAGCTTGATCGTACCCACAAACCGTGAGATTATCCAAGTAAACAAAGACATCGTTTAAGCTCTCCTTAGCAATGATGTCATCCATGGCCCTTTGGAAGTAGGTAACCCCATTTGTGACCCCAAAAGGCAGCCAGGTGAACTGGTACAACCTCTGTCCGGATTCAAACCCAGTGTAGATGCGATCTGCCTCAGAGATTGGAATCTGATGATATGTGCTGCGGAGATCTAAAGTACTATATACCGAGTACTGTGCCACCTGTCGGACCAGAGAATCCAATCCTGGGAGTGGGTAGGCGTCCAATTGGGTAAACCGATTAATCGTCTGCAAATAGTCGATTACCATGCGTTTGCTGTGAGTGTCGGTCTGAACCACCAAAACTTGGGCTCTCCAAGGCGATCGACTAGGTTCAATTATACCCTCCTTTAATAGCCGTGCAGTCTCCTCAGCAATGAATTGCGTGTCAGCCCGTGAATAACGTCGCGATTTAACGGCAACCGGTGTACAGTCAGGGGTCACATTGGGAAACAGCGACTGTGGTTCAATTGCCATCCCTGTAAGAGCACACACAGCAAGAGTATCATCACCACCAAATTATATTTCCAAACAACCATGCCGACGGAGAAAATGGTGTCCTAGCAACGCTTCTGCACATAACGCTGGTAAGACCATAAGTGTACATCCGGAAACATTCGGCCATTAATCACAAGCTTCAGCCGGCATTCCCTCGACTGCGTAGCCATCGCCCTTGGGAAGCCATAAAAAAGCCATGTTGCCCCGAGAATTGGCCAGCTAAGCTTCTGAACAAGTCGTAAATCGACATAGCTATGAGTAGAACCCGTGTCGACTAAGGCATTCGCGTGCTGCCCCTCAATCATGATTGGAATAACAGCGTTGGACAGTCCAGGTGGCCCGGTAGTCGTCGAGTCATCCAGAGGGGGCGCTCGAGCGACGCGCATGAACCCGATGCCAGCTAGCGTCGATCGTGAAGCCGAACATGCCCCAGGCGATGAAAGGATCCCAGTCAAGGGTGTTCAAGCCGAACGCGGCGCCGATTGTCTCGTCGGTGAGTTGATCCTAGTCTAGGTCACATGAGCTGCACGGGGCCCACGTGGGGGCGGGGGGGGGGGGGGGGGTGATCCCACTCAAGGCCGCGTGAGGCGCCGATTGTCTCTCGGGCGGAGAGAGAATCACAGACAAAGTCGAGCGAGTTTGCCGGCCCCGTGACGAGCGACAAACCTTTGCAAAATGTCCTTTCCGAGAACACGAATGACACGTTGCTTCTCTAGCCGGACAAACTGACCTTGCATGATTCCGGTTCCCGCAGAAAAAGCACTTAGCGTTACTTCCGGCTGATGGAGTGGCAGCGGCGGTGGCTGTCACACTTGGGCCAGGATCCTCGAGAGTGTCCGTTGTCCCCGATTCCGGCAGAGGTGCAGCATCCGTTTGATCTGCGATAGTAGCTCTCTCCAGTGGTGTCGCGCCAGTTAAACCCGCAGTGACGTACGGCCGATCGTACACTTCCGCTTGTGCCTGTGCTTCTTGGTACACGAGCGATAATTTATGAGCTTTTTCCAGCATCAGATCCGTTTCTTCAAGCAATCTCTGTCGTATTATAGGAAAGTGAAGCCCAGAAACAAATGAATCTCGCATCACATCGTCACATACTTGTTCGTGTGTCCTTGCTTCGGTCGTACAGTCCTTCACTAATCGGCAAAGTTCCTGGACAAAGTGGTCGATGGTCTCCGATGGGTCTTGTCACCGAGATGCGAGCAGATATCGAGTATAGACCACGCTCTGAGTCTTGATGTAGATCCGTCGCAATTCTTCCTCACTGGCGGCGTACGTGCCGCACTGGGATATGTACGTGAAAAATATATGAGACACGTGGGAATTCAGCACCATGAGCTTGGTGGCATCCGTAAGTCCCTCCTGGGAACCCAGGTAACTTTTCAACAGACTTAGCCAAAGCTGGAGCTGGGCAGACGCGTCCGGCACCTGAGGATCCGCTCCGAAGATCGGAACTTGTATCAGCTTATGAGTCATGGCGCGTTCCCGTTCAAGACAAGAGAGGGATTCAGAATTAATTGTTGTAAAAACCAGAGTTACAACATTGTCTCAGATCGTGAGTTTAATTCTGAATCGATCTCTAGCAATACCTGTAAGAAAACCAACAAGCAACATATCAATATGCAGCATTCATAGGAATCAGTAATGGATTTGCAATGAGCACAAGCAAGCCTGGAAGGAGTAATACGCATCATCTAAGTATGCACAACATTACACACGATAAATGTCACAGGAATGATCGGAGCGCTGTCTGTCTGAGTTCTTATAACTGCCACGCAATGGACAGAAGCCGCATAACACCTGGGTTCAATCTTAGGCACAATTTCATTACACATCCATCGACACATTCACCCTTTACACCCATCTACACATCCCTCTCCACATCCACCATCAACATCCCTCCACAAATCCACACTTTGCATCCATCTACACATTCACGCTATATATGCCTCTCCATATCCACCCGTTATATCCCTCTCCATATCCATCCTTTATATCCCTCTCCATATCCACCCTTTATATCCCTCTCCATATGCACCCTTTATATCCCTCTCCATATGCACCCTTTATATCCCTCTCCATATCCACCCTTTATATCCCTCTCCATATCCACCCTTTATATCCCTCTCCATATCCACCCTTTATATCCCTCTCCATATCCACCCTTTATATCCCTCTCCATATCCACCCTTTATATCCCTCTCCAGATCCACCCTTTATATCCCTCTCCATATCCACCCTTTATATCCCTCTCCATATCCACCCTTTATATCCCTCTCCATATCCACTCTTTATATCCCTCTCCATATGCACCCTTTATATCCCTCTCCATATCCACCCTTTATATCCCTCTCCATATCCACCCTTTATATCCCTCTCCATATCCACCCTTTATATCCCTCTCCATATCCACCCTTTATATCCCTCTCCATATCCACCCTTTATATCCCTCTCCATATGCACCCTTTATATCCCTCTCCATATCCACCCTTTATATCCCTCTCCATATCCACCCTTTATATCCCTCTCCACATCCACCCTTTATATCCCTCTCCATATGCACCCTTTATATCCCTCTCCATATCCACCCTTTATATCCCTCTCCATATCCACCCTTTATATCCCTCTCCATATCCACCCTTTATATCCCTCTCCATATCCACCCTTTATATCCATCTACACATTCACCCTTTATATCCATCCACACATTCACCCTTTATATCCATCCACACATTCACCCTTTATATCCATCCACACATTCACACTTTATATCCACCACTAGGGGAATTTATATCCACCACCTTTATATCCATCTTTATATCCACCCTTTATATCCCTCTCCATATCCACCCTTTACATCCATCTCCACGTTCACCCTTTACATCCATCTACACATTCACCCTTTACATCCATCTACACATCCACCCTTTACATCCATCTACACATTCACCCTTTACATCCATCTACACATCCCTCCCCACATCCACCTTCAACATCCCTCCACACATCCACCCTTTGCAGCCATCTACACATTCACCCTGCATATCCCTCTCCATATCCACCCTTTATATCCCTCTCCATATCCACCCTTTATATCCCTCTCCATATCCACCCTTTATATCCCTCTCCATATCCACCCTTTATATCCCTCTCCATATCCACCCTTTATATCCCTCTCCATATCCACCCTTTACATCCATCTCCACGTTCACCCTTTACATCCATCTACACATTCACCCTTAACATCCATCTACACATCCTCCCTTTATATCCATCAACACGTCCACCATCAACATCCCTCCACACATCCACCCTTTACATCCATCTACACATGCACCATCAACATCCATCTCCACATTCACCCTTTACATCCATCTACACATCCACCCTTTACATCCATCTACACATCCTCCCTTTACATCCATCTGCACATCCACTCTTTACATCCATCTACACATCCACCCTTTACATCCATCTACACATCCACCCTTTACATCCATCTACACATCCACCATTTACATCCATCTACACATCCCATCAACATCCCATCCCATCAACATCCCTCCACACATCCACCCTTTACATCCATCTACACATGCACCATCAACATCCATCTCCACATTCACCCTTTACATCCATCTACACATCCACCACACATCCATCAACATCCCTCCACACATCCACCCTTTACATCCATCTACACATGCACCATCAACATCCATCTCCACATTCACCCTTTACATCCATCTACACATCCACCCTTTACATCCATCTACACATCCTCCCTTTACATCCATCTGCACATCCACTCTTTACATCCATCTACACATCCACCCTTTACATCCATCTACACATCCACCCTTTACATCCATCTACACATCCACCATTTACATCCATCTACACATCCCTCTCCACATCCACCATCAACATCCCTCCACACATCCACTCTTTGCATCCATCTACACACCCACCCTTTACATCCATCTACACATCCACCCTTTACATCCATCTACACATCCACCCTTTACATCCATCTACACATCCCTCTCCACCTCCACCATCAACATCCCTCCACACATCCACCCTTTACATCCATCTACTGTGGAAGTGTAACTCAGTGTAACTTATTAATTGGCACTGGTAACTTATTAATTAACCTGGTAACAAAGCAGATACATTTTACCTGCAAACTCTGTGAAAGACGAGTTTGTAAATGAGTCAGGAATGCGCCCGAACATGATAATCTCTTGTCCACCTGGTCACAGCCCCTGGCTGAAGCACCCCCTATCGTTTGGTAAACGGAACTCACAACAGGAGGGGAGCGAGCTGATACCAGGACTTGGTACATGCATGACCTCGGGGCATTAGCGGAGAGGGGATTAAGTCCAGTTTGTCCATATAAACGAGAGCAAACGTGGAGTCGAGAGAAGCTGCTACCAGAAGCTCTGACCAACGGGAGTGGCAGAGGAACATCAGCCGAACGAGAAGGACCATGCGAAAAGAGTTAACCTGATCCATTATATTATGCGGTATTATTTGGTAAATGGAATGAAGTGAATAACCAGTTAATAAACCAGACCTTTTGTAAACCTGTGTCCGGTCATTGGAGTCCTGTGAGTCTCTCAGCTACAAATTCTCCAACAATCTGGAGGCACCGCTGGAATTTCGAGTGGACGTCGTCAAGGGTCAAGGTGAGCATGACCTCTTGGGGATCTGTCCATTATGAAATATGAATTCTGAAGATGGAGGATTTGGTGTGTGGGACTGGCGATTGTCCATAGGAAATACAAGGATGAAACGTGTTAAACGACTGTAGCAATTTATTCGTGTTTTTTTTCTCTAAATGATTTCTGTAAATACGTATTTTTGCGCTGGTCATTAAGGGTCTTACTGTGACCTGGGAGCAAACGGAGCAAGCGTGCACCTTGCGACCATTTGCTTCCAGGATGTGTAAGGCCGGTACACTCGTTTACCCACCCGTACACGTATAAAGTACTTCTTTTTTTTGCACTTGTTCAAAGCACTCGACTTGCTCGACGAGCGAGCGACTTGCTCGGCGCTCGGCGAGCGACAGGGAACCGGGAAAGGGAATTATATTTATATATATATATTTTTACCTCATTCCAATTTATGGTATTGCGACAAAAAGGCTTATATCTTTGGAAACGACTGGTCGGATTTAGACAAATTAAAACTCGTTCGATCAACAAATAAATTCATGACAGACAATCCCACCTCATGCCGGTCCAGAATTACTGTGAAAGATGGCGATTGGATAAAAATTGCATACCAACACTCCCTCACTGTCCCTCATTGTCCCTCATGTCCATTCCGGCACCCTGTCTCTTCCTCCCGCTCCTTTTCCCTCCCTTTACTTCCCATTGGCAGACGTTTTGCGAGAAGCAAAGCGTTTTGCAGGACGCTTCCAGGAAATAAAACCAGTGCTGTTGTTTTTTTTGACGAAATTTGCCAGATAAATAGCATGGGTGACACGACGAAATGATCGAATGTAAAGTGAATCGAATGAAAATGAAGGATTTTTCAAATTGTTGTGGACTTTGGCCTATGTTGAATAAAATGTAGTGATTGAATAAAATAGTTGACGGATATATAAATCCCATTCGAATGTAAAGTGAATCGAATGAAAATTAAGGATTTTTCAAATTGTTGTGGACTTTGGCCTATGTTGAATAAAATGTAGTGATTGAATAAAATAGTTGACGGATATATAAATCCCATTCGAATGTAAAGTGAATCGAATGAAAATGAAGGATTTTTCAAATTGTTGTGGACTTTGGCCTATGTTGAATAAAATGTAGTGATTGAATAAAATAGTTGACGGATATATAAATCCCATTCGAATGTAAAGTGAATCGAATGAAAATTAAGGATTTTTCAAATTGTTGTGGACTTTGGCCTATGTTGAATAAAATGTAGTGATTGAATAAAATAGTTGACGGATATATAAATCCCATTCGAATGTAAAGTGAATCGAATGAAAATGAAGGATTTTTCAAATTGTTGTGGACTTTGGCCTATGTTGAATAAAATGTAGTGATTGAATAAAATAGTTGACGGATATATAAATCCCATTCGAATGTAAAGTGAATCGAATGAAAATGAAGGATTTTTCAAATTGTTGTGGACTTTGGCCTATGTTGAATAAAATGTAGTGATTGAATAAAATAGTTGACGGATATATAAATCCCATTCGAATGTAAAGTGAATCGAATGAAAATTAAGGATTTTTCAAATTGTTGTGGACTTTGGCCTATGTTGAATAAAATGTAGTGATTGAATAAAATAGTTGACGGATATATAAATCCCATTCGAATGTAAAGTGAATCGAATGAAAATGAAGGATTTTTCAAATTGTTGTGGACTTTGGCCTATGTTGAATAAAATGTAGTGATTGAATAAAATAGTTGACGGATATATAAATCCCATTCGAATGTAAAGTGAATCGAATGAAAATTAAGGATTTTTCAAATTGTTGTGGACTTTGGCCTATGTTGAATAAAATGTAGTGATTGAATAAAATAGTTGACGGATATATAAATCCCATTCGAATGTAAAGTGAATCGAATGAAAATTAAGGATTTTTCAAATTGTTGTGGACTTTGGCCTATGTTGAATAAAATGTAGTGATTGAATAAAATAGTTGACGGATATATAAATCCCATTCGAATGTAAAGTGAATCGAATGAAAATTAAGGATTTTTCAAATTGTTGTGGACTTTGGCCTATGTTGAATAAAATGTAGTGATTGAATAAAATAGTTGACGGATATATAAATCCCATTCGAATGTAAAGTGAATCGAATGAAAATTAAGGATTTTTCAAATTGTTGTGGACTTTGGCCTATGTTGAATAAAATGTAGTGATTGAATAAAATAGTTGACGGATATATAAATCCCATTCGAATGTAAAGTGAATCGAATGAAAATTAAGGATTTTTCAAATTGTTGTGGACTTTGGCCTATGTTGAATAAAATGTAGTGATTGAATAAAATAGTTGACGGATATATAAATCCCATTCGAATGTCAAGTGAATCGAATGAAAATTAAGGAATTATTTCATTATGAGCGATTAATGAAGTACTCATTTAATTAATTACATTTCTTATTAAATTACAGTAATTACATTACAGTAATTACCTGAGGTAATTACAGTAATTACAGTTCCGGTAATTACAGTAATTACAGTAATCATTACAGTAATTGCAGTAATCTTATTACAGTAATTACATTACATTAACTCAGGCACCTTTTGAGTAAGGAAGCTGATATTTGGACATGACACTGACCAAGTGATGTGGCTGTCAAGGAAAATATTGATTTATTGATTAATCATTTAATAAATTAACTCGTTGATTTATAAATGACTTATTTAATTAAAAGTCCTCAGAGATACATCTTCGGATGAAATACTTACAGATTGGTTATGCTATGAGCCAATTGATTAAGGAAAATATTTTGTCATATTGGCAATTTCGTGGCCATATTCGTGGCAACTCAGTTAGTGCCACTGCACCTTTAAAATGCATCCCTGCGTTCATTTTTCGATCGATTGAGTTGAAATTTTGAACAATCGGATCTGGACTGTCGTTGTTAACGACTCTAGCACGCACTCGTCCAATCAGGATGGAGCGGTATGGTCCCCGGATCATCACTGCCCGCAGTTTTTAATTAATTTTACTTTTCTCTTGGTCATATAATTTTGAAGACATGCATGTCATGATAGAGGAAATGTTTGTTCTGTTGAACGGAATAAATGTTGTTTATTTGTGTGGGTGTGTATTTTTGTGTATTTTTGATATATTTTCACGACTAATTCCAGTTAACATCCTGCAAAATTTGCTCGTTTGCTGGCCGAGTCGAAATTGCGTTGAGCTTCTATGGCATGCGCCATTAAAAGCGCTGTGTAATGGTTGAGCTCCCTTTATTTCGTTTTGGTCATGCGGATGAGCAAACAAAGTGACAAATGCTGCGGCTGGAGCAGTAGAAGCGATGTTTTTTTAAATGGAAACGATGTAATGAGTAATTAAAAGTGGGAGGGGGCAACACCACGCATACCTCTTTTAAGGTGTGTATAAACCCTGGAATAAACGTGGGAGGGGGCAACACCACGCATACCTCTTTTAAGGTGTGTATAAACTCTGGAATATTTCAGCAATCAATACAATGCTGAAACTATGTAAGTTAAGTTAATGAGTAATTTAATGAGTAATTTAATGAGTAATTTAATGAGTAACTTAATGAGTAATTTAATGAGTAATTTAATGAGTAATTTAATGAGTAACTTAATGAGTAATTTAATGAGTAACTTAATGAGCAATTTAATAAGTAACTTAATGAGCAATTTAATAAGTAACTTAATGAGCAATGTAATAAGTAAGTTAATGAGTAATTTAATGAGTAATTTAATGAGTAACTTAATGAGTAATTTAATGAGTAACTTAATGAGCAATTTAATAAGTAACTTAATGAGCAATTTAATAAGTAACTTAATGAGCAATTTAATAAGTAATTTAATGAGTAATTTAATGAGTAATTTAATAAGGAATTTAATGAGGAATTTAATGAGGAATTAAAAGTGGGAGGGGGCAACACCACGCATACCTCTTTTAAGGTGTGTATAAACCCTGGAATATGTCAGCAATCAATACGATGCTGAAATGATGTAATTTACTGTGTAAGATGGTCGACCTTAGGTTTTGTTTGGGTTTTGTTGTTTATTTTTGTGGGTGTGTATTTTTGTGTATTTTTGATATATTTTCACGACTAATTCCAGTTAACATCCTGCAAATTTGCTCGTTTTCTGGCCGAGTCGAAATTGCGTTGAGGTCCTATGGCATGCGCCATTAAAAGCGCTGTGTAATGGTTGAGCTCCCTTTATTTCGTTTTGGTCATGCGGACGAGCAGAGAAAATGACGAATGCTGCGGCTGGAGCAGTGAAAGCGATTTTTGAATTGTTCAATGATTATTCGATATTGTTATGACTTATTGTCAATAGGTATACTAAGTGGCCATGAGGTAGCCTGTTGCTATGTACAGTTTTATTCTATTGTTGATTATACCACATAGCTGTGGTGATAAAGGAAATGTTCGTTTTAAATAGATGATTATGATAGGACCATGACTATAAAATCATGATGATTATTATGAATGATATCATAGGGTTCAAATGCAGAATGATTGCATGAACTTGGGAAAGAACTTTCAAGCCCTATGGGATAAATTGGGTGGTACAAGCGATGGAGTTTCAAAATTTAGCATGATTGAAGGAATTTTACAGTCTTATTTCAGGAGTTTTACGAAATTTATATTGCCAAGAGATTTTGGATACTATTAAAAGAAAAAATGATGAGATATTTTTCCCAATGAACTTTAATATCTGCCATCCATTTTGGCTGTCTCACGAATGAAGGATGAGTTGCCTTTAGTGGTTGCAAAGAAAATTTGTGGAGACCAGGCAAAATGGGGAAATATGTCAGATATGACCCTAGGACAGGACGGTGATTCATCAATTGACATGAGGTACGAACCCGAGGTGACGACCGATGAAATTCGATCTCAGTCAATGGATGGACCTGTCCTGACATCATTGGGGAAAGGGCTTATGCAAGGAGACATCCAAAATGATTAATTTGATTTATTGATGAATATTGATGAATTAATTGAAATTGAATAATTGATTGAATTGTTGATTGATTGAATCTAATTGATTGAATTTAATTGAATAAATTTAACTGAATAAATTGAACTGAATAAATTGAATTGAATATATTGATTGTTTGATTGATGAAAATGCGGTCTCAAGAAAGAAGCTTTGATATCTTTGCGAGATATTATCAATGTGGAGACAACCTGGGAAAATTGAGCAAGGTGGTGAGTTTATATACAGATATATATGTGCGGTTACCATTGTGTGATTTCCCCGTCAACAGAGCGGACACCTGAGGATTCACCCATTTCATACTGACCCTCCGGCTCATCTGCAAATACTGATCTGTGAGATTGGATTGTGCAAAAGCCACAGCTGAGGGAGATTCTCTGGAAATCACCGTGTGAACAGGTGGAGAGATCCTTCCTGGAGGTACGAGTGAAGCTTTAGAGGAACCTGGAACAAGCTACAACACATCCAACGCTACTTTGATAAAAGGCAGAATGGGAAATGGAGCCTGCAAGAATACACAGGGACAACCAGAAATTCCACAAAAAGGTACTTGTACACATCATATGTACGACCGTTATGGTGCCGAAGCTATAAGGCAGGTCGAGAATTGGTATTTGTGGACAAAGGGACATGATGAGGAGTTTCCAAGAGATGGTACATTTGAGCGAAGTCGATTGGAAAGATTGGAACAAAGATTGAAAGCCAGGAAGAGACAGAATCTAATGGTAGACTGGCTTGCATTCCATCTTTGGGATGGTGAATCCAGACAACGGGAACAGCAAGAACGGATAACGGATCTAGAACTTAAAATAAAAAGGATACAGGATACAGTGGAGGAGACAAATGCACAACTGCCCTCGAAATTAGGAATGAAAGGGACAGTTGTCCCATCTGATTTCCAGTTGTCTCCCCCAAAAAGGACGATACAGAGAATTTTTTCGTGTTTCGGGAGATAACGAGAGATTGCAGTGGCAACTCAGGGATGTAGAGATGCAGCCCAGCAATACAAGTGCACAGGTGCGCAGACCAGGCAACGACAGAAACCGGTGTTTCAAGTGTGGACGGATGGGACATTGGAAAAGAGGATGTCCGTATACCAAAAGGAAGACAAGTTCATAGGGTAAACTAAGATCAAGGGTACCAGTGCTGACCGATACCTCAGACAATGATTAGGCCTTCATTGCGACAAATCCCAAATGACGATTGGCCTCAACAAATTAGATTACTGGACAAACATGAATAACTGTCGATGATTCTTGGGTCTGAAAAGTTTTCGGAGCAAGAATTATTCATTTTTTCTTTTGCTTGTAAGCAAATTAGTAATTAATTGATCACATGCCGAAATTGGATCTTTTATGTTGGGCACACAATTTTAAATTTACAAAGTTGGAACAATTGCTTTGCAAATTTTTGAAACTAAGTGACAAGGGTCACATGATGATCAGGTGAGAATTTCGGACTAGTGTTCCGCATGATTGATAAGTCAGTGGTCGACTGACATGTAAATGGGTGTGTAGTCAAATTTGGATAAATTATTGTGGGAACTGAAAGGGTAATTTCAATGTGACATCATAGGGGTTTTCTAAGAATAAACTTTTTGGTCCATTTGTGTATTAGCATTTCTAAAAAATTGAAGGACAAATTTTATGAAATTGAAATAAAATTGACACCCATCTTGATCTGTAAATAATAGTTCCAACGCAAACAAATACGCATAATGCATGTGTGTGTATTTTTTGTGTGTCAATGTTAGTGTTTTTATTGTTTTGTGTATCAATCTTAAAAGATTGTTGACACCGACAGTGTGCCTGTCTGGAAATGGATAGTTTTATGTGGATGGGATTGAATATGCAGAGAATCCGTAAAATAAAATAGAAATAAAATTTGATTATGAACATTATCTCTTTTGTCAAGGGAGATGGAATATAAAGATATGATGTGCTGGGTTATGAGCAGCCATTAATTAAATAGTAAAATTGTGAGTAACTTGGGGATTCCATTTTTGATAGAATTTATATGAGAATAACAGCTATTTATGGATATGAGCTTCATAAAAAGAAATGAGGGAGTACAAAATTATCCAAATTTGGGAGAGGTCTTACACTGACTTGCCAGAATACTCTGCTCATGGATTTATATATATATATATATAAACTTTTTAAAAAAGTTTTAAAACGGAATGCATTGTGCATCTTAAACCAAGGGGCAGCCATGAACGCGCTGTTACGTTATTTATACTCAGAACGCGCTGTTACGTGTACCTGCAACATATTTGTTAATCTCGCACACCTATATTGGCATACTGGTGTCAGTAGTACTCACTGGGTGCATAGAAATGGATGAGCAACAGTTAAGGGGGTGTAAAAAAAAAAAAAAACACTTACTTGGATATTTTCTACAAAAGTAGGGGTTTCAATAAGTGGTACCATACACATGGGATTCATCAAATTAAGTTTTGGAGTTCAAACAAAGTCACTGGTTAACAGATGGGAATGGATAGTAAATAAATTCTTCGATGCTGGGTAAATGAAGTGAGATATTACAAAGACTTATTAGAGCTATTGTTCTTCCTTGCAGCAGTGGGAGAAAATTTAGATCCAACATAATGAATCTATAAATGAATGTGATAGGGATAATATCCTCAATTTGTACTAATTATTTGATTGTGGGTAAAGGAATTAATTAATCATAGCGGATTGTTAACAAGCAGCCTGAAATGTCCTGAGAGTGTGCATCCATGTAATCAGAAATCCCAGATTTGTTTTTACAAACAACATTTTGGTAGAGATCTTATGTGGACGAATACTTGCTTGGTAGATAAAACGGTACTGCATGTTGGCAGCCACTTCAGTGGCCATTTAGGCCAAACAAATAGGGAAAAACTGTAATTGAATATGTAATTTACAGATGAGTATTTGGGAAGTAAAAAGGGAATTTATTGATTTGGGAGACATTTTTCGAAGGTTTATTAAAGTGTTGCAATATGACATTTGGCAAGGAAAATTATTGGATGGGAAAATTAGATCTGTTTATAAAATGAGTTTGTTGATACCCATTGAAGTTAATTCTTTGAATTGTTGTTTAATTAGCATTTTGAGTTCAAATTGGAAATAGTTTGGTAGAGCTTTGGTTAAAACCTTTGGTTGCAGTGTTTTGGAACAAATTGATAAACCGTAGGAGGTTGATAAGAATATAAACAAATATGGACCTAAAATAGAAAGATTGTTATGATGATATGAATAATACCGAGATTAAAAGAATGAATCAAGTGATGTTGCAAATGAATAGTGAATACAGTAGAATTAAGATAATGGCATAACGACAATGTTATGAGTTGTGTCAATTACAATATCAGTGAACTCATATCACCACGAGTGACACACTGTTAGGAAAAAAAAGGGAAAAGAAAAAGTGGAGAGGAATTATGGTAATAATACATTATGTTTAATTTGTTGGTTTGGAAAAATTGTTGTTGGGAATTAGGTATTCCCGTTTGTGATTGTAATCATATACAATGCTATTCTTAGTTTAGTAATAAAATACATACCTGATTGAATATTATTTGTGTGACGCATATAAATGAATATAACTTTTGTGTTAAGGAAAAACAACAAATTGTTGAATGTGAAACTGTCGGAAGATATACATGATTATGCTGATTTCATGGTAAGATGTACCCTATCTGATCCAGTGTGTGCGGAAAGCAGATTCAGATGTGACTGAGCATAAGGATAAGACGAGATCACATTTTGGAGGGATTGCTAACGGAATTGGGAAGAAGTTCGAGAAAGAAAATTTGTGGCTAAAAAATGAAGTTAATCGTGGCATACACCCTCTTTCTCAAAGAATGATGAAGACATTCTCCCGTGTAACTTGGAGATGAATGCTTACCTTCACCAAGGAAATTTATGTGACCATTTGCCTGGATCACACTGCAACATATGAAAGAAAGGCGATCACTTACTCTTGTTCGAAGGCTTCGAACATTCACCACATCAGAAGTTGCAGGACAACGACATTTTACCTGCAACCTCTGTGAAATGCGGGGACATATGTTATTACTTCACCAACGTCCGGGGAACCAGCATGGAGCTGCAAAAAACGGCTGTGCCCTTGTCACAACAGCTGTGCACGATTCTGCTGGTTGCTCCTGGTAAGGACCATGAATGACCTGAACACCATGGTCCCAACATCAGTGTGGATGCATCCGGCATCCCTGTTCCACATCTTGCTGGCCAATCAACGTCACACCAATACTTGCTGCCCACTCACAATGAGGGAGGAGGCAAGTCGACTACAACTGGGTGAAGGCCTTGTTCAGGAATTACTATGGTTTACAGCAAAAAGTGGCAAGAATGCTACAAGGAGAGCAGGGTCAGTCTATGACTCCGAAATGTCACCACAACAGCGAAATCCTACACGAAGTAGTGCAGGAGCTATGAAGACATTAGGAGAAAATGTTTCATACCAGGATTCAAACACAAGTGATCAGCCCTTCCTTTCAAACAAAGTCAACATTTGTGTGGAGGCAAACGTTTTTTGCCAGATGGTGCAGATGCTTTATAAAACTTGAAAATGAAGTGAAATTGTTGTATCTTGGTGATGGTGAAGTGTTGTTTTGAAAATATATTTGTGATGCAAATGCAATAGATTGAACGATATGGAAGGAGTAAATGACCAACGAAATGTTTTGTGATTCTTGCAGGATGACGGTGTATGCCCAAGGGAATTTGATTACCAAAGTGATTGATTATTTACTTATACTTGTAATGATGTTTACTTGTAGTGATTGATTATTTACTTATACTTGTAATGATGTTTACTTGTAGTGATTGATTGTTTACTTATATTGATGTTTAGATTAATGGTTAATATAAACAAAAAACAAAAAGATGAGGGAATTGTGGAAGTGTAACTCAGTGTAACTTATTAATTGGCACTGGTAACTTATTAATTAACCTGGTAACAAAGCAGATACATTTTACATGCAAACTATGTGAAAGACGAGTTTGTAAATGAGTCAGGAATGCGCCCGAACATGATAATCTCTTGTCCACCTGGTCACAGCCCCTGGCTGAAGCACCCCCCTATCGTTTGGTAAACGGAACTCACAACAGGAGGGGAGCGAGCTGATACCAGGACTTGGTACATGCATGACCTCGGGGCATTAGCGGAGAGGGGATTAAGTCCAGTTTGTCCATATAAACGAGAGCAAACGTGGAGTCGAGAGAAGCTGCTACCAGAAGCTCTGACCAACGGGAGTGGCAGAGGAACATCAGCCGAACGAGAAGGACCATGCGAAAAGAGTTAACCTGATCCATTATATTATGCGGTATTATTTGGTAAATGGAATGAAGTGAATAACCAGTTAATAAACCAGACCTTTTGTAAACCTGTGTCCGGTCATTGGAGTCCTGTGAGTCTCTCAGCTACAAATTCTCCAACAATCCGCATCCACCCTTTACATCCATCTCAACATTCACCCTTTACATCCATCTACACATTCACCCATCATATCCATCTACACATACACCCTTTACATCCATCCACACATTCACCCTTTATATCCATAGACCCATCCACCCTTTACATCCATCAACACATCCCTCTCCACATCCACCAGGAACATCCCTCTACACACCCACCCTTTACATCCATCTACACATCCACCATCAAAATCCCTCTACACATCCACCCTTTACATCCATCTCCACATTCACCCTTTACATCCATCTACACATTCACCCTTTACATCCATCTCCACATTCACCCTCCTTTACAGCCATCTACACATTCACCCTTTATATCCATCCACACATCCACCCTTTATATCCATCCACACATTCACCCTTTATATCCATGTACACATTCACCCTTTACATCCATCTTCACATTCACCCTTTACATCCATCTACACATCCACCCTTTACATTCATCTACATATTCACCCTTTACATCCATCTACACATCCACCCTTTACATCCATCTACATATTCACCCTTTACATCCATCTACACATCCCTCTCCACATCCACCATCAACATCCCTCCACACATCCACCCTTTGCATCCATCTGCACATTCACCCTGCATATCCCTCTCCATATCCACCCTTTATATCCCTCTCCAAATCCATCCTTTATATCCCTCCCCATATCTACCCTATATATCCCTCTCCATATCCACCCTTTATATCCCTCTCCATATCCACCCTTTATATCCCTCTCCATATCCACCCTTTATATCCCTCTCCATATCCACCCTTTATATCCCTCTCCATATCCACCCTTTATATCCCTCTCCATATCCACCCTTTACATCCATCTCCACATTCACCCTTAACATCCATCTACACATTCACCCTTTACATCCATCTACACATCCACCCTTTACATCCATCTACACATTCACCCTTTATATCCTTCGACACGTTCACTTTATGTCCATGCCATTAAATCGTTCCACCTGTCCGTTCGCCTGTGGCCTATACGGAGTAGTATAGCTAGAAGCGATATTACGCTGGAGCAAGAAGGTTCTCACATCCTAGGACAAGAACACCGCTCCACGATCGGTATGCACATAGGCAGGATTCCCAAACATAGAAAACAAGTACTGCAGACACCGGATAACCGTGGTAGCGGACATATCGCCGCACGGGAAAGCAAAAGAGAATCTGGAGAACTCATCAACTATCGTGAGAAGATAAGGAGAACTACCCGAAGCCGGTATTCCCGGACCAGGCAGTAGACACGAAGGCGGTAAGGGTCCTTTGACGTCCATTGCCAATCACTCCCACGGCCGGGTAGCCTGGACCAGCGTACCCATCCGAGGGTTGTAGAAGCGAGGTTTGAGTTCAGCACAAACGGAACAAGTGCGACATAGCTGACGAATGTCCTCAATGGAGTAGGGCAAATTGCAACTGCGCACATAATGAGCTAAACGCATCACGCCGGGATGGCACAATGTGTCATAAAGAATGCGCAGGTCCTCAAAGGAGGTGAGACTTGCACACACAGCTGGCCGTGATAATGCATCCGCTGCGAGATTGTCCCGTCCTGGGCGATACCTGATAACGTGTGTCGGTTTTCCGCAGAGGAGAGAGTCCTTGAAAAGAAGGCCACAGGTCGCCCCCCTTGAGAGAGTGTGGCAGCTTTCGCGTGGTCCGACGCATCTCTTTCCAAAACAAAGGACTTGTTTTCATCAATAGACGACACAGTGGCGCCAGCTATGTCGGACTTCAGGCCATGGAAAGCGGCCTTAGCGGCATTACTCATGGGAAACTCTTTGCAATCCACAAGTGGACGAAGCTTCTCAGAAAAATTTTGAACCCACTTTGAATAATGAGCAAAAAGCCAGAGAGCACGCTTCAAAGAAGCACGATCATGTGGCAGGGCCATGTCGAGCAAGGGTTCGCAGTCGCTCCTTGTCTGGGATGATAGTGCCGTGGGTCACGGTGTACCCCAGGAGATCAATCGTTCGAGTGGAATAGTGACATTTAGCCTCGTTCATAGTCAGGCGGTACTTGTGCGCAACCTCGAGGAAGCGCTTCAGATTAGTATCATTATGAGCTTGATCGTACCCACAAACCGTGAGATTATCCAAGTAAACAAAGACATCGTTTAAGCTCTCCTTAGCAATGATGTCATCCATGGCCCTTTGGAAGTAGGTAACCCCATTTGTGACCCCAAAAGGCAGCCAGGTGAACTGGTACAACCTCTGTCCGGATTCAAACCCAGTGTAGATGCGATCTGCCTCAGAGATTGGAATCTGATGATATGCGCTGCGGAGATCTAAAGTACTATATACCGAGTACTGTGCCACCTGTCGGACCAGAGAATCCAATCCTGGGAGTGGGTAGGCGTCCAATTGGGTAAACCGATTAATCGTCTGCAAATAGTCGATTACCATGCGTTTGCTGTGAGTGTCGGTCTGAACCACCAAAACTTGGGCTCTCCAAGGCGATCGACTAGGTTCAATTATACCCTCCTTTAATAGCCGTGCAGTCTCCTCAGCAATGAATTGCGTGTCAGCCCGTGAATAACGTCGCGATTTAACGGCAACCGGTGTACAGTCAGGGGTCACATTGGGAAACAGCGACTGTGGTTCAATTGCCATCCCTGTAAGAGCACACACAGCAAGAGTATCATCACCACCAAATTATATTTCCAAACAACCATGCCGACGGAGAAAATGGTGTCCTAGCAACGCTTCTGCACATAACGCTGGTAAGACCATAAGTGTACATCCGGAAACATTCGGCCATTAATCACAAGCTTCAGCCGGCATTCCCTCGACTGCGTAGCCATCGCCCTTGGGAAGCCATAAAAAAGCCATGTTGCCCCGAGAATTGGCCAGCTAAGCTTCTGAACAAGTCGTAAATCGACATAGCTATGAGTAGAACCCGTGTCGACTAAGGCATTCGCGTGCTGCCCCTCAATCATGATTGGAATAACAGCGTTGGACAGTCCAGGTGGCCCGGTAGTCGTCGAGTCATCCAGAGGGGGCGCTCGAGCGACGCGCATGAACCCGATGCCAGCTAGCGTCGATCGTGAAGCCGAACATGCCCCAGGCGATGAAAGGATCCCAGTCAAGGGTGTTCAAGCCGAACGCGGCGCCGATTGTCTCGTCGGTGAGTTGATCCTAGTCTAGGTCACATGAGCTGCACAGGGCCCACGTGGGGGCGGGGGGGGGGGGTGATCCCACTCAAGGCCGCGTGAGGCGCCGATTGTCTCTCGGGCGGAGAGAGAATCACAGACAAAGTCGAGCGAGTTTGCCGGCCCCGTGACGAGCGACAAACCTTTGCAAAATGTCCTTTCCGAGAACACGAATGACACGTTGCTTCTCTAGCCGGACAAACTGACCTTGCATGATTCCGGTTCCCGCAGAAAAAGCACTTAGCGTTACTTCCGGCTGATGGAGTGGCAGCGGCGGTGGCTGTCACACTTGGGCCAGGATCCTCGAGAGTGTCCGTTGTCCCCGATTCCGGCAGAGGTGCAGCATCCGTTTGATCTGCGATAGTAGCTCTCTCCAGTGGTGTCGCGCCAGTTAAACCCGCAGTGACGTACGGCCGATCGTACACTTCCGCTTGTGCCTGTGCTTCTTGGTACACGAGCGATAATTTATGAGCTTTTTCCAGCATCAGATCCGTTTCTTCAAGCAATCTCTGTCGTATTATAGGAAAGTGAAGCCCAGAAACAAATGAATCTCGCATCACATCGTCACATACTTGTTCGTGTGTCCTTGCTTCGGTCGTACAGTCCTTCACTAATCGGCAAAGTTCCTGGACAAAGTGGTCGATGGTCTCCGATGGGTCTTGTCACCGAGATGCGAGCAGATATCGAGTATAGACCACGCTCTGAGTCTTGATGTAGATCCGTCGCAATTCTTCCTCACTGGCGGCGTACGTGCCGCACTGGGATATGTACGTGAAAAATATATGAGACACGCGGGAATTCAGCACCATGAGCTTGGTGGCATCCGTAAGTCCCTCCTGGGAACCCAGGTAACTTTTCAACAGACTTAGCCAAAGCTGGAGCTGGGCAGACGCGTCCGGCACCTGAGGATCCACTCCGAAGATCGGAACTTGTATCAGCTTATGAGTCATGGCGCGTTCCCGTTCAAGACAAGAGAGGGATTCAGAATTAATTGTTGTAAAAACCAGAGTTACAACATTGTCTCAGATCGTGAGTTTAATTCTGAATCGATCTCTAGCAATACCTGTAAGAAAACCAACAAGCAACATATCAATATGCAGCATTCATAGGAATCAGTAATGGATTTGCAATGAGCACAAGCAAGCCTGGAAGGAGTAATACGCATCATCTAAGTATGCACAACATTACACACGATAAATGTCACAGGAATGATCGGAGCGCTGTCTGTCTGAGTTCTTATAACTGCCACGCAATGGACAGAAGCCGCATAACACCTGGGTTCAATCTTAGGCACAATTTCATTACACATCCATCGACACATTCACCCTTTACACCCATCTACACATCCCTCTCCACATCCACCATCAACATCCCTCCACAAATCCACACTTTGCATCCATCTACACATTCACGCTATATATGCCTCTCCATATCCACCCGTTATATCCCTCTCCATATCCATCCTTTATATCCCTCTCCATATCCACCCTTTATATCCCTCTCCATATGCACCCTTTATATCCCTCTCCATATGCACCCTTTATATCCCTCTCCATATCCACCCTTTATATCCCTCTCCATATCCACCCTTTATATCCCTCTCCATATCCACCCTTTATATCCCTCTCCATATCCACCCTTTATATCCCTCTCCATATCCACCCTTTATATCCCTCTCCATATCCACCCTTTATATCCCTCTCCATATCCACCCTTTATATCCCTCTCCATATCCACCCTTTATATCCCTCTCCATATCCACCCTTTATATCCCTCTCCATATGCACCCTTTATATCCCTCTCCATATCCACCCTTTATATCCCTCTCCATATCCACCCTTTATATCCCTCTCCACATCCACCCTTTATATCCCTCTCCATATGCACCCTTTATATCCCTCTCCATATCCACCCTTTATATCCCTCTCCATATCCACCCTTTATATCCCTCTCCATATCCACCCTTTATATCCCTCTCCATATCCACCCTTTATATCCCTCTCCATATCCACCCTTTATATCCCTCTCCATATGCACCCTTTATATCCCTCTCCATATCCACCCTTTATATCCCTCTCCATATCCACCCTTTATATCCCTCTCCATATCCACCCTTTATATCCCTCTCCATATCCACCCTTTATATCCCTCTCCATATCCACCCTTTATATCCCTCTCCATATCCACCCTTTATATCCCTCTCCATATCCACCCTTTATATCCCTCTCCATATCCACCCTTTATATCCCTCTCCATATCCACCCTTTATATCCCTCTCCATATCCACCCTTTATATCCCTCTCCATATCCACCCTTTATATCCCTCTCCATATCCACCCTTTATATCCCTCTCCATATCCACCCTTTATATCCCTCTCCATATCCACCCTTTATATCCCTCTCCATATGCACCCTTTATATCCCTCTCCATATCCACCCTTTATATCCCTCTCCATATCCACCCTTTATATCCCTCTCCACATCCACCCTTTATATCCCTCTCCATATGCACCCTTTATATCCCTCTCCATATCCACCCTTTATATCCCTCTCCATATCCACCCTTTATATCCCTCTCCATATCCACCCTTTATATCCCTCTCCATATCCACCCTTTATATCCCTCTCCATATCCACCCTTTATATCCCTCTCCATATCCACCCTTTATATCCCTCTCCATATCCACCCTTTATATCCCTCTCCACATCCACCCTTTATATCCCTCTCCATATGCACCCTTTATATCCCTCTCAATATGCACCCTTTATATCCCTCTCCATATCCACCCTTTATATCCCTCTCCATATCCACCCTTTATATCCCTCTCCACATCCACCCTTTATATCCCTCTCCACATCCACCCTTTATATCCCTCTCCATATGCACCCTTTATATCCCTCTCCATATCCACCCTTTATATCCCTCTCCATATCTACCCTTTATATCCCTCTCCATATCCACCCTTTATATCCCTCTCCATATCCACCCTTTTTATCCCTCTCCATATCTACCCTTTATATCCCTCTCCATATCCACCCTTTATATCCCTCTCCACATCCACCCTTTATATCCCTCTCCATATGCACCCTTTATATCCCTCTCCATATCCACCCTTTATATCCCTCTCCATATCTACCCTTTATATCCCTCTCCATATCCACCCTTTATATCCCTCTCCATATCTACCCTTTATATCCCTCTCCATATCCACCCTTTATATCCCTCTCCATATCCACCCTTTATATCCCTCTCCATATCCACCCTTTATATCCCTCTCCATATCCACCCTTTATATCCCTCTCCATATCCACCCTTTATATCCCTCTCCATATCCACCCTTTATATCCCTCTCCATATGCACCCTTTATATCCCTCTCCATATCCACCCTTTATATCCCTCTCCATATCCACCCTTTATATCCCTCTCCATATCCACCCTTTATATCCCTCTCCATATCTACCCTTTATATCCCTCTCCATATCCACCCTTTATATCCCTCTCCATATCCACCCTTTATATCCTTCTCCATATCCACCCTTTATATCCCTCTCCATATCCACCCTTTATATCCCTCTCCATATCCACCCTTTATATCCCTCTCCATATCCACCCTTTATATCCCTCTCCATATCCACCCTTTATATCCCTCTCCATATGCACCCTTTATATCCCTCTCCATATCCACCCTTTATATCCCTCTCCATATCCACCCTTTATATCCCTCTCCACATCCACCCTTTATATCCCTCTCCATATGCACCCTTTATATCCCTCTCCATATCCACCCTTTATATCCCTCTCCATATCCACCCTTTATATCCCTCTCCATATCCACCCTTTATATCCCTCTCCATATCCACCCTTTATATCCTCTCCATATCCACCCTTTATATCCCTCTCCATATCCACCCTTTATATGCACCCTTTATATCCCTCTCCATATCCACCCTTTATATCCCTCTCCATATCCACCCTTTATATCCCTCTCCATATCCACCCTTTATATCCCGCTCCATATCCACCCTTTATATCCCTCTCCATATCCACCCTTTATATCCCTCTCCATATCCACCCTTTATATCCCTCTCCACATCCACCCTTTATATCCCTCTCCATATGCACCCTTTATATCCCTCTCAATATGCACCCTTTATATCCCTCTCCATATCCACCCTTTATATCCCTCTCCATATCCACCCTTTATATCCCTCTCCACATCCACCCTTTATATCCCTCTCCACATCCACCCTTTATATCCTCTCCATATGCACCCTTTATATCCCTCTCCATATCCACCCTTTATATCCCTCTCCATATCTACCCTTTATATCCCTCTCCATATCCACCCTTTATATCCCTCTCCATATCCACCCTTTTTATCCCTCTCCATATCTACCCTTTATATCCCTCTCCATATCCACCCTTTATATCCCTCTCCACATCCACCCTTTATATCCCTCTCCATATCACCCTTTATTCCCTCTCCATATCCACCCTTTATATCCCTCTCCATATCTACCCTTTAATATCCCTCTCCATATCCACCCTTTATATCCCTCTCCATATCTACCCTTTATATCCCTCTCCATATCTACCCTTTATATCCCTCTCCATATCCACCCTTTATATCCCTCTCCATATCCACCCTTTATATCCCTCTCCATATCCACCCTTTATATCCCTCTCCATATCCACCCTTTATATCCCTCTCCATATCCACCCTTTATATCCCTCTCCATATGCACCCTTTATATCCCTCTCCATATCCACCCTTTATATCCCTCTCCATATCCACCCTTTATATCCCTCTCCATATCCACCCTTTATATCCCTCTCCATATCTACCCTTTATATCCCTCTCCATATCCACCCTTTATATCCCTCTCGATATCCACCCTTTATATCCTTCTCCATATCCACCCTTTATATCCCTCTCCATATCCACCCTTTATATCCCTCTCCATATCCACCCTTTATATCCCTCTCCATATCCACCCTTTATATCCCTCTCCATATCCACCCTTTATATCCCTCTCCATATCCACCCTTTATATCCCTCTCCATATGCACCCTTTATATCCCTCTCCATATCCACCCTTTATATCCCTCTCCATATCCACCCTTTATATCCCTCTCCACATCCACCCTTTATATCCCTCTCCATATGCACCCTTTATATCCCTCTCCATATCCACCCTTTATATCCCTCTCCATATCCACCCTTTATATCCCTCTCCATATCCACCCTTTATATCCCTCTCCATATCCACCCTTTATATCCCTCTCCATATCCACCCTTTATATCCCTCTCCATATCCACCCTTTATATGCACCCTTTATATCCCTCTCCATATCCACCCTTTATATCCCTCTCCATATCCACCCTTTATATCCCTCTCCATATCCACCCTTTATATCCCTCTCCATATCCACCCTTTATATCCCTCTCCATATCCACCCTTTATATCCCTCTCCACATCCACCCTTTATATCCCTCTCCATATCCACCCTTTATATCCCTCTCCATATCCACCCTTTATATCCCTCTCCATATCCACCCTTTATATCCCTCTCCATATCCACCCTTTATATGCACCCTTTATATCCCTCTCCATATCCACCCTTTATATCCCTCTCCATATCCACCCTTTATATCCCTCTCCATATCCACCCTTTATATCCCTCTCCATATCCACCCTTTATATCCCTCTCCATATCCACCCTTTATATCCCTCTCCATATCCACCCTTTATATCCCTCTCCATATCCACCCTTTATATCCCTCTCCATATCCACCCTTTATATCCCTCTCCATATCCACCCTTTATATCCCTCTCCATATCCACCCTTTATATGCACCCTTTATATCCCTCTCCATATCCACCCTTTATATCCCTCTCCATATCCACCCTTTATATCCCTCTCCATATCCACCCTTTATATCCCTCTCCATATCCACCCTTTATATCCCTCTCCATATCCACCCTTTATATCCCTCTCCACATCCACCCTTTATATCCCTCTCCATATGCACCCTTTATATCCCTCTCAATATGCACCCTTTATATCCCTCTCCATATCCACCCTTTATATCCCTCTCCATATCCACCCTTTATATCCCTCTCCACATCCACCCTTTATATCCCTCTCCACATCCACCCTTTATATCCCTCTCCATATGCACCCTTTATATCCCTCTCCATATCCACCCTTTATATCCCTCTCCATATCTACCCTTTATATCCCTCTCCATATCCACCCTTTATATCCCTCTCCATATCCACCCTTTTTATCCCTCTCCATATCTACCCTTTATATCCCTCTCCATATCCACCCTTTATATCCCTCTCCACATCCACCCTTTATATCCCTCTCCATATGCACCCTTTATATCCCTCTCCATATCCACCCTTTATATCCCTCTCCATATCTACCCTTTATATCCCTCTCCATATCCACCCTTTATATCCCTCTCCATATCTACCCTTTATATCCCTCTCCATATCTACCCTTTATATCCCTCTCCATATCCACCCTTTATATCCCTCTCCATATCCACCCTTTATATCCCTCTCCATATCCACCCTTTATATCCCTCTCCATATCCACCCTTTATATCCCTCTCCATATCCACCCTTTATATCCCTCTCCATATGCACCCTTTATATCCCTCTCCATATCCACCCTTTATATCCCTCTCCATATCCACCCTTTATATCCCTCTCCATATCCACCCTTTATATCCCTCTCCATATCTACCCTTTATATCCCTCTCCATATCCACCCTTTATATCCCTCTCCATATCCACCCTTTATATCCTTCTCCATATCCACCCTTTATATCCCTCTCCATATCCACCCTTTATATCCCTCTCCATATCCACCCTTTATATCCCTCTCCATATCCACCCTTTATATCCCTCTCCATATCCACCCTTTATATCCCTCTCCATATCCACCCTTTATATCCCTCTCCATATGCACCCTTTATATCCCTCTCCATATCCACCCTTTATATCCCTCTCCATATCCACCCTTTATATCCCTCTCCACATCCACCCTTTATATCCCTCTCCATATGCACCCTTTATATCCCTCTCCATATCCACCCTTTATATCCCTCTCCATATCCACCCTTTATATCCCTCTCCATATCCACCCTTTATATCCCTCTCCATATCCACCCTTTATATCCCTCTCCATATCCACCCTTTATATCCCTCTCCATATCCACCCTTTATATGCACCCTTTATATCCCTCTCCATATCCACCCTTTATATCCCTCTCCATATCCACCCTTTATATCCCTCTCCATATCCACCCTTTATATCCCTCTCCATATCCACCCTTTATATCCCTCTCCATATCCACCCTTTATATCCCTCTCCACATCCACCCTTTATATCCCTCTCAATATCCACCCTTTATATCCCTCTCCATATCCACCCTTTATATCCCTCTCCACATCCACCCTTTATATCCCTCTCCACATCCACACTTTATATCCCTCTCCATATGCACCCTTTATATCCCTCTCCATATGCACCCTTTATATCCCTCTCCATATCCACCCTTTATATCCCTCTCCATATCCACCCTTTATATCCCTCTCCACATCCACCCTTTATATCCCTCTCCATATGCACCCTTTATATCCCTCTCCATATGCACCCTTTATATCCCTCTCCATATGCACCCTTTATATCCCTCTCCATATCCACCCTTTATATCCCTCTCCATATCCACCCTTTATATCCCTCTCCATATGCACCCTTTATATCCCTCTCCATATCTACCCTTTATATCCCTCTCCATATCCACCCTTTATATCCCTCTCCATATCCACCCTTTATATCCCTCTCCACATCCACCCTTTATATCCCTCTCCACATCCACCCTTTATATCCCTCTCCACATCCACCCTTTATATCCCTCTCCATATCCACCCTTTATATCCCTCTCCATATCCACCCTTTATATCCCTCTCCATATCCACCCTTTATATCCCTCTCCATATCCACCCTTTATATCCCTCTCCATATCCACCCTTTATATCCCTCTCCATATCCACCCTTTATATCCCTCTCCATATCCACCCTTTATATCCCTCTCCATATCCACCCTTTATATCCCTCTCCATATCCACCCTTTATATCCCTCTCCATATCCACCCTTTATATCCCTCTCCATATCCACCCTTTATATCCCTCTCCATATCCACCCTTTATATCCCTCTCCATATCCAACCTTTATATCCCTCTCCATATCCACCCTTTATATCCCTCTCCATATCCACCCTTTATATCCCTCTCCATATCCACCCTTTATATCCCTCTCCATATCCACCCTTTATATCCCTCTCCATATCCACCCTTTATATCCCTCTCCATATCCACCCTTTATATCCCTCTCCATATCCACCCTTTATATCCCTCTCCATATCCACCCTTTATATCCCTCTCCATATCCACCCTTTATATCCCTCTCCATATCCACCCTTTATATTCTTCTCCATATCCACCCTTTATATCCCTCTCCATATCCACCCTTTATATCCCTCTCCATATCCACCCTTTATATCCCTCTCCATATCTACCCTTTATATCCCTCTCCATATCCACCCTTTATATCCCTCTCCACATCCACCCTTTATATCCCTCTCCATATGCACCCTTTATATCCCTCTCCATATCCACCCTTTATATCCCTCTCCATATCTACCCTTTATATCCCTCTCCATATCCACCCTTTATATCCCTCTCCATATCTACCCTTTATATCCCTCTCCATATCTACCCTTTATATCCCTCTCCATATCCACCCTTTATATCCCTCTCCATATCCACCCTTTATATCCCTCTCCATATCCACCCTTTATATCCCTCTCCATATCCACCCTTTATATCCCTCTCCATATCCACCCTTTATATCCCTCTCCATATCCACCCTTTATATCCCTCTCCATATCCACCCTTTATATCCCTCTCCATATCCACCCTTTATATCCCTCTCCATATCCACCCTTTATATCCCTCTCCATATCCACCCTTTATATCCCTCTCCATATCCACCCTTTATATCCCTCTCCATATCCACCCTTTATATCCCTCTCCATATCCACCCTTTATATCCCTCTCCATATCCACCCTTTATATCCCTCTCCATATCCACCCTTTATATCCCTCTCCATATCCACCCTTTATATCCCTCTCCATATCCACCCTTTATATCCCTCTCCATATGCACCCTTTATATCCCTCTCCATATCCACCCTTTATATCCCTCTCCATATCCACCCTTTATATCCCTCTCCATATCCACCCTTTATATCCCTCTCCATATCCACCCTTTATATCCCTCTCCATATCCACCCTTTATATCCCTCTCCATATCCACCCTTTATATCCCTCTCCATATCCACCCTTTATATCCCTCTCCACATCCACCCTTTATATCCCTCTCCATATCCACCCTTTATATCCCTCTCCATATCCACCCTTTATATCTCTCTCCATATCCACCCTTTATATCCCTCTCCATATCCACCCTTTATATCCCTCTCCATATCCACCCTTTATATCCCTCTCCATATCCACCTTTTATCGTGCATTCAGAAAGTATTCAGACCCCTTCACTTTTTTCACATTTTGTTATGTTGCAGCCTTATGCTGAAATCGTTTAAATTCATTTTTTCCCTCGTCAATCTTCTCTCAATACCCCATAATGACAAAGAGAAAACAGGATTTTAGAAAGTTTTGCAAATTTATTAAAAATAAAAAACTGAAATATCACATTTACATAAGTATTCAGACCCTTAACTCAGTACTTAGTTGAAGCAACTTTGGCAGCAATTACAGCTTCGAGTCTTCTTGGGTATGACGCGACAAGCTTTGCACACCTGGATTTGGGGATTTTCTGCCATTCTTTTCTGCAGATCCTCTCAAGTTCTGTCAGGTTGGATGGGGACCGTCGGTGGACAGCCATTTTCAGGTCTCTCCAGAGATGTTCGATTGGGTTCAAGTCAGGGCTCTGGCTGGGCCACTCAAGGACCTTCACAGAGTTGTCCCTAAGCCACTCTTGCGTTGTCTTGGCTGTGTGCTTAGGGTCATTGTCCTGTTGGAAGGTGAACCTTCGGCCAAGTCTGAGGTCCTGAGCACTCTGTTTTAGGCTTTCATGAAGGATATCTCTGTACTTTGCTCCGTTCATTGTTCCCTCAACCCTGACCAGTCCCCCAGTCCCTGCTGCTGAAAAACACCCCCACAGCATGATGCTACCAACACCATGCTTCACCGTTGGGATGGTGTTGGGCAGGTGATGAGCGGTGCCCGGTTTCCTCCAGACATGACGCTTAGAATTGAGGCCAAACAGTTCAATCTTGGTTTCATCAGACCACAGAATCTTGTTTCTCACAGTCTGAGTCCTTTAGGTGCTTTTTTGCAAACTCCAAGCGGGATTTCATGTGTCTTTCACTGAGGAGAGGCTTCCGTCTGGCCACTGTGCCATAGAGCCCAGATCGGAGGAGTGTTGCAGTGATGGTTGTCCTTCTGGAAGTTTCTCCCATCTCCACACAGGATCTCTGGAGCTCAGCCAGAGTGACCATCGGGTTCTTGGTCACCTCTCTTACCAAGGCCCTTCTCCCCCGATTGCTCAGTTTGGCCGGGCGGCCAGCTCAGGGAAGAGTCCTGGTTGTTTCAAACTTCTTCCATTTAAGAATTATGGAGGCCACTGTGCTCTTGGGAACCTTCAATGCAGCAGAATTTTTTTTGTAGGCTTCCCCTAGATCTGTCCTCGACACAATCCTGTCTCTGAGCTCTGCAGGCAGTTCCTTCGACCTCATGGCTTGGTTTTTGCTCTGATATGCATTATCAGCTGTGAGACCTTATATAGACAGGTGTGTGCCTTTCCAAATCATGTCCAATCAATTGAATTTACCACAGGTGGACTCCATTCAAGGTGTAGAAACATCTCAAAGATGATCAAGAGAAATGGGAGGCACCTGAGCTAAATTTCAAGTGTCATAGCAAAGGGTCTGAATACTTATGTCAATGTGATATTTCAGTTTTTTCGTTTTAATAAATTTGCAAACCTTTCTAAAATCCTGTTTTCTCTTTGTCATTATGGGGTATTGAGTGTAGATTGATAAGGGAAAAAATGAATTTAAACGATTTCAGCATAAGGCTGCAACATAACAAAATGTGAAAAAGTGAAGGGGTCTGAATACTTTCTGAATGCACTGTATATCCCTCTCCATATCCACCCTTTATATCCCTCTCCATATCTACCCTTTATATCCCTCTCCATATCCACCCTTTATATCCCTCTCCTCCATATCCACCCTTTATATCCCTCTCCATATCTACCCTTTATATCCCTCTCCATATCCACCCTTTATATCCCTCTCCATATCCACCCTTTATATCCCTCTCCATATCCACCCTTTATATCCCTCTCCATATCCACCCTTTATATCCCTCTCCATATCTACCCTTTATATCCCTCTCCATATCTACCCTTTATATCCCTCTCCATATCCACCCTTTATATCCCTCTCCATATCCACCCTTTATATCCTCTCCATATCACCCTTAAATCCCTCACCATATCCACCCTTTATATCCCTCTCCATATCCACCCTTTATATCCCTCTCCATATCTACCCTTTATATCCCTCTCCATATCCACCCTTTATATCCCTCTCCATATCCACCCTTTATATCCCTCTCCATATCCACCCTTTATATCCCTCTCCATATCCACCCTTTATATCCCTCTCCATATCTACCCTTTATATCCCTCTCCATATCCACCCTTTATATCCCTCTCCATATCTACCCTTTATATCCCTCTCCATATCCACCCTTTATATCCCTCTCCATATCCACCCTTTATATCCCTCTCCATATCTACCCTTTATATCCCTCTCCATATCCACCCTTTATATCCCTCTCCATATCCACCCTTTATATCCCTCTCCATATCCACCCTTTATATCCCTCTCCATATCTACCCTTTATATCCCTCTCCATATCCACCCTTTATATCCCTCTCCATATCTACCCTTTATATCCCTCTCCATATCCACCCTTTATATCCATCTCCATATCCACCCTTTATATCCATCTCCATATCTACCCTTTATATCCCTCTCCATTTCCACCCTTTATATCCCTCTCCATATCTACCCTTTATATCCCTCTCCATATCTACCCTTTATATCCCTCTCCATATCCACCCTTTATATCCCTCTCCATATCTACCCTTTATATCCCTCTCCATATCTACCCTTTATATCCCTCTCCATATCCACCCTTTATATCCCTCTCCATATCCACCCTTTATATCCCTCTCCATATCTACCCTTTATATCCCTCTCCATATCTACCCTTTATATCCATCTCCATATCCACCCTTTATATCCCTCTCCATATCCACCCTTTATATCCCTCTCCACATCCACCCTTTATATCCCTCTCCATATGCACCCTTTATATCCCTCTCAATATGCACCCTTTATATCCCTCTCCATATCCACCCTTTATATCCCTCTCCATATCCACCCTTTATATCCCTCTCCACATCCACCCTTTATATCCCTCTCCACATCCACCCTTTATATCCCTCTCCATATGCACCCTTTATATCCCTCTCCATATCCACCCTTTATATCCCTCTCCATATCTACCCTTTATATCCCTCTCCATATCCACCCTTTATATCCCTCTCCATATCCACCCTTTTTATCCCTCTCCATATCTACCCTTTATATCCCTCTCCATATCCACCCTTTATATCCCTCTCCACATCCACCCTTTATATCCCTCTCCATATGCACCCTTTATATCCCTCTCCATATCCACCCTTTATATCCCTCTCCATATCTACCCTTTATATCCCTCTCCATATCCACCCTTTATATCCCTCTCCATATCTACCCTTTATATCCCTCTCCATATCTACCCTTTATATCCCTCTCCATATCCACCCTTTATATCCCTCTCCATATCCACCCTTTATATCCCTCTCCATATCCACCCTTTATATCCCTCTCCATATCCACCCTTTATATCCCTCTCCATATCCACCCTTTATATCCCTCTCCATATCCACCCTTTATATCCCTCTCCATATGCACCCTTTATATCCCTCTCCATATCCACCCTTTATATCCCTCTCCATATGCACCCTTTATATCCCTCTCCATATCCACCCTTTATATCCCTCTCCATATCTACCCTTTATATCCCTCTCCATATCCACCCTTTATATCCCTCTCCATATCCACCCTTTATATCCTTCTCCATATCCACCCTTTATATCCCTCTCCATATCCACCCTTTATATCCCTCTCCATATCCACCCTTTATATCCCTCTCCATATCCACCCTTTATATCCCGCTCCATATCCACCCTTTATATCCCTCTCCATATCCACCCTTTATATCCCTCTCCATATGCACCCTTTATATCCCTCTCCATATCCACCCTTTATATCCCTCTCCATATCCACCCTTTATATCCCTCTCCACATCCACCCTTTATATCCCTCTCCATATGCACCCTTTATATCCCTCTCCATATCCACCCTTTATATCCCTCTCCATATCCACCCTTTATATCCCTCTCCATATCCACCCTTTATATCCCTCTCCATATCCACCCTTTATATCCCTCTCCATATCCACCCTTTATATCCCTCTCCATATCCACCCTTTATATGCACCCTTTATATCCCTCTCCATATCCACCCTTTATATCCCTCTCCATATCCACCCTTTATATCCCTCTCCATATCCACCCTTTATATCCCTCTCCATATCCACCCTTTATATCCCTCTCCATATCCACCCTTTATATCCCTCTCCATATCCACCCTTTATATCCCTCTCAATATCCACCCTTTATATCCCTCTCCATATCCACCCTTTATATCCCTCTCCACATCCACCCTTTATATCCCTCTCCACATCCACACTTTATATCCCTCTCCATATGCACCCTTTATATCCCTCTCCATATGCACCCTTTATATCCCTCTCCATATCCACCCTTTATATCCCTCTCCATATCCACCCTTTATATCCCTCTCCACATCCACCCTTTATATCCCTCTCCATATGCACCCTTTATATCCCTCTCCATATGCACCCTTTATATCCCTCTCCATATGCACCCTTTATATCCCTCTCCATATCCACCCTTTATATCCCTCTCCATATCCACCCTTTATATCCCTCTCCATATGCACCCTTTATATCCCTCTCCATATCTACCCTTTATATCCCTCTCCATATCCACCCTTTATATCCCTCTCCATATCCACCCTTTATATCCCTCTCCACATCCACCCTTTATATCCCTCTCCACATCCACCCTTTATATCCCTCTCCACATCCACCCTTTATATCCCTCTCCATATCCACCCTTTATATCCCTCTCCATATCCACCCTTTATATCCCTCTCCATATCCACCCTTTATATCCCTCTCCATATCCACCCTTTATATCCCTCTCCATATCCACCCTTTATATCCCTCTCCATATCCACCCTTTATATCCCTCTCCATATCCACCCTTTATATCCCTCTCCATATCCACCCTTTATATCCCTCTCCATATCCACCCTTTATATCCCTCTCCATATCCACCCTTTATATCCCTCTCCATATCCACCCTTTATATCCCTCTCCATATCCACCCTTTATATCCCTCTCCATATCCAACCTTTATATCCCTCTCCATATCCACCCTTTATATCCCTCTCCATATCCACCCTTTATATCCCTCTCCATATCCACCCTTTATATCCCTCTCCATATCCACCCTTTATATCCCTCTCCATATCCACCCTTTATATCCCTCTCCATATCCACCCTTTATATCCCTCTCCATATCCACCCTTTATATCCCTCTCCATATCCACCCTTTATATCCCTCTCCATATCCACCCTTTATATCCCTCTCCATATCCACCCTTTATATTCTTCTCCATATCCACCCTTTATATCCCTCTCCATATCCACCCTTTATATCCCTCTCCATATCCACCCTTTATATCCCTCTCCATATCTACCCTTTATATCCCTCTCCATATCCACCCTTTATATCCCTCTCCACATCCACCCTTTATATCCCTCTCCATATGCACCCTTTATATCCCGCTCCATATCCACCCTTTATATCCCTCTCCATATCTACCCTTTATATCCCTCTCCATATCCACCCTTTATATCCCTCTCCATATCTACCCTTTATATCCCTCTCCATATCTACCCTTTATATCCCTCTCCATATCCACCCTTTATATCCCTCTCCATATCCACCCTTTATATCCCTCTCCATATCCACCCTTTATATCCCTCTCCATATCCACCCTTTATATCCATCTCCATATCCACCCTTTATATCCCTCTCCATATCCACCCTTTATATCCCGCTCCATATCCACCCTTTATATCCCTCTCCATATCCACCCTTTATATCCCTCTCCATATCCACCCTTTATATCCCTCTCCATATCCACCCTTTATATCCCTCTCCATATCCACCCTTTATATCCCTCTCCATATCCACCCTTTATATCCCTCTCCATATCCACCCTTTATATCCCTCTCCATATCCACCCTTTATATCCCGCTCCATATCCACCCTTTATATCCCTCTCCATATCCACCCTTTATATCCCTCTCCATATCCACCCTTTATATCCCTCTCCATATGCACCCTTTATATCCCTCTCCATATCCACCCTTTATATCCCTCTCCATATCCACCCTTTATATCCCTCTCCATATCCACCCTTTATATCCCTCTCCATATCCACCCTTTATATCCCTCTCCATATCCACCCTTTATATCCCTCTCCATATCCACCCTTTATATCCCTCTCCATATCCACCCTTTATATCCCTCTCCACATCCACCCTTTATATCCCTCTCCATATCCACCCTTTATATCCCTCTCCATATCCACCCTTTATATCTCTCTCCATATCCACCCTTTATATCCCTCTCCATATCCACCCTTTATATCCCTCTCCATATCCACCCTTTATATCTCTCTCCATATCCACCCTTTATATCCCTCTCCATATCCACCCTTTATATCCCTCTCCATATCCACCCTTTATATCCCTCTCCATATCCACCTTTTATCGTGCATTCAGAAAGTATTCAGACCCCTTCACTTTTTTCACATTTTGTTATGTTGCAGCCTTATGCTGAAATCGTTTAAATTCATTTTTTCCCTCGTCAATCTTCTCTCAATACCCCATAATGACAAAGAGAAAACAGGATTTTAGAAAGTTTTGCAAATTTATTAAAAATAAAAAACTGAAATATCACATTTACATAAGTATTCAGACCCTTAACTCAGTACTTAGTTGAAGCAACTTTGGCAGCAATTACAGCTTCGAGTCTTCTTGGGTATGACGCGACAAGCTTTGCACACCTGGATTTGGGGATTTTCTGCCATTCTTTTCTGCAGATCCTCTCAAGTTCTGTCAGGTTGGATGGGGACCGTCGGTGGACAGCCATTTTCAGGTCTCTCCAGAGATGTTCGATTGGGTTCAAGTCAGGGCTCTGGCTGGGCCACTCAAGGACCTTCACAGAGTTGTCCCTAAGCCACTCTTGCGTTGTCTTGGCTGTGTGCTTAGGGTCATTGTCCTGTTGGAAGGTGAACCTTCGGCCAAGTCTGAGGTCCTGAGCACTCTGTTTTAGGCTTTCATGAAGGATATCTCTGTACTTTGCTCCGTTCATTGTTCCCTCAACCCTGACCAGTCCCCCAGTCCCTGCTGCTGAAAAACACCCCCACAGCATGATGCTACCAACACCATGCTTCACCGTTGGGATGGTGTTGGGCAGGTGATGAGCGGTGCCCGGTTTCCTCCAGACATGACGCTTAGAATTGAGGCCAAACAGTTCAATCTTGGTTTCATCAGACCACAGAATCTTGTTTCTCACAGTCTGAGTCCTTTAGGTGCTTTTTTGCAAACTCCAAGCGGGATTTCATGTGTCTTTCACTGAGGAGAGGCTTCCGTCTGGCCACTCTGCCATAGAGCCCAGATCGGAGGAGTGTTGCAGTGATGGTTGTCCTTCTGGAAGTTTCTCCCATCTCCACACAGGATCTCTGGAGCTCAGCCAGAGTGACCATCGGGTTCTTGGTCACCTCTCTTACCAAGGCCCTTCTCCCCCGATTGCTCAGTTTGGCCGGGCGGCCAGCTCAGGGAAGAGTCCTGGTTGTTTCAAACTTCTTCCATTTAAGAATTATGGAGGCCACTGTGCTCTTGGGAACCTTCAATGCAGCAGAATTTTTTTTGTAGGCTTCCCCTAGATCTGTCCTCGACACAATCCTGTCTCTGAGCTCTGCAGGCAGTTCCTTCGACCTCATGGCTTGGTTTTTGCTCTGATATGCATTATCAGCTGTGAGACCTTATATAGACAGGTGTGTGCCTTTCCAAATCATGTCCAATCAATTGAATTTACCACAGGTGGACTCCATTCAAGGTGTAGAAACATCTCAAAGATGATCAAGAGAAATGGGAGGCACCTGAGCTAAATTTCAAGTGTCATAGCAAAGGGTCTGAATACTTATGTCAATGTGATATTTCATTTTTTTCGTTTTAATAAATTTGCAAACCTTTCTAAAATCCTGTTTTCTCTTTGTCATTATGGGGTATTGAGTGTAGATTGATAAGGGAAAAAATGAATTTAAACGATTTCAGCATAAGGCTGCAACATAACAAAATGTGAAAAAGTGAAGGGGTCTGAATACTTTCTGAATGCACTGTATATCCCTCTCCATATCCACCCTTTATATCCCTCTCCATATCTACCCTTTATATCCCTCTCCATATCCACCCTTTATATCCCTCTCCATATCCACCCTTTATATCCCTCTCCATATCTACCCTTTATATCCCTCTCCATATCCACCCTTTATATCCCTCTCCATATCCATCCTTTATATCCCTCTCCATATCTACCCTTTATATCCCTCTCCATATCCACCCTTTATATCCCTCTCCATATCCACCCTTTATATCCCTCTCCATATCCACCCTTTATATCCCTCTCCATATCCACCCTTTATATCCCTCTCCATATCTACCCTTTATATCCCTCTCCATATCTACCCTTTATATCCCTCTCCATATCCACCCTTTATATCCCTCTCCATATCCACCCTTTATATCCCTCTCCATATCTACCCTTTATATCCCTCTCCATATCCACCCTTTATATCCCTCTCCATATCCACCCTTTATATCCCTCTCCATATCCACCCTTTATATCCCTCTCCATATCCACCCTTTATATCCCTCTCCATATCCACCCTTTATATCCCTCTCCATATCCACCCTTTATATCCCTCTCCATATCTACCCTTTATATCCCTCTCCATATCCACCCTTTATATCCCTCTCCATATCTACCCTTTATATCCCTCTCCATATCCACCCTTTATATCCCTCTCCATATCCACCCTTTATATCCCTCTCCATATCTACCCTTTATATCCCTCTCCATATCTACCCTTTATATCCATCTCCATATCCACCCTTTATATCCATCTCCATATCTACCCTTTATATCCCTCTCCATTTCCACCCTTTATATCCCTCTCCATATCTACCCTTTATATCCCTCTCCATATCTACCCTTTATATCCCTCTCCATATCCACCCTTTATATCCCTCTCCATATCTACCCTTTATATCCCTCTCCATATCTACCCTTTATATCCCTCTCCATATCCACCCTTTATATCCCTCTCCATATCCACCCTTTATATCCCTCTCCATATCTACCCTTTATATCCCTCTCCATATCTACCCTTTACATCCATCTCCATATCCACCCTTTATATCCATCTCCATATCTACCCTTTATATCCCTCTCCATATCCACCCTTTATATCCCTCTCCATATCTACCCTTTATATCCCTCTCCATATCTACCCTTTATATCCCTCTCCATATCCACCCTTTATATCCCTCTCCATATCTACCCTTTATATCCATCTCCATATCTACCCTTTATATCCCTCTCCATATCCACCCTTTATATCCCTCTCCATATCCACCCTTTATATCCCTCTCCATATCTACCCTTTATATCCCTCTCCATATCTACCCTTTATATCCCTCTCCATATCCACCCTTTATATCCCTCTCCATATCTACCCTTTATATCCCTCTCCATATCCACCCTTTATATCCCTCTCCATATCCACCCTTTATATCCCTCTCCATATCTACCCTTTATATCCCTCTCCATATCCACCCTTTATATCCCTCTCCATATGCACCCTTTATATCCCTCTCCATATCCACCCTTTATATCCCTCTCCATATCCACCCTTTATATCCCTCTCCATATCCACCCTTTATATCCCTCTCCATATCCACCCTTTATATCCCTCTCCATATCCACCCTTTATATCCCTCTCCATATCCACCCTTTATATCCCTCTCCATATCCACCCTTTATATCCCTCTCCATATCCACCCTTTATATCCCTCTCCATATCCACCCTTTATATCCCTCTCCATATCCACCCTTTATATCCCTCTCCATATCCACCCTTTATATCCCTCTCCATATCCACCCGTTATATCCCTCTCCATATCCACCCTTTATATCCCTCTCCATATCCACCCTTTATATCCCTCTCCATATCCACCCTTTATATCCCTCTCCATATCCACCCTTTATATCCCTCTCCATATCCACCCTTTATATCCCTCTCCATATCCACCCTTTATATCCCTCTCCATATCCACCCTTTATATCCCTCTCCATATCCACCCTTTATATCCCGCTCCATATCTACCCTTTATATCCCTCTCCATATCCACCCTTTATATCCCTCTCCATATCCACCCTTTATATCCCTCTCCATATCTACCCTTTATATCCCTCTCCATATCCACCCTTTATATCCCTCTCCATATCCACCCTTTATATCCCTCTCCATATCTACCCTTTATATCCCTCTCCATATCCACCCTTTATATCCCTCTCCATATCCACCCTTTATATCCCTCTCCATATCCACCCTTTATATCCCTCTCCATATCCACCCTTTATATCCCTCTCCATATCTACCCTTTATATCCCTCTCCATATCTACCCTTTATATCCCTCTCCATATCCACCCTTTATATCCCTCTCCATATCCACCCTTTATATCCCTCTCCATATCTACCCTTTATATCCCTCTCCATATCCACCCTTTATATCCCTCTCCATATCCACCCTTTATATCCCTCTCCATATCTACCCTTTATATCCCTCTCCATATCCACCCTTTATATCCCTCTCCATATCCACCCTTTATATCCCTCTCCATATCCACCCTTTATATCCCTCTCCATATCTACCCTTTATATCCCTCTCCATATCCACCCTTTATATCCCTCTCCATATCTACCCTTTATATCCCTCTCCATATCCACCCTTTATATCCCTCTCCATATCCACCCTTTATATCCCTCTCCATATCTACCCTTTATATCCCTCTCCATATCTACCCTTTATATCCATCTCCATATCCACCCTTTATATCCATCTCCATATCTACCCTTTATATCCCTCTCCATTTCCACCCTTTATATCCCTCTCCATATCTACCCTTTATATCCCTCTCCATATCTACCCTTTATATCCCTCTCCATATCCACCCTTTATATCCCTCTCCATATCTACCCTTTATATCCCTCTCCATATCTACCCTTTATATCCCTCTCCATATCGACCCTTTATATCCCTCTCCATATCTACCCTTTATATCCCTCTCCATATCCACCCTTTATATCCCTCTCCATATCCACCCTTTATATCCCTCTCCATATCTACCCTTTATATCCCTCTCCATATCTACCCTTTATATCCATCTCCATATCCACCCTTTATATCCATCTCCATGTCTACCCTTTATATCCCTCTCCATATCCACCCTTTATATCCCTCTCCATATCTACCCTTTATATCCCTCTCCATATCTACCCTTTATATCCCTCTCCATATCCACCCTTTATATCCCTCTCCATATCTACCCTTTATATCCATCTCCATATCTACCCTTTATATCCCTCTCCATATCCACCCTTTATATCCCTCTCCATATCCACCCTTTATATCCCTCTCCATATCTACCCTTTATATCCCTCTCCATATCCACCCTTTATATCCCTCTCCATATCTACCCTTTATATCCCTCTCCATATCTACCCTTTATATCCCTCTCCATATCCACCCTTTATATCCCTCTCCATATCCACCCTTTATATCCCTCTCCATATCTACCCTTTATATCCCTCTCCATATCCACCCTTTATATCCCTCTCCATATCCACCCTTTATATCCCTCTCCATATCCACCCTTTATATCCCTCTCCATATCCACCCTTTATATCCCTCTCCATATCCACCCTTTATATCCCTCTCCATATCCACCCTTTATATCCCTCTCCATATCCACCCTTTATATCCCTCTCCATATCCACCCTTTATATCCCTCTCCATATCCACCCTTTATATCCCTCTCCATATCCACCCTTTATATCCCTCTCCATATCCACCCTTTATATCCCTCTCCATATCCACCCTTTATATCCCTCTCCATATCCACCCTTTATATCCCGCTCCATATCCACCCTTTATATCCCTCTCCATATCTACCCTTTATATCCCTCTCCATATCCACCCTTTATATCCCTCTCCATATCCACCCTTTATATCCCTCTCCATATCCACCCTTTATATCCCTCTCCATATCCACCCTTTATATCCCTCTCCATATCTACCCTTTATATCCCTCTCCATATCCACCCTTTATATCCCTCTCCATATCCACCCTTTATATCCCTCTCCATATCCACCCTTTATATCCCTCTCCATATCCACCCTTTATATCCCTCTCCATATCCACCCTTTATATCCCTCTCCATATCTACCCTTTATATCCCTCTCCATATCCACCCTTTATATCCCTCTCCATATCCACCCTTTATATCCCTCTCCATATCCACCCTTTATATCCCTCTCCATATCCACCCTTTATATCCCTCTCCATATCCACCCTTTATATCCCTCTGCATATCCACCCTTTATATCCCTCTCCATATCCACCCTTTATATCCCTCTCCATATCCACCCTTTATATCCCTCTCCATATCCACCCTTTATATCCCTCTCCATATCCACCCTTTATATCCCTCTCCATATCCACCCTTTATATCCCTCTCCATATCCACCCTTTATATCCCGCTCCATATCCACCCTTTATATCCCTCTCCATATCCACCCTTTATATCCCTCTCCATATCTACCCTTTATATCCCTCTCCATATCCACCCTTTATATCCCTCTCCATATCCACCCTTTATATCCCTCTCCATATCCACCCTTTATATCCCTCTCCATATCCACCCTTTATATCCCTCTCCATATCCACCCTTTATATCCCTCTCCATATCCACCCTTTATATCCCTCTCCATATCCACCCTTTATATCCCTCTCCATATCCACCCTTTATATCCCTCTCCATATCCACCCTTTATATCCCTCTCCATATCCACCCTTTATATCCCTCTCCATATCCACCCTTTATATCCCTCTCCATATCCACCCTTTATATCCCTCTCCACATCTACCCTTTATATCCCTCTCCATATCCACCCTTTATATCCCTCTCCATATCTACCCTTTATATCCCTTTCCATATCCACCCTTTATATCCCTCTTTGCCAGTGTAACGGAGATAGTGGTATGTCAAGAGTCATGGTGCACGTGTGCGCTATCGATCGATGTTCTGTGACGGATGCATAACAACAAATGGTTACAGCCTTTTAAGGTTCATGATGAATCGGTTTACTGACATGTAAAATTGTGGGGATGTGCAGGTTCGACTGGTCATCGGTTAATAAGCAGGAGACTCGATCGTTTATATAATAATACTGCAGACCTGGACAACATCTCAAACTAGTCAAACAAGTGGAACATGTCTTTCAATCCTGACAAATCGCACACTCTCACTTTGTCTGTCCGAAAAGACCGTCTGGACAACCCTCCCATCTACTTTCTCAACAATCCTCTTGAAGAAGTTCTGTCACTCAAGCTTTTGGGTCTCACTATCTGCCATGATCTTTCCTGGGAAAACCATATTTCAAATCTGGCCTCCAAAGCCAGTCGCCGACTGGGCATCCTCCGTCGTGCGAAGTCCTTCCTTGGCTCACCTGAGCTCCTCACTATATGCAAGGCTTTCATCTGCAGCTCAATGGAATACTGTTCTCCCCTATGGTCCGGTGCTCCTGCCTCACACCTCGCTCGTCTTCACGCTGTTGAAACCAAAGCTTTCAGAATCATTGGAATCTCCCGCGATGAAGCTACCTCCGAGGGCCTTTCACTCACTCACCGCAAGCAGGTTGGTGGTCTTTCTGTCTTCTACCGACTCTTCTCCGGCCTTGCTCCCCCTGCTTTTTCTGGGCTCTGTCCCCCAAAATATTCCTGCAGGTCGCACAAGATCTGCCTGCAACCCTCTTATGGTTAAACTGCCAAAATCAAGGCTCTCTGCTCACCTTCACTCCTTCATTCCTCTTTTCTCCCGCCTCTGGAACAAACTCCCTTACTCTCTTCCATTCCACTACTCCCACCAGGTCATTAAAACAGCTGTTCACCACCATCTCTTATCTTCCCCCATCCAAAACCTTCATCTTTTCTACCCCCGTTAATCCACCCCAAATCCATCTTTTTCAAATTCCGATTTCTTTCCTGTAAGTCCTAGTTGTGTCCATCTTGTTTATCCTATGTACCGCATCCCAGCCCTCTCTTTTACCTGTACGCTACTGTTGCTGTGCATCCCTCTCTCCCCCCTTGTTGTCTTCTGCACCCTTTATCATATGTTCTATGTATTAACTCTTTCACGAGCCTTGACTTACGATACCAAAAAATTCATAATAATAGAAAATCTACTGCGTCCACGTGACCATGTATGTATCACAGGACGCAGAAGTTTCTCAAGGGGCGATGTGTTTACCTACATGATGTTATTGTTTTGTCTAGAAAATAGTTTCATTTCTTCTGTTGGATTACATGCTAAGAAAACCCGTGATGTTTTATGTCTTTAAAAGATGATAAAACGCAAGAACGTTTGGAATGCTCGCGAGATGTGGAGATGGTCCTGTGGTCTTGCTGATTGGATAAAAAAGGCAATCCAACACTTTGCGACGGTGAACCCTGGATCAGAATCCATCGCATCCAAAATGCGGTGAAAGCTGCAGCGGGTCTAACACGTTTTAAACGTTGAAATCACACCTTGGTCGAGTGGCTGGATCACGGAGGTGGTGTTGGGTGGCAGGAAGATCACCTCGACGTTTGGGTGAGCCACGTCCAGGTACGTGGGGTGGCCAGGAGCGTTGTCCAGGTGCAAGAGAACTTTGAACGCAATGTTTTTTTTCTGTCATGTACCTCTCCACCTGAGGGACGAAATAATTATGGAACCATTCCTGGAAGATGGCTGCCGTCACCCAGGCTTTCCTGTTGGCCCTCCAAAACACGGGCAGAGTTTGCTTGTTCTTGCCCTTGAGAGCATGTGGGTTCAGGGAACGGTACAACATCATGGGTTTCAGCATGAGATCCCCTTTTGCGTTTACACAGAGGAGAAGAGATACCCGGTCCTTGGCAGCCTTGAATCCCGATGCTGCCTCCTCGTGTTTCAAGATGAAAGATCTTGTGGGCATCTTTTCCAGAAGAGGCCGGTCTCGTCAGCATTGAACAACTGCTCTGGGAGGTATCCCTTCTCTTCAATCAGCCTCGCGAGTTGGGCAGGAAACGCTTTTGCCACCCCATGGTCTGCGGCGGCACGTTCCCCTGAGAGCTTCACATTTTTGAGACAGTACCGCTCCTTGAAACGATGAGACCATCCCCAGCTTGCAGTGAATTAAGTCGCTCTGCTCGTACCATCATCGCTCGGCGCATCACTCGTGCTGGCACCACCCGCACCAGACAGGTGATCGTAAATTAGTTTGGCCTTTTTGCGAATGAGAGGTCCACTCAAAGGCATATTCTTCTGCATGTTGACCTCAACCGATATGCTGAGAGCCTTCTCCTTCCTTTCTATGTGGACAGCCTGGACATGGGTGACCACCTTCATACTCAATGCAGCGCTCGCTGAAACACTTTCACCAATCGCCTTCTCATTCTTCCGTATGTAGCGAATGGTGGATTTGTTGACGCTGTAATGCTTGCCCATAGAGGCCGCACTCTCTCCTCTCGAAAGCCGGTCCAGCAGCTCCACTTTCTGGCTCAGCAACATCACTTTCTTCTGCCTCTTTGTAGTTGACGCATCTCCGGCACTGGTATTGCACTTGGGAGCCATGAGTAACGATGAGCAGAGCAAGTGGCAAAAACGCAGGCCAAATCAAAGGGACGAGAAGAATGATTGAGACCCAAGACACAGTGGGTATATGTAGGAATGCGGGCATTGTGGGTAGCTGCGGGAGGGGTGAGTAGTGTGTTCATTGTTTGTGGGGGATGTTATCGGATGATACCATAATGAGCAGTTACTAATTACAGTAATAGATGGTATGAAGCATTTTCATTTATAACTCGTGGGGTATGACGTGTTTACGCAGCTGGTGGGACATCCGTCGAAGCTCGTTTATAGTGCGGCGAAAACCTTGTGGTACCACACATACATGGCGGCGGCCATCTTGGATTTTGACGTGGCGACCCAATTTTATACAGCTTTCTTCCTTGTGCCTAGATACACCCACACACCAGATTAGAACTTGGTACTTCGCTTATTTTTCAAGATATTTCGCTCACAAAGTTCAGACATATATATGGTGGCGGCCATCTTGGATTTTGACGTGGCGACCAAATTTTCAATACCGTTCTTCCTTATGCCGAGATACACCCACACACCAAATTAGAAGTTGGTACTTCGCTTATTTTTCAAGATATTCATCTCACAAGGTTCAGACATACATGGCGGCGGCCATCTTGGATTTTGACGTGGCGACCCAATTTTCAATAGCGTTCTTCCTTGTGCCGAGATACACCCACACACCAGATTAGAAGTTAGTACTTCGCTTATTTTTCAAGATATTCAGCTCACAAGGTTCAGACATACATTGCATCAGACATACATGGCGGCGGCCATCTTGGATTTTGACGTGGGTTGCAACCACACACCAAATTAGAATGTGGTCCTTCGCTTACGCACACACACATGCCCGCACGAACGCACGCCCGCACGCACGGACGCACGGACGGATGGACACACGGACGGAGGGGAAAACCATAGTTCCCCTTTCGCTCCGCGGTGCGGATATATATTTCCGCACCGCGGATATATTTCGCTTCCCAGACATATATATATATATATATATATATATATATATATATATATATATATATATATATATATATATATATATATATATATATATATATGGGTGCTGGGCGATAATCGTGATAATCGTGCTTTAGATTTACTATTGTTGAGGTTTTGAGATTGCACATATGACATCATTAAAGGTTAAAGGTTTGCCCCCCATAGTTAGTCCTCAAGCAACACGTAGGCCCACTTAGAATTAGTTATGTCATAGTATGTGTAAGAGTACGCCATTTCCCTAGTGACATCTGCGTTGTGTAAAGAAATGAGCTTAGGTCCCTTTCATCTTTCCGGCCACCCTTCATTTTCATCTATGGGCAAACTCGATCCCGCGCCCCATTTGGCATCCCTCAAGTTGGTACGCTTTGGCTGCCAGCAGCGTTCGCTGCCCTTGGTTTGCTCGAAACTAGTCGGGTACCACGAGGTAGGCCTAAGAAGAGGGAGGAGCGTGAGGGTCGAGGTGTGGCCGTGTCAAGCAGCTCGTCAGAGGCGGTGACCTTAAGAGCCATCAGCCAACCAGGGCTCAGAGGGCATGGCGTGATAGGGCATGGCAAGACGCGTCTAGTAAGTTCCAGAGGTTCCACGGGCATGGCAAGAAAACCCTTGGTGCGAGGCCCCCACCTCAGTTATGAGAAGGGAGTGGCAGGCGCTCGAGTTGCAAGAGAACTGTATCGAGAGGACTGAAGCCAAGCACTGGTTGGAGGACTGAAAGGACTCGTGCGACAGGACTTGCCAGGAGGACTTACGAAGGACTTGTCGGAGAGAACTGATTCGGAGCACTCGTGTGAGGAGTATTCGGAGGACCGGCGTGCACACGACAGTGTCGAGAGCCCGTAATTGAGAAGCGCATATTGAACTATTCGCTTATTACGTACGCGGCCGCAGCCGCCAGTGTAATAGCCAAAGCCAGCCCTACCGTTCGCCCTGTAATAATCCCATGCGAAAAAACGACACGTGGAGAGCTCCTGCCGTCTTTATCCATCTTCTTCGCGGTGCGAGTTGGGGACCGGAGGAAGAGCTGCCCGGACGCCATCTCTGGACCATCGACCTGGTCAACTGCAAACCCCGTGTGAGTGTGTCTGAGAGTGAACGGGCCCGTTTGTCCAGGGAATAAGTAAGACTGTTTAAGGCTGCACTGTGTTTTATTATTCTTCTTCTTATTGTACAAAGTGTAAATATAATCGTGTTATTCCTTTCTTCCAAATTCGACCGTTTCAGTGATTTTCTCCATTGGGTAGGTGTGGCACAATTAAGAACTGCTTGGATCGGGTTTAGTCATTTATAACGGCTTGGGTCACGGGTTCGCTACCGCTCGGCGTATCCACCAACACCCGTGATTCGGGCGGGGCGTATTTCCTCGTTTCTGGGCAGCGTTAGTACTTAGGTAATAGCGAATTCTTAGTCCTAAAACCCTATTTAACGCTGTCCGGGAAGGACGTCATAGGTCCCGGGTCCCGTTGGCTAGTCGAAGACAAGGGGACTAATCCCCCCTTCGTAAGGGGAAAAGGCTGGCGCTGAGATCCACAACAATTGGTGTCAGGAGTGGGATTTGACCTGAGGTGCGCCTAACACACTCAAAATTACGAGCGGCCGAAATTTAGTAGAACATCCAAATTAAATTTGTGCCATGGATAACCAATACGGTCGGATGCCGGTGGGGGGAAATGAGGAAGTAGAGGAGGAGTTAGAATAAACCCAGGACCCCCGGGAAGAATTGGGAGAAATGGAGGGGAACATTGATGAGGGTGCAGCAGTAGGGGTGGCAGGGGAAGAAAATGGCGGCACCGCGCACATGGCCGCGGTAGCTGAGCCCACGGTGCCAATGGATAAGGACCTATTTATGGCACAAATATGGGCCTATATGGTAAAATCAGACCATAAAATGCGATGAGTGGGCAAATGGCTAATCAAATGAAAGAAATAAGGGACGAGGTAAGGGGTAGCAGGAGCGAGTTGACCGAAAAAATGGGTGGCCAAATGAAAGAAATGAAAGACAGGTTAAATAATTTGGAAAACAAAATGGACGCCCAAAGTAACAAATCCACCCAGGAATTGAAAGAGGTAAAACACGAATTGGAAAACAAAATGAGTGGCCAATTAAAAGAAATGGGTGACCAATTGAAAGGAATGGGGGACAAATCCACCCTGGAATTAGAAGAGGTAAAAAACGGGCTGGAAAGCAAAATGGATGCCCAAAAGAATGAATTGGAACAAATGAGGGTGGCATCTAAGAGGGAAATAGAAGAAATGGGGGAGGACATAAGGCGAGGGTTGAGCGAAGAGGTCGCAGGGGTACGCGATGAGGTAAAGCCGTGCGAGGAGCGCGTGGAGAAGGAGTTGAGGAAGAGTACGGCTAGGTTACATGGGGGTATAGAGGAGTTGATGCGGGAAGTAGAGAAGCTAACGGTGGGACAGCGGGAGTTAAAGGAGCAAGTGGGTAAGAACAAGGACGTGACAGGGGGACTGAAATCAGCACAAAAAGAAAAAAAAAAAAAACTGATAGCGACGAAGAAAGAGTGTCAAATGGTACACGAGGTGCTGACAAAGGTTAGATTACGTGGTAGAGACGTTGGGACAAGGGAACGAGAGGTTAGGACTCATATAGAGACGACCACGGTGGCCTTAGAAGAAGAAATTGTGGGGGCGCACCGGGAAATAGAGGAGGTGAAACAAAAGTTGGAGGAGGTAGAAGAAGGGGTGAGTGAAATGAAAAAAGAGATGGAGGGAGACTAAAAATGAAATAAAGGAGGAGGTGATGGAATTTGTACAAGGTCTGTGTTCACATCGTGATGACGTGCTTGCTAATCAAATAAAGAGTTTGCAGGTGGCGGAAGAGAAGCGAAGAGGAAGAAGCGCCGAGGTGAGTGGCGATAATGTCGGAAATGTATATGGTGTGAGGGGAGGTTCGACAAGCTAGGGAGTGGGCATAGACCCGGGCATTCGTGAGAGGCCGATAGTAAGGTGTGCGACTGGTCCGGAGTGCGTGGAGAGGGAGTGTGCGCAGGGATGTCTGACCATGGGGAGTGTGAGAGGTGATGGTGAGCCGGGCTGTGCGAGTATGGAATGGGTAGCGGGTTGCGATGAGGTGACCCAAGCATCGACACCGACAGGGGTAGTCTTTAGAGGGACGGGGGACGCACGCGAGCCCCCGGGGAATAGTGTACTATGGGGGCCCGAACGGTTCAGCCCCGCATTAATTCCACAGGGAGCGACGCACCGGGTCCAGCCTTCGGGCAGCCATAAGGTTCCACTCGCGCCATATGATGGCAAGAGTGATTTGAGGGCGTACCTGGCGCAATTCGACCACGTGTGTAGGGGGAACGGTTGGAACCCGGACGAAGGTGGGGTACACCTTGTGGGGGCACTGCGCGGCGCGGCGGCGGAGGTTCTGACGGCCTTACCACTGGGTGCTATCACCCTGCCAGACCTCCATGCGGCCTTAATTAATCGTTTTGGTATAGAACAGCAGAGCGAGCTTGTTAAAGCTCAGCTCGTGGTGCGAAAAAGAAAGCCCCCAGGAGACCATCGGGGAGCCTGCGTATGACATTCGCCGCGCAGTGGGAATCGCACACGCAGACATGGCAGCGACCTCCCAGGAAAGCCTGGCACTGGACCATTTCATTCAGGCCTTCCCGGACCCCGAGCTGCGGCAACAGCTCGCCATGTGGCGCCCGCGGACCTTGAGTCAGGCGGCCGACGCTGCGGCCCGTTGGGAAGCAGCGAGGCCCCTGGCCCGGGGAAGCGAGCGCCACACAGTGGCGGTGCGACAGGTAGGGCCCATGGCTGGTGGCGGCCCCCTGAGGGGGTCCGCCCCCGAAAGGGGCCCTGACCTGGAAAGCATGGTCCGGAGGCTGCTGGACCAGCGCATGGCGCGATCTGGACCATGGCAGGCGGCTCCAGAGGTGGCACAAGGCAGGCCACGGACAAATGCCCCAATTAGGACCTTCAGGGGGGGCAATTTGGAATTCCGGAGGCAAGCACCTTACCAGGTGAGGTGCTTTAATTGCAGCCGGCTTGTTCACCGTGCGTGGGCGTGTCGAGCTCCGCGCCGGGACGGACCCCGGCAGCCGGGACCATCAACTCCACCTCGTACGGGTCGGACTAGCCGTCCCCAGACACCCCCCCCCCGCCCCCCCGCCAGGGCCCGGGAAACGAATATGTGCCGAGCATGCAGGGCCGTGTTCGGTAGTAGGGGATGGTGAGAGCCTTCATTGACGCGACAGGTCATCTATTGTGGCCAAATTGGTACAGGTAGCTTGACAATTCGGTGCAAAATTGCCGGCGTGGGGGTAGACGCCGTAGTGGACACAGGAGCTAGCGCCACGATCATCAGCCCTGTGATCCTTAATTCGAGTGCAGACGGCTGGGATAAAATCCAACGTCTGGAAAATCATAGTTTGCAGCTGGCTACCGGGGTAACGGCCCCCATCATAGGGCGTGGTTTTGTAACCCTCAAGTTGGGGTCGGTAAAGAGGGAGATAGAAGTTTGGGTGGCGGAGGTGTGCGACCCATGCCTAATCGGGTTGGATCTGTTGACTGCCAGCGGTTGTAAAATCGATTTGAGCTGGGGGACCCTGCAAGTGGGAATAGATGAGCTGCCATTGGGAGGGGTGAGCACGGCCGAGAGGACAGAGCTGGAGGCTTCTGAGGCCGTGACCATTCCGCCAAGGGCCGAGGCAATATTGCGGGCCCGATGGCTAGCTCGCCCAACATGGCAGGAGTCCTGTGGCCTGGTCGAACCGGTGGCAGCGCAGTCCATCCCGGGTTTAGTTGTGGGCCGCACCCTCGTAAAAACGGACAGGCCGGTGGTGGCCGTCCGATTAATTAATATTAGTACAGAACCACGCACTATAGGACGGGGCACGAAGATAGCCGGCTACACCCCAGTTAATGAAGTCGCGGAGGTGAGGGGCGAGAACATCCAGCCGAGCCGGCCCCGGAGGGAGTCCCTAGGAACTAGTAGGAATTGGCCCGATCCCATTTGTGAGATGGTAAATCGAAGTAGCGTAGAGTTGGTGGATACCCAGAGGGAGGCCTTACACAAATTGATTGAAACCCATTTGGACATCTTCTCCTTGTCCTCCGAGGATATTGGACGTACGGGCCTGGTGAAACATCAGATCCACACCGGTGAGGCCCGGCCTATTCGTCAGCCTGCCCGACGGCTCCCTTGGAGCAAGAGGGAGGAGGCTGATGAGCAGGTAGAAAAGATGTTTGATGGAGGTATCATCGAGCCCTCGGGAAGTCCTTGGATGTCACCTGTTGTGTTGGTCAAAAAGAAATATGGGACCACGCGTTTCTGCGTGGACTATCGCCAACTGAACAACGTGACACTCAAAGACTCATATCCCCTGCCAAGAATTGACGATACCATCAATGCCGTTGCGGGCTCAAATTGGTTCTCAACGTTGGACCTCAAGAGTGGGTATTGGCAGGTGGAGATGGATAGGGCTGTATCAGTTCACTGTGATGCCCTTTGGTTTGTGTAACACCCCCACCACCTTTGAACGATTGATGGAGCATGTACTGGGCGGCATGCCATGGCAGTCATGCCTGGTGTACCTGGATGACGTCCTGGTACATGCTACAACATTCCCCCAAGCCATAGCTAATTTGGACCAGGTGTTTGAGTGCCTCAGACAGGCAGGGTTAAAATTGAGCCCGAGTAAGTGCACTTTGTTTGCTGGAGAGGTGGCCTATCTAGGTCACGTCATCGGTCGCGAGGGGGTAAAAACAGACCCAGGCAAAATTACAGCGGTAGAGGAGTGGCCCGCACCACGTACCATCAAGGAGGTGCGGGGATTTTTGGGACTCTGCTCCTACTACCGGCGTTTTGTGGCAAAATTTGCAGAGTTGGCCCGGCCCCTTCACCGGCTTACGGAGAAGGGGACGAGATTTAATTGGACAAGGGAGTGCCAAGAGGCCTTCCTAGCATTGAAGGGGTGTTTGACATCTGCACCCATTCTAACATACCCCACTAGTGACGGGACATTTACCCTGGACACGGATGCAAGCCAGGAAGGATTGGGCGCGGTTTTGTCCCAGACACAGGGGGGCGTGGAGAGAGTGATCGTGTATTATAGTCGGGCCATGAGTAGGCCCGAGCGAAATTATTGCGTCCCTCGAAAAGAGTTATTGGCTATGCTGGCTGCCATGAGCCATTTCCACCCGTACTTGTACGGGCGGAAATTTCTGGTTCGAACTGACCATTCCTCCCTGCAATGGCTCCTCCGGTTCAAGGAACCCGAGGGCCAAATTTCAAGGTGGTTGGAAAAGTTGCAGCAGTATGATTTCAGTGTGACCCATAGGGCCGGGAAGGCCCATGGGAATGCCGATGCACTCTCTCGACGTCCTTGTTTGGGGGAAAACTGTGAATTTTGTGCGAGACATGAGGAGAGGGAGCAATTGGCAGACTCCACCCCTACCCTCGTAGTCCGTGCAACCCGGGTGAGAGGGCCAATCTTGCCACTAACCACGGATGAAGAATTTGGAACTTTGGCTTGGAGCACGGACCAGCGGGAGGACCCTGTACTGGGACCGCTGTATGAATGGGTTCGATTGGGCAAAATACCTAACCGGGCAGAGGTTGCCCCCCTCGGGGCGCCAACAAAGGCATATTGGGCTCAGTGGCAAACCCTGGAATTGAAAGGTAACATGTTGTACTGCAAATGGGTAGCGATTCCCTCTGAGAGAACTTCCTGGCTGGTGATAGTCCCAGGCAAATTTAAGAACACCATATTACAGCAGGTGCATGGTATCCGCCCCGGCGGCCTTTTGGGCAGGACAAAGACTACATCTCGGGTCCGCTGGAGGTTTTATTGGGTGAATATGGGGCGCGATATACAGGACTGGTGTCAGAGATGCGACGCCTGTACTGCTAAAAAGGGACCAGCACGGAGGATGAGGGCCCCCCTTCAATTACACCAGGTGGGGGCCCCCCTTGAGCGGGTGGCTATGGATATTCTAGGACCACTACCCCACACCCGCCAAGGTAACAAGTACATCCTCGTTGTAATGGACTATTTCACCAAGTGGCCGGAGGCCTACGCCCTCCCCAACCAAGAAGCCGGGGTGGTGGCACAGGCCTTCGTGGAAGGATTTGTATGTAGGCATGGAATTCCGGAGGAGCTGCACACCGACCAGGGTCGAAATTTTGAAAGTCAATTGCCAAAAGATGTGTGCAGACTCCTGTCAATTAGGAAAATAAGGACAACGCCCTTAAGACCTCAATCTGACGGGATGGTGGAAAGGTTCAATCGAACCCTGGTTCAACAATTGGTATTGTTCACCACCACCCGTCAGGATGACTGGGACGAACATCTCCCGTATTTGTTAATGGCCTACCGAACTAGCCAGCACGGGGTTACCGCATGCAGCCCAGCGTTGCTGATGTATGGGCGGGAGTTGTGGGCTCCCGCCGACCTGCTATGCGGTCCCGTGCCAGAGTCCACTGATAGACCGCCGGGGGAGGTTCTATGCACGTCACTTGGAGGAAGGCATGGAAAGGGTCCAGCTGGCGGGTGCCAAGATGAAGTGCAGGTACGACCACCGGAGCCAGGGGAGTCAGTATGCTCCGGGGATGAAGATTTGGTTCTTCAATCCCCGGAGGCGGAAGGGTAGGTTGCCCAAACTCACCTCACCCTGGCAAAGCCCGGGGGTCATCCTGGGCCAAATTTGTGACGTGGTCATTAAGATCAAAATGGGGCCACGAGCCCTCCCTTGGATCGTCCACGCCGACCGGGTAAGACCCTACACTGGCGAGCAGGCGCCCTCATGGATCGCCTCGGCTTTAGAGGCCGAGGCAGGACCCAGTACCTCCAATGACGGGGGCTCATAGTGCGTGAGGAAAGGGGGGTGATAGTTGGGGAGTAATGTCCGGTGTAGAGGGATGGTAGAGCTACCATCCCTCACTTTGGGGGGGGGGGGGCACATGAGCTTTAGATTATGGGGATGGCAGTGAAAACTAGCCGAGGGCGGGCTAGGATATTGTTAGGGATTTAGACATGACAGGAGGGACAAGATTTAAGTAGTGACTTTTGTACAGGTAGTGGGGACGTAGTAGTTTAGTTGGATGATAATGACGAGGGTGTGCTTAGTGTAAGGGAATATGGGAAAGCAGGAGTATTAGAGGGAAGTAGTTAGTTAGATGATGCTGTGTGTATGAGCTTGAGATTGAGAATCTTTGTGGTGAGCCTGAGCAAATGAGGCATTGGTTGGGGATGACCAGAGGTGATGTATGAGTGGTGTATTGAGGATGAATGGAATTGTGTTGAGTGAATGGACTTGCATGGTGTGCAAGTGGAGAATATTTGGTGTGGAATGCTTGGTGGGAGTAAGTGGTGTGGAATGAGTGGTTGTTAAGTGCATGGTGCGAAGGAATGGATGGGGGGAGATGGACCCCTTCACGAGTACCCGGCGAGGGTAGTTTAAAGTTAGGTAGAGGGTTTAGGTAAATTGTTGGATATTGACACCTGTGGTGCGGGAAGTAGCAGTGAAGTTCTCTTCACCCTCTCTTTTGCTCAAGGTCAACTGCCATCTGCTTGGAAATCAGCCAACATCACCGCTTTGCACAAAGAAGGTGCAAAAACAGATCCTAGCAACTACAGACCAATCAGCCTTCTCCCAATTATCAGCAAAGTCATGGAATCCATCATTGCTTCGGATATGAAATCTTTCCTCTTCTCCAATGGCTTGATCTCTGATCATCAATTTGGTTTCAGACCAGGTCACTCTACTCTGGACATGCTGCTTCTACTGTCTCAACAATGGATGGAGGTCCTCAATGCCAAACAGGAAATTAGAGCTGTCTCCCTCGACATATCACGTGCCTTCGACACGGTCTGGCACCCCGCTCTGCTCACCAAACTCTCCTCCTTTGGTATCCATGGAAATCTCCACGCATGGCTGGCGGACTTCCTCTCTAGTCGTCGTCAACGTGTGGCCCTGAATGGGTTTCTCTCATCTCCTCTTCCTGTTCAGGCTGGAGTTCCCCAAGGCAGTGTTCTGGGCCCCGTGCTTTTTCTGGTCTTCATCAATGATCTCTCTGACTCTCTCGAAAATCCTCTCTATCTCTTTGCTGATGACTCCATTCTCTGCCGCTCCATTCCTCTTCCCTCAGATCGGCAGTCTGCTGCCTCCTCACTCTCTGAAGACCTGGACAAAATCACAGACTGGTCAAACAAGTGGAACATGTCTTTCAATCCTGACAAATCTCACACTCTTACTATGTCTCTCCGAAAAGATCGACTGGACAACCCTCCCATCTACTTTCTCAACAATCCTCTCCAAGAAGTTCTGTCGCTCAAGATTTTGGGTCTCACTATCTGCCATGATCTTTCTTGGGAAAACCACATTTCCAAGCTGGCCTCCAAAGCCAGTCGCCGACTGGGCATCCTCCGTCGTGCGAAGTCCTTCCTCGGCACACCTGAGCTCCTCACCACATACAAGGCTTTCATCCGCAGCTCAATGGAATACTGTTCTCCCCTATGGGCCGGTGCTCCTGCCTCACACCTAGCTCGGCTTCACGCTGTTGAAACCAAAGCTTTCAGAATTATTGGAATCTCCCGCGATGAAGCTATCTCTGAGGGCCTTTCACTCACTCACCGCAGGCAGGTAGGTGGTCTTTCTGTCTTCTACCGACTCCTCTCCGGCCTTGCACCCCAGCTCTCTCTGTGCTCTGTCCCCCAAATATTCCTACAGGTCGCACAAGATCTGCCAGCAACCCTCTGATGGTTAAACTGCCGAAATCTCGGCTCTCTGCTCACCTTCACTCTTTCATTCCTCTTTTCTCCCGCCTCTGGAACAAACTCCCTCACTCCCTTCAATCCCACTCCTCCCTCCAGGTCTTTAAAACAGCTGTTCACCACCATCTCTTATCTTCCCCCATCCAAAACCTTGATCTTTTCTACCCCCGCTAATTCACCCCAGATCCACCTTGTTTGAAATTCCAACTTCTTTCCTGGAAGTCCTGGCAGTGTCCATATGTTTTATACCTCTCCCACCGCCCCCTTCCCATGCCCCCCCCCCCAAAGCCCTCGCCCTCTCTCAGATCTCTCGATGTCTCCATGTCTCTCGGTCCTTGCTCTCAAATGTTGTGTTTGTGTCCTTCCCCCTCTCTCCCCATCTTGTCTACCGCTCCCGATGTTATATGTTTTATGTGTCGGTTTGTCTTTCTGTGTGATTAATGTTCGCTCTTTCACGAGCCTCGATCTTGTATACAAAAAAAAAAAAAAAAAAAAAAAAAAAAAAGTGCTTTGATGGGTGCGTGAGTCTGTGGAAATGGCTGGGCATGTGGGCCTGTTGGTGCATATGGTTATTCGGGCACTCCGCCACTGGTAGGCTGTCAGACAAGTGAGGCCGCAGGTAGGCTCTGGGGGCCAGGTAGAGTCAGAGTAGTTGTCAGTGGGGCCCGAGGATCCTAGGAGTGGACCCGGGTATCCCAATGCCAGAGAGGGCAGCAGAGGGGTGAGAGAGCCAGGAGGGGCCTTCCCCGATTTAGGGTAGTGGTCAGGAGCATGGTAAGCTCGGGTGGCGACTTCAGTGGCGGAGGTGCGCAGGTAGTTGGACCTGCTAGTAGAGCCACATGACCCAGCCCCGAAATTGTGCGAAGGCACAGTATTGAAAAATTGGGGGAGTGAGAACCCAAATTTGGAAGGCACCACAGGGTGGGTCAATGTGAATTGGTTTTTAGAACCGCATAGTGTAAAGAGGCCAATTGAATTGGCAGGGAAAGACCCCGGGTAGTTTAACTGAGTTAATGTCAACTAGAGTATAGTTCGGATGAGAATCTCTTCGCACCATCCGCATCCACTCACCAAGGAGACGGAACTCCACACCAGGTTTTGCAAATGTTTGGAAGGTAAAGACGCATCATGACGTGAGTGTGACATTGGTTTATTCCAGCTCTTCCTTCTTGGGAGGGATTGCACGATGAATTCGGAGTAGATGGGGGATAGAAAAGACAAGACGTAGTGACGAAATTGTAAATTGTAAATACAGGGAAGGGCAAGGGTAGTGTAGGCTGACATGGGGGGTCACGAACGGTTAGGGACGAGCTTTCTCCGCTCGTTGTCCCCCGCCCCTCATGTTGCATTGCCTTGTTTTGATGTGTAACTTTGCACCCTTTCCTCCGCTAACTCTCTGCTTTGTCTTCGTCCCCACCCATGGACCCATTTATTTTGTTGAGGGGTGTGCAGGAACCCTGAGCTGTGCGGCTGCACTTTTGCACTGCACTCTGCTACCTGTTGCTGCACCAGTACACCTATTGGCCACACTTTCTGTGGCCTGGCACCTTTGCTGGAGCAGATAATTGCTGCAAGCGTTATCTTGCCCTGCGGACCACTGTTTTAAAGTGGCATCAAAGTTACGCAGATGGACCATGAGATGGCCCTGCAATAAAAAAAACGGACACGGTTTGTGCATTTTTAAATTCTGTTGTGTCAGGAAGGAAGATGTCCAAGTTTTATTATGGCACACCGAAGACGAAGCAGGAAGACGCAAGAAGCAGCAGCCCAGCAGCAGCAAAGCCGCAAAAGCCAGCATTTATTGTGAAATGTGCATTTTTGATGATTGTGCATTTTTTGCATTTTTGGTGCATGTATTATGGTGTATTTGTGCAGTGCATTCTGTTTCTCTCCTCTCAAAATTATTTCCCACAAAAGAACAGGTCCTGGGTTCGAGAAATGTAAATAGTTAGTTAGTCTTGTAAATAACATGCTCCCCACCGGCTCTATGTGTCGTTTGAGAATTCTTTCCGTAATTCGGTTAGCCGTGGGTGTGAGTCTGTTAGTTAGTAAAGTCGGTGGGACATATTTAGTGTTGTAAAACTGTCACACACAGGGTGTTAGGTAAAACGTAGAGGGGAACCACATCTAAGTGTCACACGGAAGTTAAAAAGTAGTCCTGACCCTTGCTCAAAACCGATCGTTCTCACATGTGTGGGTTCGGCTCGGGGACGAGCCTGGCGAAGGAGGGGGGCAGTGTTGAGGTTTTGAGATTGTACATATGACATCATTAAAGGTTAACGGTTTGCCCCCCATAATTAGTCCACAAGCAACACGTAGGCCCACTTAGAATTAGTTATGTCATAGTATGTGTAAGAGTAGGCCATTTCCCTAGTGACATCTGCGTTGTGTAAAGAAATGAGCTTAGGTCCCTTTCATCTTTGCGGCCACCCTTCATTTTCAACTATGGGCAAACTCGATCCCGTGCCCCATTTGGCATTCCTCAAGTTTGTTACGCTTTGGCTGCCAGCAGCGTTCGCTGCCCTTGGTTTGCTCGAAACTAGTCGGGTACCACGAGGTAGGCCTAAGAAGAGGGAGGAGCGCGAGGGTCGAGGTGTGGCCGCGTCAAGCAGTGCGTCAGAGGCGGTGACGGTAAGAGCCATCAGCCAAACAGAGCTCAGAGGGCATGGCGTGATAGGGCGTGGCAAGACGCGTCTAGTAAGTTCCAGAGGGTTCCACGGGCGTGGCAATAAAACCCTTGGCGCGAGCCCTCCACCTCAGTTATGAAAAAGGAGAGGCAGACACTCGAGTTGCAAGAGAACTGTATCGAGAGGGCTGAAGCCAAGCACTGGTTGGAGGACTGAAAGGACTCATGCGACAGGACTTGCAAGGAGGACTTAAGAAGGACTTGTCGGCGAGAACTGATTCAGAGCACTCGTGTGAGGAGTATTCGGAGGACCGGCGTGCACACGACAGTGTCGAGAGCCTGTGATTGAGAAGCACATATTGAACTATTCGCCTATTACGTACGCGGCCGCAGCCGCCAGTGTAATAGCCAAAGCCAGCCCTACCGTTCGCCCTGTAATAATCCCGTGCGCGAAAACGACACGTGGAGAGCTCCTGCCGTCTTTATCCATCTTCTTTGGGGTGCGAGTTGGGGACCGGAGGAATAGCTGCCCGGACACCATCTCTGGACCATCGACCTGGTCAACTGCAAACCCCGTGTGAGTGTGTCTGAGAGTGAACGGGCCCGTTTGTCCAGGGAATAAGTAAGACTGTTTAAGGCTGCACTGTGTTTTCTTCTTCTTCTACTTCTTCTTGTACAAAGTGTAAATAAATCGTGTTATTTCTTTCTTCCAAATTCGACCGTTTCAGTGATTTTCTCCATTGGGTAAGCGTGGCACGATTAAGAACCGCTTGGATCGGGTTTAGTAATTGATAACGGCTCGGGTCATGGGTTCGCTACCGCTCGGCGTATCCACCAACACCCGTGACTCGGGCGGGGCATATTTCCTCGTTTCTGGGCAGCATTAGTACTTAGGTAATAGCGAATTCTTAGTCCTAAAACCCTATTTAACGCTGTCCGGGAAGGACGTCATCGGTCCCGGGTCCCGTTGGCAGGTCGAAGACAAGGGGACTAATCCCCCCTTGGTAAGGGGAAAAGGCCGGCCCTGAGATCCGCACTATGACATAACTAATACTCTAAGGTGGCCTACGTGTTGCTCGTGGACTAACTATGGGGGGCAACCCTTTAACCTTTAATGATCAACATGTGCCAATCTCAAAACCGTAGCAATATATTCTCCAAGATGTATTTTCAATGGTATATCATTAAACAATAAACATTAAAACAAACAACCAATTAATCAAGATGCCAAAACTGCTGCCGATGTCGAATCGCCGATCCATTTGAGTTTGTTTTGTCTGTGCACGAAATTAAGTACTCAAAGCAACGTCATGTCAAAGGTGAGAAGGTGAGTGTACACGGTATGTGGCGTTTTGGTACACACATTGATGAATCACCTTACCTGTGAAACACCAAAGTGACGGTTTATCGCCAGGTTGGGATATGAACCTGGGCTAGACAGCTTAGAGGTGAGTGTGCGTACCTGTCGGCCATCCTGTCAGCCATCCTGTCAGCACGTGAAGTTCAACACCAAAGGTGTAATTTTTCAATATGAACCTGGACTAGACAGCTTTGAGGTGAGTGTGCGTACCTGTCGGCCATCCCGTCAGCACGCGAAGTTCAACATCAAAGGTGTAATTTTTCAATATGAACCTGGACTAGACAGCTTAGAGGTGAGTGTGTGTACCTGTCGGCCATCCTGTCAGCCATCCTGTCAGCACGCGAAGTTCAACATCAAAGGTGTAATTTTTCAATATGAACCTGGACTAGACAGCTTTGAGGTGAGTGTGCGTACCTGTCGGCCATCCTGTCAGCACGCGAAGTTCAACATCAAAGGTGTAATTTTTCAATATGAACCTGGGCCAGACAGCTTTGAGGTGAGTGTGCGTACCTGTCGGCCATCCTGTCAGCACGCGAAGTTCAACATCAAGGTGTAATTTTTCAATATGAACCTAGGCTAGCCAGCTTCGAGGTGAGTGTGCGTACCTATCGGCCATCCTGTCAGCACGCGAAGTTCAACATCAAGGTGTAATTTTTCAATATGAACCTGGGCTAGCCAGCTTCGAGGTGAGTGTGCGTACCTATCGGCCATCCTGTCAGCACGCGAAGTTCAACATAAAGATGTAATTTTTCAATATGAACCTGGGCTAGACAGCTTCGAGGTGAGTGTGCGTACCTGTCGGCCATCCTGTCAGCACGCGAAGGTCAACATCAAAGGTGTAATTTTTCAATATGGACCTGGGCTAGACAGCTTTGAGGTGAGTGTGCGTACCTGTTGACCATCCTGTCAGTACGCGAAGTTCAACATCAAAGGTGTAATTTTTCAATATGAACCTGGGCTAGCCAGCTTCGAGGTGAGTGTGCGTACCTGTCGGCCATCCTGTCAGCACGCGAAGTTCAACATCAAAGGTGTAATTTTTCATTATGAACCTGGACTAGACAGCTTTGAGGTGAGTGTGTGTACCTGTCGGCCATCCTGTCAGCACGCGAAGTTCAACATCAAAGGTGTAATTTTTCAATATGAAACTGGGCTAGCCAGCTTCGAGGTGAGTGTGCGTACCTGTCGGCCATCCTGTCAGCACGCGAAGTTCAACATCAAAGGTGTAATTTTTCAATATGAACCTGGGCTAGACAGCTTAGAGGTGAGTGTGTGTACCTGTCGGCCATCCTGTCAGCACGCGAAGTTCAACATCAAAGGTGTAATTTTTCATTATGAACCTGGACTAGACAGCTTTGAGGTGTGTGTGTACCTGTCGGCCATCCTGTCAGCACGCGAAGTTCAACATCAAAGGTGTAATTTTTCAATTCCTGAAGAGTGAAGATTGTCATATATGATTTTCTTCACAAATGGTGTGGTCCATTATCAAGCAGCTTGCTTGGTGTGGTCCATTATCATGCACCAAGCTTGGTGTGTTCATTATCAAGCAGCTTGCTTGGTGTGTTCTCTTATCAAGCAGCTTGCTTGGTGTGTTCCATTATCAAGCACCTTACTTGGTGTGTTCCATTATCAAGCAGCTTGCTTGGTGTGTTCCATTAGCAAGCAGTTTGCTTGGTGTGTTCCATTATCAAGCAGCTTGCTTGGTGTGTTCCATTATCAAGCAGCTTGCTTGGTGTGTTCCATTATCAAGCAGCTTGCTTGGTGTGTTCCATTATCAAGCATTGCTTGGTGTGTTCCATTATCAAGCAGCTTGCTTGGTGTGTTCCGTTAGCAAGCAGCTTGCTTGGTGTGTTCCATTGTCAAGTACCTTGCTTGGTGTGTTCCATTATCAAGCACGTTGCTTGGTGTGTTCCATTATCAAGCAACTTGCTTGTGTTACCTGCTCCTCACCGACCCCCTGGTCACAGTGTACCTCCGAGCCCCAAGAGGAGACACGGCAGAAAAATGTGTTATTCTGTGTGTCAAAGATCAATGGAGAAGCCACCCCAATTGTTACTCACAAACAAATATTGTATTAAGATCACACAAGAATAACAGTACAACAACAATAGTATTCAAAAGTACAATCAATATGTCCGATGATGGTACCATCAGTTTTGCAATATATAACTCACTGTGCTCCAAGTGAGTGTAACAAGAACATTGCCCAATGTCTCTTACTCCTGGCTCTAAGACGAAGTTGATTCGCTCCAGCGATCTCTAGAACGATGTCCAAACGAGACCAGAATCCCGTGCGGATGGCCAGGGCAGTCACACAGCCGAAGCTGTACAAAGGCGCCCTCAAGGCGACTGGGAAATCCAAATGCGCCCTACAGGCGACCGAGGGACCGCACCCTCGGGTATGGACGAATTAGCCTTCAAAAATCCGCGTCACACAAACGCCCCAGATCGACGTCTGAATGCGGTGAGAATTGTCGAAAAGAAACGAAACCGCGAGCGGAGCACAAATCCTGCGCGAGTCAAAATTGCCGACGACCCGGTCTCGTGGCGCACGGCACGGCGATGATTCTCTCCTGAATCGATCGCAAAACCTGACATGCAGGTTGACCGGTCACAGCGATGACAACTCCGTCGTAGGAATTCCTCTCCCGAAAACCCGAAAGTTCGCGAGTGACTCTGGCTCGCCAACGTTCGCTTCAGAACCCGGAGCAACTCGGCTTTCGTTTCTTCTCTTGTCCGACTCATTCGCTCCGCCCTTTTTTCTCTTCTTCTTCTTCGTCTTCCGGTTCCCGATCCGGTTTCATTTTTAAAACATTCCTTTTACCTTTTGACAATAATAATTGCTATTTCCCTCAAAAAACAATATTAATAATACATGGAACCAGAAATGTCTCAAGTGGATGAAAGCCACCACAACGGAAGTGACGAATCTGTAACACTTGGTGTGTTCCATTGTCAAGCACCTTGGTTGGTGTGTTCCGTTAGCAAGCAGCTTGCTTGGTGTGTTCCGTTAGCAAGCAGCTTGCTTGGTGTGTTCCATTATCAAGCACCTTGCTTGGTGTGTTCCATTATCAAGCAGCTTGCTTGGTGTGTTCCGTTAGCAAGCAGCTTGCTTGGTGTGTTCCGTTAGCAAGCAGCTTGCTTGGTGTGTTCCATTATCAAGCAGCTTGCTTGGTGTGTTCCATTATCAAGCAGCTTGCTTGGTGTGTTCCATTATCAAGCAGCTTGCTTGGTGTGTTCCATTATCAAGCAGCTTGCTTGGTGTGTTCCATTAGCAAGCAGCTTGCTTGGTGTGTTCCATTATCAAGCAGCTTGCTATCGCTTGCCAAGCCAGACGTTCCATATCAACCGCTTTACAAAGGGCTCGTCCAGTCACTCAGGAAAGGAGCAAAGCGATTTCGTCCAGGTAAATGAGGTTCGACTTTAAACAAATTGCAACAGAATTATGAAATAAAGAGTACGAACACAGGTAACTCTATAGCGATTCAGTTTGTTTTATGTGGATTGTTGTTGTATGTCACATGGTTCTCAACATACTAATTACATTATTATTCCGCATTGGACTTAGTCTGAAACGGGGCTTATGGATTGGGTCTCCTCCGTGTGTCTGCAACAATATCTCGGAGATGTATGTGCCGGGTTTGTTCATATTGGCACTAAGACAATACATGACGTCTCGGAGATGTGTGTACCGGGTTTGTTCATATTGGTACAAAGACAATACATGACGTCTCGGGGATGTATGTACCGGGTTTGTTCATATTGGTACAAAGACAATACATGACGTCTCGGGGATGTATGTACCGGGTTTGTTCATATTGGCACAAAGACAATACATGACGTCTCGGGGATGTATGTACCGGGTTTGTTCATATTGGCACAAAGACAATACATGACGTCTCGGAGATGTATGTACCGGGTTTGTTCATATTGGCACGAAGACAATACATGACGTCTCGGAGATGTGTGTACCGGGTTTGTTCATATTGGCACGAAGACAATACATGACGTCTCGGGGATGTATGTACCGGGTTTGTTCATATTGGCACAAAGACAATACATGACGTCTCGGAGATGTATGTACCGGGTTTGTTCATATTGGCACGAAGACAATACATGACGTCTCGGGGATGTGTGTACCGGGTTTGTTCATATTGGCACGAAGACAATACATGACGTCTCGGAGATGTATGTACCGGGTTTGTTCATATTGGCACGAAGACAATACATGACGTCTCGGGGATGTGTGTACCGGGTTTGTTCATATTGGCACGAAGACAATACATGACGTCTCGGGGATGTAGGTACCGGGTTTGTTCATATTGGCACAAAGACAATACACGACGTCTCGGGGATGTATGTACCGGGTTTGTTCATATTGGCACAAAGACAATACATGACGTCTCGGGGATGTGTGTACCGGGTTTGTTCATATTGGCTCAAAGACAATACATGACGGTATACACTAGTAAGGGCATTTTATGAGATATTTCACAAATCTGTTAACTAAATTGTTACCAAAAAATTTCTTCACCAATATGTTTGTAAAGGTGTGTAATAACATGTGTTAAAATGTTGAAGTTCAACTCCCGTGGGAAACCCAGAAAAAAAGCTGTTAAATTCGGGTAACGAAAAATTATTTTCGAGAATTTATATATTTTTAAATCGGCCCTTAAGTAACTTATGAGGGGTCAAATAAGGGTTTTTCATGATTCTGAGTTGATTGTTAACATTTATATTTTCACTTTTACATTTACACACAAAGTAGCTTTTATTTCACATACATATATAATACTCAAGAGTTATTTCTCATTCACAATGTCAGAAGTTTCAACAGTCATTGTCTATGTCTTCTTCAGACTCAACAACATCATGACTGCAGTTTCTGCATGTAATGCCATTACAGACTCCACAGGCCGAGATGCACGTGACCCCATTCTTCTTGCAGCTGCATCTACCATGTGGTGGTACTCCACCCAGAGTGCAGGTGTTCTTCCTCCTTTTGCGAGTCGTTTGAAGGTTTCTTCAAACCTTTGCTCAAACACTGGCACTACTGGGTCTGAGTGTCTGGCTCCCATCTTCCCATCAGCCACCTTCTCCATGAAGGTCTTCATGTCACCACGCTCCTCCTCAGTGAAGGCAAGTTTCATGATGTGTTGATAGATGGCTGCATCGATGAGGAGGTGAACACGGATTGCCTTGTCAAAACATCCTCCATCCATGATGTGGTTGGCTGTCGTACTTCCAGGATAGATCAACTGGATCACATCTAGTAGTCCAGAATCTTCCATGATGTTACCCATTGATCCAAGATAAGACTTCAGCAGGTGAAAACCACCCAACCTTGGAATGACGGGTAGATTTGCCTGCTTTATTATATTCACAGCCTTCAGCCAAATCGGAAGATCAAAGGTCACTATAGCGACCCCAGCGCGCCGTATGCACTCTTTCAGAGTGGTGAAGATGGTGTTGAGGTCATTAGGGTCTCCTTCAATAACTGGGAGGAACTCGATCTGTGTGCTCTGCTTTGCATCATTAGCATGGATTCTCTTCATCCAGCCATTCCAGTTGGAGTGTGGGAACTCAGGATCGTTGGCTTTGATCACCCACCCCGCTGCCCAGAGTGTGTCACCTGGAGTGAGGAGTGGCTGATCATGAGCCAGGGAGGAGGAAAGCTCAGCGAGGGGGAGAAACATGATCGCGTTCGTTACTATCTGTTTCCTGTTCGTAAATGGAATAATCTTTACTTCAGTTCCTCTCAGGATCTTAGCTTTGTCGAGTGCCTTCAACTTCACCCGGGGGAAAGCTGCTGTTGTCTGTGGATCTGGCAAAGGTGGTGCCGGAGAGGTGACTTCGATCCAACCCATTGAGTGAAAGGGAGTGTTTCCGTGAATAGAGACAATGTTTAAATCTATATTGTCTCCAACAAACTGAGTGACTGCATTGTTTGTTTCCCCAACCTCCATAAAGACCACCTGATCATTACTTGACAATTCACTTTCACTGGCTGGCACTTTGGCTGTCATCACTGTTTGATCCTCAAGCGCAGCATCAACCGCAACCTCATCATTGATCTGTTCATCGGTTTCCTCCACAATGGTGTCAAGAGTGCCAGAAGTATCTGGAACATCATCTCCACTCCTACTATTAAGGAAGCAGTATTTGTAGTTTTGTGTCTCCGTGTAAGACTCAGTGTATCCCAGCCGGTGGAACTTGTTGAGCATCCATTTTGACCCAAATCTATGATCAAGTTGTATGGCAAGCCCCATTTGGTGTGGCAATACTCCAGGCCGAGGTCGACAGGCCTTAATAAAATTCTACCCCCAAACGGCAACTCTTTCGTCTGTCTTGACAATCGGTCTCAAGAACATCTGAAGGCTTGCAGGAACAAGTGTCAGCTGACTATCGATGTCAGTCATACTGTGTGTGGTGGGGTATGACTTTGGACCTAAATCAATCAAGGCAATATCATTGGATATGAACTTGAGTGCCGTCTTTATGATCTGAGTCTTCTCATCTCCATGGTCAAGATTAGCATGATGCACTCGCAGAATATTGTCGGTGCCATCTTTGAGACAGAGTACATCTGCCCTTCTTTCCTGTGTTGTGAAATACAAGGTGTCTTCGTATTTCTCTAGAAGTTTTATCTTTAGCCAATGCTTTGAATAAGAAAGGCTCTTCTCTGGTGACTGATCAAACTCCTGCAGCTTTTCATGGACTTGGTCCATGTTCATTACCCCATGCTCTAATTCTGAGTCTAACCATTCGCAGAATTCAATAAAAACTGCCTCTCGCTCCTCATCAATACTCCTCTATCCTCTCTTCCTTTTTCCTTCCTCATCAGTCTTGGACAAACTGTCACCTCTCGCAAACATAAGTTTGCATCGCAAATGGTACAGTGTTTCTTCTGCTACCAAGTCGTTGATCCCTTCCAGGCGTCCAGTGACTTCAGTGCCCCAGTCATCCCCGCGACTCCGTGCTGTCTTCAGCAAGCTTGCCTTCAGTGTATCTGCAGTCAAATTATCTGGCACTCTGTATTTCTTTCTAGCTTGTGCTGGATTATTTTTGTAGAGCTGGGCTGGTTGGTTGCAAAGAATGCATACATCCTTATACAGGAGGTCAACTGACTGTGATCTTCTAGAACTGCAGCCAGTTGATGAACTGAACTCACAAGTAGTGCGTCTTCTCTTCAACTTTGATGACTCTTTCTCTGCCTTTGATGCTTGAGCTGACTGTGATCTTCTAGAACTGCAGCCAGTTGATGAACTGAACTCACAAGTAGTGCGTCTTCTCTTCAACTTTGATGACCCTTTCTCTGCCTTTGATGCTTGAGCTGACTTCTTGGTGGTTGCAACAAAGTTGTTGTACAGATCATTTTTACACTTCTGGTGGTAGCTCAGTTTTCCTTCCTTTTGAGCCTCCTTCATACGTTCCACAACAGTAACATTTTCGACAGTTTCTGCTTGTTTCAATAAAGTTGAGTATCCCTTTGGAGTTGCCTGTATGAGCCTTTCAGCTGGTGTATCCGAGCGTGCACAGATGAAGCAATTGAGCACAGGTGGAGTAACGTCTTCATCCATATTGCTAGACTCCATGTCCTGCAAAGTAGAAAATGAGATATATTTAGAAATTATTTTTCCACAAAGGAGTGTCTGTGGTGAAATATAAATGTTAACAATCAACTCAGAATCATGAAAAACCCTTATTTGACCCCTCATAAGTTACTTAAGGGCCGATTTAAAAAAATAAAAATTCTCGAAAATAATTTTTCGGTACCCGAATTCAACAGCTTTTTTTCTGGGTTTCCCACGGGAGTTGACCTTCAACATTTTAACACATGTTATTACACACCTTTACAAACATATTGGTGAAGAAATATTTTGGTCACAATTTAGTTAACAGATTTTCATATGTTTCCCTTACTACACATGCACATCATTGTGTTTCACAGTGTGATCAAACATGGCTGCGTGGCGGCCATTTTGTTACTTAAACATGTCCCCATTCATTTCCCGGTCATGCATGGACCGATTTTCTTCAAACTTAGCACAAAGATAATTCCCCCCCCCCCAAACAAACCCAAAAAAAAAATTATATATATACACAGAGGCATCGAGAGGGGGGGGTTCGGGCGGGGGTATGGGGAGGGGAGGGGGTCGCTGCCTCGGGGCCCGGGGTCCGTTGAGGATCCCGAGCTTCTGTAATTTTTTTTAAACAGTTCAGTGAAACCCTTCATCCGCTCATCCTCATTTCTTCATCGTTACATTTAAACCCAGAAGCTGATTTTGCTTTCTTACCGGAAACAAAACAACATTTACCGCTGTTAATGGTTCAGTTTGAAACTTTACAGAAAATGATTATTAACCAGAAATGTGCGTTACAAAGAAATGTGTTTGGTCCTCTTTGTCCAAAGAAAATTATTTTCCATCTTCTAACGTATTTTTTCCCCAATCTTATAGAGAAATAGTGTTCAACAGTCGAGGGTGCGAATTGATCGATCGGTCCAAACGTCCCGCTATCTCCTTTATTATCGATCATCCGGCCAAATAAAAGTGACAATTTGTTTTTCTCGGTAAAATATTCAGGTAAATGACGGATAAATAATAATTTTGTCCTTGTGTGCATTTTATTATATACCGTTTCAGGCCGTTTGGAGCATTCCATGACGCTTTGGACAATTGGGCCGGACTGTATTCCGTACTCTGCAACACAAACGAGGTGCACCGACTTCAACTTGTATAATAGATTTGTTTATACTTTATTGATTTACTTTTCAACCCTTGTACTGTGAGCTAAAAATATACTGCTGTGATTTTGCTTTGTTTATGAGCTCCAATCAGCTGCAACAGACCAATCAGCCTGCTCCCAATTATCAGCAAAGTCATGGAATCCATCATTGCTTCAGATATGAAATCCTTCCTCTTCTCCAATGGCTTGATCTCTGATCATCAATTTGGATTCAGACCAGGTCATTCTACTCTGGAGATGTTGCTTCTGCTGTCTCAACAATGGGTGGAGGTTATAAATGCCAAACAGGAAATCCGAGCTGTCTCCGTTGACACATCACGTGCCTTCGATACGGTCTGGCACCCAGCTATGCTCACCAAACGCTCCTCCTATGGTATCCATGGAAATCTCCACGCATGGCTTGCAGACTTTGTGTCTTGTCGGTCAACGTGTGGCCCTGAATGGATTTCTCTCATCTCCCCTTCCTGTTCTGGCTGGAGTTAGCCAAGGTTGCGTTCTCCACGCCCCTGTATATATATAAAAAATCCGGGGCTTTGTCACCCAGCAGCGACATCATGTAGTCCATCCGGACCGATGGTCGCGTGTCGCCGAGTTCGGGAAGGTCCAGGAGGCGGTCGGCCCGCTCGCACTCCGTGAGGCCGAACGTGGCGATGAGGAGATGCTTGAGCGCCTCGTACCTGTGGTCGGCCGGTGGGTTCCGCAGGACGGACACGACTCGGGCGGCTGTGCCGGGCCTGAGGGCGGCGATGACGTGGTAATACCGCGTCTCATCCGCCGTTACGCCTCGAAGTCGGAACTGTGCCTCGGCCTGCACGTACCATACTTCGGCCTGAGCTTCCCAAAACTCGGGGAGCTTCACCGCTACCGCGTTGTTGGCCATGGTGCGTTCTGTTGGTCAGCGGCGGCTGAACCAGCGTCGAGGTCACCAGTGAAGTGCGGTGCTATGCGCACGACTTGTTAGCCAAGAAGAGAAGCAACAACGCAGGTAACCAAAAAAGAGTCTTTATTGCAAAGCTCAACTATAGCACTGAGGTGCTCGGGGCTGCGCGCCCCGTGTATATCCCGAGGCCACGCATACCCCTCGGGCATGGCCGACACCCTCTTGGTGCGCGGAATGATGTCACCGCGCCAGCACCATCGTGTCCGCCACAATATGTGTGATACTATGTAGTTATGACTAACCCTTCCATATAAGCATACCTATGTCTCCAAATGTCTATAAGTGTGGAATAAAAGCTGAAAATCAGTGAAAAGTTTTGAATAACCCATGCCATTTTGTTTTATGCACAGTGAGACGCTGCACTTGATACCGATGAGAAGAAGAAGACGTCCCGATGTGTGCCGGACGCGCAGCGACTCGAGAGGCATGCTACGCCTTTTAATACAAATACAAGTACCCGACTGCAAAGCCGCAATGAGCTGGCGAAGCCAAAGCCTCTTGCCACTATTTTACCCATCACTATGGCATCAGTAGTTTAGGTAGTTGGTAGTAGGTAGGTGTAGTAGGTACCGTACCTAGTTCAAAATGACACCATTTGCATTCTGGATGAGATTAAAATATATAAAATTTCCTTCTTGATTAATTCGGTGAATGCCGTCTCAATTTTGGATATTTCCGGCCGTGAAAAACTATGCCCTACGGCCGCGAGATTTCTAAAAAATAATTCTTCGTCAATTTTAGAATATTTGACGCCATTTTCAGCCTCCGAAACGGGAATAAGCTTTAAAAAAATATTTTTTCAAATGCTCGAATCTCATTGGTTCCGGTGTTTGGTGAAGATTTTCGTTGAAGACAACCAGGGCCCATGTGGGCCCTGGGAACGAGGTTGGTCTTAAAGTATTTTAATTACAAATTAGAGGTTCATAAGATTGTGAATCAAAAAAAGACGGGTGAAACAAACTCCTATTGAACTTTTTCGCAATTTTTTATGCATACTTCCGCATCCATACATCCGCAAGATGGCGGCCTCCATGGAGTGATTTCGTGCGTCAAAGCTTCGGAATTCTCAACGGATCCAGCAAAATCTGGCTTTTCAACATATAGTCAGGTTCACTATGTCAATAAATTATATTTCGTTCAAAATCATGGTAGATTAGCAAACCTATACATTTTTGGAAAGGTTATAGCGTAAGGAAACTAAAAATCAATGTTTACATTTGGAGAGATACCTGTATGGCGGCCATTTTGGATTTTCAAAATGGCCACTGTAAAATACATATTTTGTTCTATTTCTGCCTCTAATTACCCTAAAAACTTTAAAATATATACTAAACCTATATTTTCAGGGACAAGGAATCCAATGAAAGTATCAAATTAGTGCTATGGGGAATGGTAAGACACGAATCAAAGGTTTTGAATTGCAAAATACTGTCTTTATATTCGCGATAAGTTGCATTAGTGTAGCAGCATAGCAAACCTGTTGTGCATTTTGTGATACAAGCACCAAATTTGGCACAAATGTACATTAATATGTTGCGAACATTTTCAGATATTGGGCCACTTGAAATTCCGTAATTTTTTTTTTCAAATTTTTTCAAATTTCGTAATTTCAAATTTTTCGGGTGACACCGTCACAATTTCGGTCTTCGAGGCCGGCCGATATAGTGGGGCGGCTTAGCCCAAATATTCAAAAGAATTGTGCATTTTGTGATACAAGCACCAAATTTGGCACAAATGTACATTAATATGTTGCGAACATTGTGTGGTCAGCAATGAAGACGAGAGTCTGAATTACATGAATGCAAAAGACCTTGTGAACCAGTGAAGCAAATACACGGGTAAGCATGAATTAAATCTAGGGCATGATATAATTTCCATGATGTTTACCTCTACACTCAATGGTGGAAGGAGGTAATGTTTTGATCCCAGCTTGTCTGTATGTCTGTTTGTCTGTTAGTCCACAAAATTCCAGACAAAGCTTGTAGTAGTGGTAGTTGTAGTGGTAGTGGTGATAACAGAAATTGTTATATAGAACTGAACTTATATTATTATTATATGCAGAAAATAACTTCATTTCTATATGCCCTGCAGTGGACAGGTTAATTGGTTTATGCACTGAAGGGGTCACCCTGGTGTGCACTGCTGTGTTCTGCCTCACTGAGTTGTTCAGGTATGATGTACTCAGCACAAGCTTCCGGTCGGCCCGGAGGTGGGGGTGCGGGGCCTGTCACGGAACGTCAAAACAAACGGCCTGCCGGGGCCGCCCAAAAGTCGGGCGTGAGGGGCGCGTCCACTAATGGAACGCCTCTCGCTTCCCAGATCGAGGGCCACGTGGTCAAGAGAACCTCGTCCCTTCCGGTCACACTTTGCCTATCGGCCGGCCTCGAAGACCGAAATTGTGACGGTGTCACCCGAAAAATTTGAAATTACGAAATTTGAAAAAATTTGAAAAAAAAAATTACGGAATTTCAAGTGGCCCAATATCTGAAAATGTTCGCAACATATTAATGTACATTTGTGCCAAATTTGGTGCTTGTTTCACAAAATGCACAATTCTTTTGAATATTTGGGCTAAGCCGCCCCACTACATAATCAAATACATGTTATCATTTTGTACAGGCAGTTATTAACATCAAAATGTGTCACAATAATTCATATCACCAAACATACACAGGCAGTCAGCAAAATCATATATACACATGCGGTCAGTGTAACTTCACATCTACACAGGCAGTCAATGACAAAATATACACGGGCGGTCAATGGCATCAAACATACACGATTACAGAATATGCCATTTAGAGTTCGTCATCACTGTCCTGTGTGTCGTATCCGACAATATAGTCCGCATCGTTTTCACAGTCCGTTCCACACAAGCAAAGTTCGGTCAAATTGATTGGCAAATCGAATTGGTCGAATGGTCGATCGAATCGAATTCGATGAATCGAATCGAATCGAATCGATCGAATTGGTCGAATGGTCGATCGAAGCGATTGGTTGAATGGAATTGGTCGATTGGTCGAATTGGTCGAATTGGTCGAATCGAATTGGTCGGAATTGGCAAATGTAAACATTGATTTTCAGATTTTCCATGTAATAACGTTTCCAAAAATGTATAGGTTTGCTAATCTACCATGATTTTGAACGAAAAAAACATAGTGAACCTGACTAATAATACATATGCGTTCATTCACAACACCGGCTTGGCCGGCTATAAATGCGATCAGAAATGTGAAGGGGATACTTACCAGTAACCACACTACAAGAGACAATACTGCAGTTGAATACAAAGCGATATTCAGGAGATCCGCCAGAATGAATGTTGGTGCCAACTGACACAATTATTTTGAAAGGAAGCGGAAAGGAAGAGGAAGGGCAAGTTAGTTTGTATGAACATAAACACTATTTATGCCCGTGATTTTAACGGGTTACCGCTAGTATCTATCTATATATACTAGGGCATGCCCGTACTATATATAAGCTAGGACGTGCCCGTACGTGGGTGCCCGTTCCTTGCCAAAAAAAAAAAAAAAAAAAATTTGTGTCGGGGTGTGTGTGTGTAAACATCCTAGGGCGTGCCCGTACGTGGGTGCAAAAAAACATGCGTGCAAACAACAACAACAAAAAAAAACTTTGAAACCACGTGGCAGTAACGACCACAGAACCCCCCCCCCCTCTATTTACATGAATGGTTTGGTCCATTCGCAACGACCACAGAACCCCCCCCTCTATTTACATGCAATGGTTTGGTCCATTCGCAACGCCAAAGCGAACGGCGAACGGCTAAATCGCCATAGCTCGGTAAGTACTTGTCCGATTAATTTCAAACCTTGAAAAGGCACATCCTCGGGTCCCCAGCAATATACCTGGCAAGTTTAAAGTATATCGGACCCGTGGTTGTCGAGAAACAGCGGTCACAGACAAACATACAAACACACATACACACATACACACATACACACATACACACATACACACAGAGATTAATGGAATTATAGATAGATATAACACAGTTTGTGTGTGTGTGTGTGTGTGTGTGTGTGTGTGTGTGTGTGTGTGTGTGTGTGTGTGTGTGTCATGTTACCGATAGACTCCTAAACGGAGAGGCTCACGTGCTTGATATTTGGCATAGACATGGCCATTGAGCCTGGGACGAACATGGCCTCCCTCAAAATATTTGACGAGATCCATATTTTTTATTCATATTTACCTCAGCGCATTTCAGCCAGGAATATTATACACGGAATCTGAGCCGGTGGCAGAGCAGCGCGCTGATTCGCTCAGAGCGATCACGTGATGTTCCTTGCCGCCATAAACTCACAGTTACGCGTTCGCACGTATTTCAGAGCGAAAAGCGATTGCGTTTTTTCACATTTCAGCGAGGAACATTGCCATTCACACCACATAGGTTTATTTTTATTTCATCTTTAGATCCAGATTTTTTTTCAGCGAGGAATATTATACACGGAATCTGAACCGGTGGCAGAGCAGCACGCTGAATCGCTCAGAGCGATCACGTGATGTTCCTTGCCGCCATAAACTCACAGCAAGTAGCATAGATTTTAGCATGATTAGCATTTAGCATGATTTAGCATAGATAGTAGCATGTTTCACATAGATTTTTTTTCAGCGAGGAATATTATACACGGATTCTGAGCCGGTGGCAGAGCAGCGCACTGATTCGCTCAGAGCGATCACGTGATGTTCCATCCCCGCCGCCAGACCATTGAACATAAAACACAGTTTATGTGTGTGTAATGTAATGTTACCTCCCCTCCCCCTCCCCCCTCCATCCTCCCCTTCCCCCCATTTCCCTCTGCCCTCCCCTCCCCCTCCATCCTCCCCTTCCCCCTCTTCCCCCTCCACCCTACCCCCTCCCTTCCCCCTCCACCCTACCCCCTCCCCTTCCCCCCTTCCCCTCCGCCTTCCCCACTTACCCTCCCCTCCCCTTCCCCCACCTCCCTCTCCCCTCCCCCTCCTCCCCTCCCCCTCCTGACCCCCTCCCCTTCCCCCCTTCCCCACTTACCCTCCCCCTCCCCCACATCCCCTCCCCCTCCTGACCCCCCTTCCCCACTTACCCTCCCCCTCCCCCACCTCCCCTCCCCGTCATACCCCCTCCCCTCCCCCTCTACCCTACCCCCTCCCCTTCCCCCCTTCCCCACTTACCCTCCCCTCCCCCACATCCCCTCCCCCTCCTGACCCCCCTTACCCTCCCCCTCCCCACCTCCCTCCCCGTCATACCCCTCCCCTCCCCCCTCCCTCTACCCTCCACCCTCCCCTCCCCCTCCATCCTCTCCTTCCCCCTCTTCCCCCTCCACCCTACCCCCACCCTTCCCCTCCACCTACCCCTCCCCTTTCCCCCTCCCTTCCCCCTTCCCCTCCCCTTCCACACTTACCCTCCCCTCCCCTTCCCCCACCTCCCTCTCCCCCCTCCCCCTCCTCCCCTCCCCTTCCCCCCTTCCCCACTTACCCTCCCCCTCCCCCCTTCCCCACTTACCCTCCCCCTCCCCCACCTCCCCTCTCCCTCCTGCCCCCCCTTCCCCCTTCCCCAATTACCCTCCCCCTCCCCCACCTCCCCTCCCCTTCATCCCCCCTCCCCTCCCCCCCTCCCTCCCCTCCTCTCCCCCTCCCCCCTCTTCCTCCCCCTCCCCCTCCTCCTCCCCTTTCCCCACCTCCCCTCCCCCTCCGTCCCCTTCCCCCTCCCCCCTCTACCTCCCCTCCCCCCTCTACCTCCCCTCCCCACTCTCCCTCCCCCTCCCCCTCTCCCCCCCTCCATCCTCCCCTCCCCCCTCCATCCTCCCCTTCCCCCACTTCCCCTCCCCCTTCTCCCTCCGCCCTCCCCCCTCCATCCTCCCCTTCCCCCCCTCCATCCTCCCCTTCCCCCTCCCTTCCCCCTCCACCCTACCCCCCTCCCCCCCCTCCCCTCCCCCGCCCGGCAATGCCGGGTACTTCTGCTAGTATATTATATAAACGTGAGTTGTCTGTGTGTATGTGTGTCCAGTTTTTGTGTGTCCGCGTTTTATTCAGAGTCCAATTCATGGTTGGCATCTTCAAATAAATACAAAACAATTACCAGACAATTGAATACAAATAAATCAAACAATTCCGGAAGTGTACGAATTTGGTAGTGCAGCTTCTTCTTCTTCCTAATCGGCAGCACACTTAACTCAGAAACGTGAGCCACATTCACATGAAACGTGAGCCACATTCACCCAGAAGCGTGAGCCACTCCCCTTCCTCTCCTGCCTCCCCCCTCCCCTCCCCTCCCCCCCCCCCCCCATCCTCTCCCCTTCCCCCCCCCCCCCATCCTCTCCCCTTCCCCCCTTCCCCCTCCCCCGCCCAGCAACGCTGGGTACTTCTGCTAGTCTTCAATAAAATTGGAAAGATTCCTGCTGTTGTTGTTGTTGTTGTTTTACTTGTAAGCATGTTGAATGAAACTGCAATTATGTGCAATCGTTTTCATGAAGTTTAAAATTTTCCCCTTATGAATCACGAATCACCAACAACCTATCCTCGTTTCTCCATTGAATCAATATCCCGACATTTGTGGTTCCCATATTCGTGGCATTTTTCATGAATCACGAACCTCCAGGAACCGATCCCCCTAGCAGTTTGGACCGCATAATCCGCAAAGGACGGAGGTGATGCTTGGTCTCGGACTTCGGTCCATAGGAGATCGGGACACCGCTCGTCACGATGCACGTCATTGATTGTTATCTCTGGCGATATCAGTGCACCCCTGCTTTTGGTGTTCATTGGTGGGAACTGGTCTGAGTGGCAGACAGGCTGTACGATGGTCTGGGTGGCAGACAGGCTGAACGATGGTCTGGGTGGCAGACAGGCTGAACGATGGTCTTGGTGGCAGACAGGCTGAACGATGGTCTGGGTGTCAGACAGGCTGTACGATAGTCTTGGTGGCAGACAGGCTGAACGATGGTATGGGTGTCAGACAGGCTGTACGATGCTCTGGGTGGCAGACAGGCTGAACGATGGTCTGGGTGGCAGACAGGCTGAACGATGGTCTGAGTGGCAGACAGGCTGAACGATGGTCTGAGTGGCAGACAGGCTGAACGATGGTCTGAGTGGCAGACAGGCTGAACGATGGTCTGAGTGGCAGACAGGCTGAACGATGGTCTGAGTGGCAGACAGGCTGAACGATGGTCTGAGTGGCAGACAGGCTGAAAGATGGTATGGGTGTCAGACAGGCTGTACGATGCTCTGGGTGGCAGACAGGCTGTACGATGGTCTGGGTGGCAGACAGGCTGCACGATGGTCTGGGTGTCAGACAGGCTGCACGATGGTCTGGGTGTCAGACAGGCTGTACGATGGTCTGGGTGTCAGACAGGCTGTACGATGGTCTGGGTGGCAGAGAGGCTGTACGATGGTCTGGGTGGCAGACAGGCTGTATGATGATCTGGGTGTCAGACAGGCTGTACGATGGTCTGGGTGTCAGACAGGCTGAACGATGGTCTGGGTGTCAGACAGGCTGTACGATGGTCTGGGTGGCAGAGAGGCTGTACGATGGTCTGGGTGGCAGACAGGCTGTATGATGATCTGGGTGTCAGACAGGCTGTACGATGGTCTGGGTGTCAGACAGGCTGAACGATGGTCTGGGTGTCAGACAAGCTGTACGATGGTCTGGGTGTCAGACAGGCTGCACGATGGTCTGGGTGTCAGACAGGCTGTACGATGGTCTGGGTGGCAGACAGGCTGCACGATGGTCTGGGTGTCAGACAGGCTGCACGATGGTCTGGGTGTCAGACAGGCTGCACGATGGTCTGGGTGTCAGACAGGCTGTACGATGGTCTGGGTGTCAGACAGGCTGTACGATGGTCTGGGTGGCAGAGAGGCTGTACGATGGTCTGGGTGGCAGACAGGCTGTATGATGATCTGGGTGTCAGACAGGCTGTACGATGGTCTGGGTGTCAGACAGGCTGTACGATGGTCTGTGTGTCAGACAGGCTGTACGATGGTATGGGTGTCAGACAGGCTGAACGATGGTCTGGGTGTCAGACAAGCTGTACGATGGTCTGGGTGTCAGACAGGCTGTATGATGGTCTGGGTGTCAGACAGGCTGAACGATGGTCTTGGTGGCAGACAGGCTGAACGATGGTATGGGTGTCAGACAGGCTGTACGATTCTCAAGGTGGCAGACAGGCTGAACGATGGTCTGGGTGGCAGACAGGCTGAACGATGGTCTGAGTGGCAGACAGGCTGAACGATGGTCTGAGTGGCAGACAGGCTGAACGATGGTCTGAGTGGCAGACAGGCTGAACGATGGTCTGGGTGTCAGACAGGCTGTACGATGGTCTGAGTGGCAGACAGGCTGAACGATGGTCTGAGTGGCAGACAGGCTGTACGATGGTCTGGGTGTCAGACAGGCTGTACGATGGTCTGGGTGTCAGACAGGCTGTACGATGGTCTGGGTGTCAGACAGGCTGTACGATGGTCTGGGTGTCAGCCAGGCTGTACGATGGTCTGGGTGTCAGACAGGCTGTACGATGGTCTGGGTGGCAGAGAGGCTGTACGATGGTCTGGGTGGCAGACAGGCTGTACGATGGTCTGGGTGTCAGACAGGCTGTACGATGGTCTGGGTGGCAGACAGGCTGTACGATGGTCTGGGTGTCAGACAGGCTGTATGATGGTCTGGGTGTCAGACAGGCTGTACAATGGTCTGGGTGGCAGACAGGCTGTACAATGGTCTTTGTGGCAGACAGGCTGTACGATGGCCTGGGTGGCAGACAGGCTGTTCGATGGTCTGGGTGGCAGACAGGCTGAACGATGGTCTTTGTGCAGACAGGCTGAACGATGGTCGGGTGGCAGACAGGCTGTACGATGGTCTGGGTGGCAGACAGGCTGAACGATGGTCTTTGTGCAGACAGGCTGAACGATGGTCGGGTGGCAGACAGGCTGTATGATGGTCTGGGTGGCAGACAGGCTGTACGATGGTCTGGGTGGCAGACAGGCTGTACGATGGTCTGGGTGGCAGACAGGCTCTACAAATATCTCAGTGGCAGACAGGCTGTATGCTCTTTGTGGATTATGTGGTTTCTCCCGTGTGAGACGTAATCCTTGGCTGATGCCAACCATGGAAGCCAGGGGGTGCAATTTTGCATTTAATAGACGAGTTTGGTCCACATTGGTTATTGGTCCTCATTGGTTTTTTGCAGTATGTTGTCCTGATGAGGATGCAAATCGTACCTGACAGGAGTAATTTCCCTGTCAGTGGATCATGGGGTCTTACTCCTTTTGAGAGGAGTGGTCCCAATTGTATGACCATGCATTGTGGCCCTTCGGGGGCATGATGCATGTGTTTGAATGACCATGTGCTTCAGCTTTGGGGTTGAGGCGCATGTGTAATGTTATTGGGACAGCCTTGTTGACGTTGTGCCTTGGCCATGGGGTCAAGGTGCACGTCCGAGGCTGTTCAAATGTTTGACTTTTTACCTTTTTTCATAGTAAGAAAGGCAGGCCTTAGCTGTGGCTTCATAACAGTTGTCCTGATGAGGGAAAAGTAAGCCCTCGTAGGGACGGCATGGTGTTGAAGTCGTGGGGACTCACTCCTGAGGTGGAGGAGTCCAATTGTATGACCATATATTCTGGCCCTTCGGGGTCAGGATGCATGTGTTTTGATTGACCATGTGCTTCAGCCTTTGGGTTGAGGTGTATGTGTATGCCAATGGGACAGTCTTGATAGACGGTGTGCCTTGGCCATGGGGTCAAGGTGCACGTCCAAGGCTGCTTAAATGTTTAATTTTTTTCCTTTTTACAAAAAAGGCACCTTCAAAAGAGGCAAATAAACTCGAAATCCGGATCAGCGGCTCTATGGCCGGGCTGATGCCTCTGGGACGGAGGTGACACTTTGGTCCTGGACTTCAGTACATAGGATATCTGGACAGCGCTCGTCACACTGTATGTCATTGATTTTATATATATATATATATACATATATATATATTGTTACGGATCCGGGGGACGGCACTCCCGTTAGCAAGGGGGGGGGGGGTTAATCCCCTTGTCCTGTTAAGCTGGCCGTCTGCCGGTCCTGGGGGTATGACGTCATTTCCGGTCGGTGGTGAGTAGGGTTGTAACCCCAATCCGTCTTACTACCTAATTACCACCACCGGCCGTAAGCGAGGAGACACTTCCACCCGGGCCGCAGCGTGATTGGATGCGCCGAGCAAAGCGAGCTGTGACTCGGGCCATTAACAAAGGACTAAACCCGACTCCGAGCGTTGGCCGAATCGTGCCACAGGTACTCAATTGAGAAGGGACTAAAGCGATCGGGGGAAGAAGAAACCAAAGTAAAGGAAGAACAGATATTTATTAATTATGTACACGAAATGAAGAGGAAACGAAAGAAGGGCATTTACAAGGAGAGGAAGAAGCAGGTACATAGGGCAGCCTTAAAACAGTCTTATATTACCATACGCCCATGACAAACAGACAGACTTACACAGATAGGGAATGGCAGGAAGGAATGGCTGGAAGGGGGAGAAGGTCCAAGCCGATGGCAGGGCAGGAAGGTCCGGGCAGATGCGCAGCGTCGAGGTCCGCTCCAGTCCACGCTCCGGTCCACGCTCCAAGCTTGAGGCGAAACCCGGCGGCAGCTGCACGTATCAATTTCACGCGGTCGGACAATGTGAATATATGGCGATATTGTCGTTGTCAACGGACCCACTCTCCTGCCTTACGATTCAGCGTGTTCTCCTCTGGTACCTTGCACTTCGGACCTTCGCACTCATCTCTCCTCTCTCTCGTGAAGCAGTCCCTCGCAGCCGCTTTTATAGGGCGTTCTTGTATCCAGCCGCCGGCTCCTATGACAAGCCTACCGGTCGGCTCACCTCGGCCCTGGTTGGCCGGCGAGGGCTCGCTGGCTCCACGTCTGATAGTGAGTTGACGTGCCACACCTTGTTCTTGTGTCCACCCCCTTTTTCCTCGGCCTGAGACCGCATGTTCAATGGCGGCTTGGGGCCATCAAACAAACCAAGACAAGGGGCAGCGCAAGCTGCCCTACCGCTACTGCACTTTGAAGAGCGGGAGATGATTGGGGAATTGAAGGGGCCTATCTTATTTGATTAATGCAACGCAGATTCAACTATTGGGAACAGATCCTTAACTAAAACACATAATAATGAGATAACTACAGAGAGGTCCTATGGTGCTCTACGTGTTGTACATGGACTAACTATGGTGCGATCTTTAATATTAGCCAATTAATGGAGATATTTACAGGGGATCATTTATAAGGGAACATTTACTAAAATTTACAAAGTGAAGGTTCGAAAACCATAACAATATATATATATATATATATATATATATACACAGACTTGGCATTTAATATGGAATCTTTTTTTTTTCTTGACGGGTTTATTTTCTTAATTCAGTATATCAATCTGGTGAGTTTCTTTTACACCTTGGTGATTTATTTGTTAAAAGAACCATGTCACTGATTGTCTGTCGCAGCAAGAAGTCAACAACAGGATTATATCACAGGTGGCGTGGCAAAATGTACGGCCAGGTGCATTTGACGATTGGCTTCACAGTCGGGTATACAAGGGTTGTTGCGTTCTGTATTCGTGGAAAACAACTGCTGCACATCTCCAAAAGTTATTGCCGCTTCCTCTGGAGATGGTCCGTCAACTCGACAATGCTGTTTGTTATGGAGTGGTGGCTTTACGAAATTACAGCATGAAAGAGCGTGCTATTGCTCGGCAGTATGGCATCACTCAAGGTCAGGTGTCAAAGATCCTGAAACGAAATGATCAGAGGGGTGTCCCTACTCCAATACCGAGGCCAGGACGTCCCCGCAGAACCACAAGGAGGGATGATCGCCAGCTGCATCGGTTAGTCCGCAATGGCCGTACCAAGTCAGCTAATCGGCTTAGGGCTGAGTGGCAGCAACTGACAAATGTGCCTGTATCCAGAAGGCTAGTCAACCAACGACTGGTTCAAGCAGGCTATCGTGCCAGGCGTCCCCTGAGAAAGCCACGCCTGTCCAGACAACACTGCCAGCGCCGATTGCAGTGGGCCAGAGATCACCGTCAATGGCAGCCGGGACACTGGAATCATGTGATCTTCAGTGACGAGTCGAGATTTCTGGTCTATCGTCAAGATGGCCGCGTCCGAGTGCGCAGACAAGTGCATGAAGCCTACAACAAAGATTGTATAGTGCCAAGAGTCCAAGCTGGAGGTGGTGGGGTGACCGTTTGGGCTGCTTTTCATGCAGGGGGCAAAACTGACCTGGTTGTTCTGAATGGAAACCTGAACCAGTTCAAGTACAGGGCCATTCTGGAAGAAACATTGCTTCCATTTGCTCGTGCAGCCTTTCGAGGAAACTTTGTCTTCCAAGATGACAATGCACGGCCTCATCGTGCTCGCATGATCCAACACGTTCTTGCTGACCGTGGTGTAGAGCATATGGAGTGGCCTGCCATGTCCCCGGATATGAATCCGAGAGAGAAATTGTGGGCAGAATTAACGCGTCAAATCGACCACTTGGACCAGCAGCCGACCTCTGTGCGTGAATTGCAGCAGGCTATTGTCACTGCATGGCAAGCGATTCCTGTCCAAACCTTGGCAAATCTCATGAACAGCATGCCTCAACGTGTACGTGCTCTCCTGAATGCTCGTGGGGGTTACACGAAGTACTGAACTGTAATTTTACTGTCGGTATTCCCAGTCATAATTTAACTTTTGTTTTTGTTATAAAAAAAAATTGGCTAATGTGCAAAATAAAGAGATATTTCTGGAAAACGTACAGAAGTACAGTACTGTCCGTGAATTGAGTTCGATATCAGTTTACATCACTTTCAAGAATCAATTTATTTGTTTCGAAATGTCAAATGTGGTTTTTGTTTCTTTTAAAGGTCACATTAACAAAATCTAGAATAATTTCAACATAATTCCAATGAACTTTTGGTTCTAAGACATCTAGAAAAGTAAGTTCACCCCCACAAAAAAAATATTCCATATTAAATGCCAAGTCTGTGTGTATATATATTGTTGCGGATGTGAGAATCCTGTGTAATGTTTGTAAATATCACCCTTAGTAATGTAAGTAATTCTTGTAAATACCTCCGTTAAGTGTAAAGATCATAGGTCGTCCCCTTAGTTAATCCATCGCAGGCACGTAGGCCACCATATACCCTTCTAATTAGTTATTTCCTTATTATGTGGATTAGTTTAAGGCTGTGTTTCCCACTAGTTGACTCTGCATTGCACCAAATGACATAAGATAGTTCCCTTTTCAAATTCTCCAAAGCC